>NC_080579.1:8159918-8469918 GCF_029962835.1 Magnolia sinica
GAAAGTCCGATTAACACGAAACTATACGGTTATGACCACCTTACTGGGCTTGACAAGCATTGTGGGAATCAAGTTCAAATAGTATCCAGAAACGCACAACTTGAGCCTAGAGCGAAGTATGTGAGAAACGTGAATATCCTTAGAAAATGAACTCAAACTTAAGTGATTTGGGCCATTCAATAGCAGACTAAATTTAAGGTTTCAGACCATCAGATTCTGACCCAACTACACCCTCAGATTAGAAAAATTTTCCTGCATAGGTTAGTTACTTGTGGCCCTGATCGAGTGACAATAGCCGTTGAACTAAAACTGGTCCTCCACGATTGATCCACTGATTCGATCGGACCGAAATCTTAACCTGAACTAGATCTAATGTCAGAAAACTTTCTCCAGATTGTGTGCAGAAAATGGGCTTCTAGATGAGCTCTGTTGGACCAAAACAACCACTATTTGGTTATAACCTAAGTATACCATGGCCCTGGGGCCATTTATACCAGTTCTAGGCCTATATAAGGACCTAAATCCACTCTTCTCTCATTCCATACGAAATTCCACACCCTAGGAGAGAGAAGAGAGAAAAATAGAAGGAAAGAGTGAGGAGAAGAGAGAGTGAGATATAGTTACTGGGATTCGATCCCGCCGCTCCACGTGTCAAATCATCCTACCCGTATCGCTATACTGGAAATTTTGACTCCGTTCTTGGGTAAGAAATCCTAACCCTAATCTGTTTTAGGGATCCAAATAGAGTAAATAATGAAATAGCTAACCTATTTCATGTTATATGTTGTCGTTGTGTCGTAGGCGAAGACGTAGTGTTCGAACTGAGTTCGATACGAGTCTACCGACGGAAGGTGTGGACTATAAACTTTTAAGTTATGGTTTTCAAGGCTTTCAATGTCAGTTAATGGTTTATGACTGACTTGATTGCTATCACATATGTTAGATGCAATGTTTTCTGCGTATTACATATATATGTAAACTATATTGATTTTAATGCATTTCATGTGTTTGTTGAAATGTTTGAATGAATATGGAATTACGATTTGTGCTTGCCATGATTATCATTTACGAATACATGATTGTTGTACGTGTGGCAACTCCTTTGTGAAAGGATTTGCTATTCTATATGCTATAACTAATTTATTACATGTATGTGATATGTGTAGTCTAAGTGTTTGATAAAATGCCTGAATGAGAAAATGCTTGTTGAAAATGTATGTAATTAGGGTGTTGAGATAGGATTCTCAATTCCCTTATCAATAGTTACAGTTTTCTTTCTGTAACCTATATTACTACTATGTGATTTATGGATGAAATGCCTATGTATGATATCATGTGTACTATTTGTTTGTTGAAATGCTCAAATGAGATTTATATTTAGATTGGTTGTCACATGCTGTCTTTAACTATTACATGTGAATACTATTGTTTGGAGTGTGATTGGGGCTACGATGTAGTCCAGGCAATCGGCAATGGTTTACAATCGGTGGCCGAACTGTTTTAGCCACGTCAGATACGTTTGATGAATCTGAGTCGTATTGTGATTATCGACAGTGGTTAGGCTACGAGGAGTGCGTATGCACTCCATGTCGATTAATTCAATGTATGCTCATACCAGTCGAGCTTGTCAAGTAACCCGATTGACCAAATATATGTTCACCATGTATGGACGCTACTGCTTGAATCTAAGGTACCAACTTACTAGTGAAAATCCCGCTTAGCCTTGGTATCTCGATCCACTAAGACTCATGAGCCGGTCATGGTGGTATGGGACACCGTGGTTAAGCTGTTGCCCTACGCTGGGGTGACGAGCCTCCCCATAGTATCCAGTGAGCAAACCAAACTCGTGAGTCGAATACAGTAGTATGGGACACTATATTCTAGTTGTCGGCCTACAATCAGGTGACGAGCCTCTCGTAGTGACCTCGAGTATACACTAGGACTATGCTAAGGTGACGAGCCTTGCCGTAGTGACTTCGAGTATAAACTACGCATGCGTTAAGGTGACGAGCCTCTCCGTATTGACCTAGAACTGCAATCGTATGAGATTAACTAGGATTGACGACCCTAGATGGATCATTGTGTAGGTAAATGATATAAAGGGAGGTGCCTTAACTTCCCAACCTGCTGTATAAAAGAGTCTAATTAAGAACTTGCTGATTATGCACATGCACCGCAATGCATGTGCCTTTGGCGTTAGAGTTGAGCACAGCGGGAGTATTGCATGCCACGATCGTGAGATGATGTCGCAGAGGAAGTGTAGGCGAGGGCATGCATCATTAATACAGATTATGAAAAACCTGTGTTGAGATTACCCTGTTGAAAATTTTACGATCAAGATCTTATGGAGGCGTTAAAAGAGATTTACTTTTATATTTAGATTTATTTTCATTTCTTTAACATTTTTCGAATAAGTTGTAATGAACATTTAGTATGATAATATGGTGATGAAATGTGTTGAATCATGAGTTTAGTGATAATTTCAATGGTCGTGACTTGGATTATTTTTTTTAATTTCTTTAAACAAATGTTTGTTTATTTAATTTTTGGATGGTTATATCTTATAAATGAGAATGATTTTGTTAATATATGTGTGGATTATGAAATGTAATGATACAAAATATAAGTCATGCCTTCGGGTACGAAATCGGGGTCGTATATACCCAGGTGTCATATTTTGGAGTGTGAGAAATTAGTATCAAAGCCTATGTTTAGAATCATTGATGACCTAAGGTTTTGCTTGAAAACATAGACACTTTGAAAATTATGATGTATCCCCTACATGAGTAATTGTGAAAAAATTTTAACTTGTTGTTCCACCCTTTTGTGACATCTGAAGTTTATCATTTGATTTAGAACATGTCTAGGCATGTGCGTGGAAATAGAGGTAGAGGTAGAGGTAGAACCAGTTCCATGGCGGCCACACTGGGTTCCGTCGAAAGTGGCCAATCACTTGATGGGGTCTTCCGTACTTTAGGCCACATGACAGCTATTCTTGGACAACACATTCGTCGTGATAATAGAGAAGCCACGCCAGTTGTGTAGGATGGTGTTGGGGGCTTAGTAGAGAAATTTAAGATATTAAAGCTGCCTACTTTTAAGGGTTTGTCAGACCCTATGGAGATAGAAAAGTGGAAAAAAAAATAGAGAATATATTCGTTGTTTTAGGATGTGATGAGGAATAGAAGGTCACACGAGGGCAACCACTGGTGGGAGACAACTGCTATAACAATTGAAAAAAAGACCACGTGGATGTGGGATATGTTTTGTAAGCAAATCAATGAAAAATACTTTCCTAAGTGCATATGGGTGCAGAAAGAGAGGAATTCATAAGCTTACATCAGAAGGATATGACCGTAAGCTAGTATGAGTCCAAATTTGTTAAACTATCCCATTTTGCCCCATATATGATTTAAGATGAAGCTTTTTTTTCCAAAAGTGTATGTCTTTGTTTATTTCAAAAAATCCACCTTTACAACTGGGAACTCCTTTACATAAAACAGACGCCTATCATGGAAAACAGCAAAATAATTACACAATGGCACCACCTGGGATCACACCATTTTAACCGATCCCAATCCAAGTTTGTCAAGAAAAATGATACCTCGAACCTGACGAGGAAGCTCTGATTGATTCTAAAAACAAGACATGAGACTAAGAAGCACTTCCTAAGCGAGCCATGAAATCTGTCGGCGAGTTCCCTTCCCGTAGGATATGCACAACACTGGTTGTACCCCTCCTCCTCAACTGATTAATCTTATGCAACCACGCCTTCCATTTCCAAATTGGCTGTGCCACTCCATTGATCAGGTCTACTACCAGCTGCGAATCCGACTCTATAATGATTTGGCAAAAACCCCTCTAAAGACCGATTGATAGGCCATCATGTACCGCGCACAGTTCAGCAATAGTGTTTAATCTGATACCATAATCAGCTGAAAATGCAAAAATGAAATCACCCTTCTCCCCTATACAAATTCCACCTCCACCAGAACTCCCCAGATTTCCTCTGGCTGATCCATCTACGTTAATTTTAACCCATCTGGTTAAAGGCCTCTCCCAGCTGATCACTACTGGTCGGCCTTCGTTTCTGGAGTTAAAAAGGCGAGACACCACCTAACCTCGTTATATCTGGCCACCCTGTCCTAGTCACACGTCCACCGCTACTAGATCGGTTGAGCAGGGCAGCCCACCATCTGATTTTGGCAACCACTCAATCAGAAGACATCGATCGACTTTCAAAAATTGCAACATTGTGTGCTTTCCACAGTTCCCAGATTATAATGCAAGGAATCAGCATTAGGCTTACCGATCTACGCTGCATGGAAGAAACAAGCGCCCACCATTGAAAGAGCCTGGCTTCAATCGAGATTGCTGGCATGATGCTGATCCCCAACCAACTGCCAATAGCCAACCAAACTATCTGCACCGATGTGTTATTTACGAATAGGTGAAATAGTTTCGATGGCGAAGGATTGGGAGTCCTGAAGATTGCAACAAACACACCTAGACACTAGCTGAACTCCCCGGGATTATACCACACTATCCACTGGGACTGCTTTTTGAATCACTTTCCAGACGAGGAGAGAAATTTTGGAGGGAATTTTCGTATGCCATACCCATCTTGACCAGCTCCGACTCGGATTAGGGACCCTGCTCATCGACCAAGCTGATCTTACGAAAAATTCCCCTGAAGGTGTTAACGACCAAAATGGCAAATCCACTTCCTCTGAGGTATAGTAACTGACCTGAAACACGTGATTAATGACACTCTAGGGAAGGAGAAGAAACGTAGCTGAGGGGGGGGGTGGAGAGGACCAAGAGGTCCAATCACCTGACACACATGGACGTCCTGCAAACCGACCGGCACTTCTGCTTCAGCTAGCTGATGGAGAGGGCACAGACCAGTCCAATTCACCATCCAGAAATTGCATTTACCTGCACCAATTTGCCATTAGACACAGGATTCAACTGTAGTAATAAGCTCCCTGATTCGCTTCCATAGGGGAGAAGATAGCCGGCTTGACGTATCCAACCCACCTGAAGACAAGTTGAGTTGATACTTAGCCATCATAAATGATTTCCAGACATTCTACTCCTTCCCAAATTTAATTGTCCAAGCCATTTTAAGGCGAAAGGCTCTAATTATGTCAGTAAGCTTTCTAAAACTGATACCCCCCCTCGTCCTTTGGCGTAGTCATAAATTTCCAAGCCTTCCAATGGCACTTATGTTTCCCCTCTACCAGCCCCAAAAGAAATTCACCATGTGCCTCTCAATCGACTTCAGCACTTGAGCATGAATATGGACCGCCGCCATAAAATGAACCGGAATACTTGAGAGGACGTGCTTTATGAGGACCACTCTCCCTGCCTGGGATAAGATATGGGCCTTCTACCCACTAATTTGTCCCACTACTTTATCCACAAAAGGCTTAAGTGCACTAGCTTTTGGTCGCCCTTCCGCTATTGGAACCCCCAGATAAGTTAAAGTAGAAGGCGATTTGCCAAAACTGAGTATTCCCTCGATTGATCTGAGTCGAGTTAGCAACAGCTTTTTAGAGCAATAAAAGGAACATTTCTGCTAATTTATTCTTTAGCCTGAGGAAGCTTAACAGGATTTTAGGAATTTCTTAATCTCTTGGAGAGAGGATTTGCTCCCATTTGTGAAAATTAATGTATCGTCGGCATATAGCAAATGTGATATCAGAGGGCATCCTCTACTTAGCGCAAAAGGTCGGCTAACCTAATGGTTTAACATGCTTTTAACACCCCTGCTAAGAACCTCGACTGATAATCCTTTTAGCAGTCCTAACCGACCTTTAATTGCCAATTCCACGAACATTCCACACAATGATCTTATCCATCCGTCACACATCCTGTATTTACGGCCCTTCTCTTCAACCTTTGAAGCCTTAAACTCCAGTTTCCTTTAGCATATAGAATTCTGTGTCTTCTTGACTGCTTCATAGTTTTATCCACAGCAAGCATTGTCTGTCCCTCCTGCAGTCCTTGTTCAGCCAAATCCTGATGCCTGAAATCCCAGTCAAAATCATGCCCCATTTCCATATCTTGTTCCTGATCTTGTCCCACACACTGATTGGCAGCTGGGCTCTCATAATCTTCTTTCCGATTCCCATATGATGCACTAACTGTTCTAATGACAGAGGAAAAATATGGTGAGAGGTCCACCTCCAAGGCAGATCTCTCCTTCAGGTTTTTCCTTCCTTCAGATTCGGTAGTTGGATATGAATGTCTACCACATCTTATCACAGCTCTGCATTCTCCGCGAATACTAACTTCCAATCTGCTGTCACCACTCCCAGCCACCTCAACCCTATTTTGTGTAGAATTGTTCCTTAACTCTGGTAGAAGGTTCTCCTTTCCACAAGCATGCACCAGTTCATGAAGTTGTTCCTGAGGTTGTAGATGTTTCCTAGTGTTCATTGGAGAGTTTCCTGTTAATGCTATTTTGACATCCCTTTCCATAAAGCCACTAGGTTGTATCATATCCAAATGGTTGACCGTAAGAATTATGCTCTATTGTGGCTGGACATATGGTTGCATTCCACATAACATATCAGCTTCACCTTGACTAACAATAACTTGGTCTGTATTCAGCTCTACATGAAGAGGCTGCAAGCAGCCCTGTGTTTCATCCTGTTGACACTCTCGCCGTTCCCGTTACACGTTTTCATCCTGCCTTAGAGTGTCTTCAGTTCTAGTTAGCAGAGGTATAACATCAGATGGACCGATCAGAAGTACTTGACCTGGAGCTTCTCTTCTTCCCCTTGTTCCCATAATGACATTTGCACCAACACCTGTAGCAACCTTTCCACCTGTGCTGACATTTTCACCTACGCTGGCATTTTCACGTGTAATGACATTTTCACAAACACCTGTTGTGACAGTTCCCCCTGCACTAACTTTTTCACAAACTCCCGAATATACATTGGCACAATCACCTGTAGTGACAATTCCACAAGCATCCGAATTTGCTTGGACACAATCACCCATAGTGACATTTGTGCAAATGTCTGACTGTTTGGCTGATATACCCTTGCTAGTATCTTCCACCCTTACTAAAGCATTTCCACAAACAGCTGATGGGTGCCCTGAACAACCATGGAATCTTCTGAGAACCCATTCCTTGGTGCTCTCAATTGTAGCTTGTCTGATGGATGGAGAGCATCTGAACTTGAATAGAGTTTCCATCTCCACAATAATGGGATATGCCTTCCCCAAAACCTTTAACCGCAAAACATGGTTGAAGCTTACTCCCAGACGAGGAATGACTTTAATCCGTACAAATGCCTGAAAGTATCCGAATCTCGAGTTGGAATCTATTTGTATGATCTTACCGAAATAACTAGCCAAATCTAGAATGACGGACTCTATCTAGGCATGGGCTGGAATACCGAACAATCTGACCCAGACACCATCACCCCCTATTACCTCTTCTAGAGACCACTTTTCAATCGACTGGAGCCCCATTTCCTTATGTAATGTAGTGTTTCTACTGAAGGCGTCAATCTCTGCATCAGATTTGAACATAAGCAGGAATTTCATTGCAGTGATCCTCACTATCTCCACAGAAGAGAACTTCATATTTGAATTCTTTAGAGGTCCTGATAGTCTATCAATGCGGACATCCTGATCCACCGCTGTCCCCACCATGGCGAGATTCAAACTTCGTAGCCGGTTTTCCACTGCTCTAGGGTCTGCGATGGTAGTGACCTCCGAACTCCCTTCCATCCAATTGGTTGATCCCAGTTTTGATCTGGAAACTGCATCAAGAAACGGTTGATCCATGTCAGGCTTTTTCTGCTGGTATTCAAGGTAAGAGATTGATGGCATTGCTACCCGAGTGCCAGATTGCCCTTTCGCCCAAGCAATATGAGCCACCCTACCATCAATCCTTCTTTCATGAAGACATTGGATTGCATTGAGAGCATCCTGTTCATAACAGAAGTGGATGAAAGTGAATCCATGAGATCGATTAAGATGTCAATTCCATGGAATGAACACATCCCGTATTTTCCCAAATCGGCCGAAAATACGATGAAGATCTTCTTCCATGGTATCAAAAGTTAGGTTTGCTGCAAAGAGGGTGAAATGGGTTTTTGAAGGCAGAGATTTTCGGGCTGTAACCCTCTCCCACGAACCCTCCCAATCTCGATCCCCTTCCCGCTCCTGCTCCCATTCCTCCATTTTTTTATTACAGATCCAAAACTCAAGTAGTTTTGGATCTGCTTGATTTTTTGAGCCAATGCCCTAAAATGATTTAGTATGAAGCTCGCAAAGCTAAGAAGTTTGAGCATGGTCTGAGATGATCAATTAGTAACAAGCTAACTCCACTTAAGCTTAGATTTTATGCCGATGTAGTAGAACGAGCTCTAATGATAGAGCGAGATAACGGAGAATTCTGAAAAAGTCACAACCAGAAGAGAGAAGCGAAGAGTAATGATAGTGCTACACCAAATACATCTCAAGCATAAGGCGATGCTTCCAAGAAGCAAAAGATGATGGTAACAAACACCTCAGCTACAGCTCAACTAATGAACTAATTTGTAGGTAAATGTTATAACTGTGGAATGGAGGACTACTCCGCTCATTTTTGTAAACGACTGCCTCAACAGTTACATTATCAAGTGCCTCAACAGATGCACCCAAGACCTTAACCATAGTATGAAGTAGTTAAACTACAATACTAGAGACCTCCATATCATTAAGCACCGGAATAGTATTAGAACCTCCGCAGCAGAGACCCCCTCATCAGCAATAACACCCACAACAAAAACAACACTAACTGAGACCGAAAGGCCAAGGTGCTCGACAATTGGCCTAGGGTCCTTTGTTTGCCATAGTATCACCAGACGCAAATGCTAATGGAGCAGTTGTGGAAGGTACTGTAATTATCTATTCCTCGCCCGCTCAAGTTTTATTTGATTTAGGAGTTATTTATTCTTTTATTTTGACTCCTTTTGTACATACATTGGGTCTATCTCCTGAATTCATACATAATAATTTAGTAATTGCTACAGCAATTGGAAGCTCTGTAGTGTTAAATCAAATATGTAGATCTTATCCTGTCATAGTCGAAGATTCCATATTATTAGCCAACCTTACTGTGTTGGAGATGCAAGAGTTCGATGTTATTCTAGGAATGGATTGGTTGGCTTTGTTCCATGCAAAGTTGGATTATTTTGAGAAGACTGTGACCTTCTCTATTCCTAGACGACCAAGATTCCAGTTTCTTAAAAAGCAAAAGGATGGGCTGTTATGCGATTTGTTAGCACTTTTGGAAGCCAAACCACAAAAAGTGAGTATCGATCAAATTCCAGTCATATGTAAATTTTCAAACGTATTTCGAGACATACTGGGGTTGCCTCCAAGAAGAGAGAACGATTTCGATATAAATCTTATGACTGGGATCTCATCGATCTCCATGTCACTGCACTATATGTCACCAATAGAGCTGAAGGAACTAAAGGAGTAAATTCAAAAGTTATTGGAGCAAGGTTTTATTGAGCCAAGTACATCGCTGTGGGGTATGCCAGTCTTATTTGTGAAGAAGAATGATGGATTGATGAGATTATGTATTGATTATCGCTAGTTGAACAAGTTTACCATTAAAAACAAGTACCCACTACCTAGGATAGATGACCTTTTCAACTAGCTGAAGGAAGCCAAGTTTTTTTCTAAAATAGATTTACAATCTGGATACCACCAGCTTAGAATTAAGGAAGAAGATATACCAAAGACGACCTTTAGGACTCATTATGGCCACTACGAGTTTCTCATAATGCCATTTGGGCTAACAAATGCAACAGTAATATTTACAGACTTGATAAACAGTTTATGTAAGCCACACCTAGATCAGTTTGTCATAGTATTCATAAATGATATATATTCTTATATGTTCTAAGACTCAAGGAGAGCATGACCAACATCTTAAAGTTACTCTTCAAACCTTAAAGGAGCACCAGTTACATTTGAAAAGTGTGACTTCTTAAAGAAGGAAAAGAAATTTTTAGGCCATGTAGTTTTGAAGAAGGGTATGTCATTAGACCCATCAAAGGTGGAAGCAATATTGAAGTAGGACCATCCTACAAGTGTGATTGAAATACATAATTTTCTTAGTTTAGTGGGGTATTATCAAAGATTTATCGAAGTCTTTTCTCAGATTATTTCACCATTAACTCAATTAACCAAGAAAGGTGTGAAACTCACTTGGGAATGATGCTTGTGATCAAATATTTTCATAGTTATAGATTTGATTGACAACAGCGCCTATCCTCACCATTTCTTCAAGTGGTGAAAAGTTTGAAATCTTTAGTGATGCATCATATAGAGGGTTAGGTTGTATGCTTATGCAACAAGATAAGGTCATAGCCTATACCTCTAGGTAGTTGAAAGTACACGAGCAGAATTACTCTACTCATGATTTGGAGTTGGCAGTTGTGGTTTTTGCTCTCAAAGTGTGGAAGCATTATCTATATGGGGAGAAGTTTGAGCTCTTTTCAGACCACAAATGTTTGAAATATCTTTTCTCTCGGAAAGAGTTGAATATGAGGTAGCGTCGGTGGATGAAATTCTTGAAGGACTATGACTTCACCCTCCAACATCATCCAGGTAAAACTAATATAGTAGTAGATGCCTTAAGTCGTAAGTCGCAAGGAGTAGTCACTCACCCATGATTCAGCTGTGAAAGATGTTAGATATGTTGAAGGATTTTGATGTCCAATTGAATCCGCGAACGTCTATAGCTCATCTCTTTAACTTAGCCGTTCAACCCTCCTTAATTAGTAATGTTATAGAGGCTCAACAACAAGATTCGTGGCTGCAAGCTAAGGTAATAGAAGCTGAAGAAGGTAGTAAGTCGGAATGAAAAGTTGGTATCAATGGTGTATTAAGGTTCCAAGGAAGATTACGCGTACCAAAAATGGCTAAATTAATAAAGAAAATTATGGACGAGACACACCGCACTAAGGTCACAATCCACCCTAGGGTAAGAAAATATATTGCAATATGCATATACAATATTGGTAAAATAATATGAAGATGGAGATTGTTAATTATGTGGCCAAATATCTCACGTGTCAATAGGTGAAAGCAGAGAATCAGAAGCCGTCAACATTGTTACAGCCGTCGTCGATTGCCGAGTGGAAGTGGGAGCACATATACATGGACTTCATTATGAGATGGCCACAAACACGCAATAATCATGATGTAGTTAGGGTCATCAACAATCGATAAACTAAATCCGCACACTTTCTTCCTATACATGTTACTTATCTACTAGAGGAATTATGTAAGCTCTATATTAAAGAAATAATTAGACTGCATGGAATGTATGTATCTATCATATTTGATTAGGATTCCAGGTTCATGTGTCATTTTTTGGAGGAGTTTACAAAAGGTATTGGGAACCATTCTTGATTTCAACATTGTTTTCTACTCTCAGACTAGCAAGCAAACCGAACGAGTGAATCAGATATTTGAAGAGATGCCCTGAGCTTGTATGCTTGATTTCAAAGGTGTAGCTCACCTAAGATTTGGACATGCTTAAATTTTGGGATCATGCGCTAAAATGACCTTTGAAAATGGTTGGAGTGGATTTAATATATATATATGGGAAAAGGTACTATGCGCTGGAGCTCATGGGAACTTCCCATGAGGTCGAGCTGTGTGAACCCCACCATGATGAGTGTCGATCAACACTGTGCATTTTATGGGTACCCTTTAAATTATGGGATATCTCAAAAATCAGCCCCTATATGGAACTTAGGTGGGCCATACCATCTAAAATCATGTGAAGACATGCGTAAAACATATAAAAGCACTTGGTGGGGCCCACTTGAAATTTGGATGCGTCTGAAACTTGGTCTGAACCCTCATCCAAGTGGGACACACATAATGGATGGGCTGGATTTGCAAACCATATCTCTGTGGGCTCAAAAATTGATTATGAATGTTTTAATGGTGGGTAGCCCCTCTCAACTTCTGTATGTGGTTTGGCCGACAAAAGTCATGGATTGACTTGATTTTTGAGACCTAGGCTCACCATGGAATGGTGCATCTGACTGATGGAGTAGATGTTCGACAAGCATCATGGTGGGCCCCACACAGCTCGACCTCATGGCCTCATGGGAAGTTCCCATGAGCTCGAGCGCATAGTACCTTTTCCCTATATATATATATATATATATATATATATATATATATATATATATATATATATGTATATATATCAGTCAGAATCTTGCGACAAGTTGACCGTATCGCTTTCTAATTTTTTAGTGCTGCGTGATTTACCGGATTCTACTTGTACCTTGGCAAAAAGTAGCCATCTGCTTGCGTTGGATACCGCGCCTATTCTTGGATCATGTGGCATCTTTTTCCTCTGGTGGGTCCGTCACCTTTATTGACTTTGCCGGTCGCTCGCTCGCTCATGGGAGTGCATCGTGGTATGTACATGATCTTCGTAATTGGAATATTTGGAGATTCCAATCGATTAATCTGAACCGTTTACTGTGTTTGGATAACAAATTTTTTAAAGGATGCTATTAAAATTGATACTGAACAGATGGTTGAAGCGTTCTTTAACTTTTCCCCTCTAACATAGCCGTTTGGTTTCTAAACCGTGGATGGAATGGATAGGATTGAATGGTAAAAGGGGTGCTTTAAAAAATAAGCGATCCGTAATGGTCTCTGATAAAATAGATGAGTAAGATTGTCGATTGGACTTATTTATATGCAAACAATCTCAACCGCCATTTTATGAGGGGCTGATTGCATGCCTGCAATTGTCTGATTAGTATCATGCATTTTTGCTTCCTAACATATAGGATGTCCTTCAGAACTAACAGAAAACCCAGGCTGATCGATTGAACAGTCCTGAATGGCCCGGCCATTGGTCATAACATGCATGCAGGGCCCACGGTTTACCACTCCAGACCGGTGATCTGTTGAGGAAGCGCATTGCGGACTGTGCTTAGTAAACTCTGTGGGGTCCACCGTGATTTATGTATTTTATCTACTCTGTCCATCCATTTTAACAGATGATTTTAGGGCTTGAGCCTAAAACTGAACTATATCCAAATCTCGAGTGGACCACACCATAGGAAACAGTGTGAATTGAACATCTACGTTGAAAATTTCTCGGGGCGCAGAAGTTTTGGATCAAGCTTGTATTTGCGTTTTCCCCTCATCCATGTCTGTGTGATCTTATGAACAGGTTGGATGAGAAATAAACATCACTGTGGACCTAGAAAGCTTTCAACCGTGAAAGTCATTATTCCAACTGCTTCCAATGGTATGGTCCACTTGATCTTTGGGTATGCTTAAATTTTGGTCTCAACCCCTAAAATAAGATTAGAAAACATATGAACAGCGTGGATGAGAAATAAACATTCACGTTGGGCCCAACAGAGTTTACTCAGTACGATAAGGGCGTACTGAGTAACTCAGTACACAATCCGATTTCGTCTGTTGAGCCATGCTATGGATGGACCATGACCCGAAACTCTTTGATATTGTTCAATCGCAACTGACACAACCATCTGCACCATTGGCTTACAATCAGAGGCTTGCTATATTCCTTATACGAATGTTCTTAGTTGCCATTCATCTAATGGGCCGGGAACAGAATGGATTGCCTGATAAAAAGAGTGACTTAAAACAACAGGTGATCATGATCCATGATGGTCTCTAGCAAATGAATAGTGCAGATTGTTGATTAGACATTTATGTGCTGACAATCTCCATTGCCCATTATATAAGGTATTGGCTGGATTTATGGAAGTGTTTGATTAGTCTGATTTTGCCTTGGTAAGATGGTCCTAACATGTGATGCCATGGGTGTGCTGAGTCATGTTGTGGGTGGGCTAATGAATGTTTTTTTTCTTTCTTTTTTTTATTTAATAACCAAAATGGCTACATCGTATGGCCAAACACTTGAAGGGCCTGACTGGGTGGTCGGCTTAGAAGGGATTAGGTGGGATGGGATTCATCTGGTTATGTGCCAATTCCACTCATGCTTGGGAAGAATGGAAAAGCTTGGAATTACATTAAATGGAATTGCATTGGGTCCCGTGCCAATTTCACTTAACATTAGCAAGTTGTGTAGGTCCCACCATGATGTGTGGGCTATATCCACATTGTCCACCCATTTATCGATATTATTTTAGAGCATGGGCCAAAAAATCAGATAAATCCAAAGCTCAAGTGGACCCTACCATAGAAAGTAACGGGGATTGAATACTTACCATTGAAAACTTCTTTGGGGCCACGTAAGTTTTGAATTTGCCTCATTTTTAGGCTTATGCCATAAAATGAGGTTACAAAACAAATGAACGGTTTAGATATAACACATGTGTGTTATTCTCAGTAATTTCAAATAATGGTGAGTATATCCATTCAATGTACCATTGTATTACCAACAAAGCATGCCATTAAGGGCCTATTTAGGCGGTGGGATTAGAAGGGAGTAGGTGGGATGGGATTCAAAAAACATAATTATTACCCATGGCAGGGATTGTCCCCGTTGCCATGGGATAAGATATTAAGATTAATGCCCCTTTGTTGATAATACTGTGATACATTGAACGGATATACCCACCATTATTTGAAATTATTGAGAATAACACAGGAGTTATATCTAAATTATTCATTTGTTTTGTAACCTTATTTTATAGCATGGGCCTAAAAATGAGGTAAATCCAAAACTTATGTGGTCCCCAAAAAGTTTTCAATGGTAAGTATTCAATCCCCATTGTTTTCTATGGTAGGGTCCACTTGAGCATTAGATTTACCTGATTTTTTGGCCCATGCTCTAAAATAATATTGATAAATGGGTGGACGGTATAGATATAGCCCACACATCATGGTGGGACCTGCAACAACTTGCTAACATTCAATGAAATTAGTACAAGACCCAATGCAATTCTCTTTAATGTAATTTCAAGCTTTTCCATTCCTCCCAAACATGGAGTGGAATTGGCACGGACCAGATGAATCTGGTCCCACTTAATCCCTTCTATTCCCACCGCCCAAACAGAATCTGAAAGAAAGTGTTTCTAAAATATTTCTTACA
Source organism: Magnolia sinica (assembly GCF_029962835.1). Classification (NCBI taxonomy): domain Eukaryota; kingdom Viridiplantae; phylum Streptophyta; class Magnoliopsida; order Magnoliales; family Magnoliaceae; genus Magnolia; species Magnolia sinica. Next base: position 8,175,013 of record NC_080579.1, read on the forward strand.
TGACGCGAGTGTCTTTTTTAATTTTTAAAGGGACAAAACTGCCCCTATCAAGGAGCGTGGCACCCCCTAGACCATTGAAGTGGGAGGGAAGCAGATTGCACATATGGGGTAAACACTGTGAGGCCCACTATAGTGTTAGTGAGAAATCTACCCTGTTTACATGTTTTGCCAAATCATTTTATGATATGAGCCCAAAAATGAGATAGATTGCAAGATCAAGTGGGCCACACAATAGAAAGCAATGGATTTTATACACCCATAGTTGAAACATTTATACACCCATAGTTGAAACATTCATGGACCTACAAAAGCTTTGGACCAGGCTAATATTTTTGTTCTTTCAGTTTATTGAAGTGGTAATGACCTTATGAACATTTGGGTCACTTTATTAACTAGTTGGATTGCATATAAACATCACATTGGAGCCCACTTGAGTTTTGGATCTATCTAATTTTTTGTGTCATATCTTAACATGATCTGACAAAATGGATGGATGGAGTGGATTTCTCACAAAAATCACAGTGAGCCCAACATAAATCATTTATCACAATGGATTTATGTATTAGAAGAAAATAGTTGACAGTGAACAGGCAATCGTTATTAGTTGATGGGTTTTATGGGCCATAAAGAGCTTGTATCAATGTGAGGTTAGTGTCTTCCCAAATGAGTGGTGGCTCACGAAAGGAATGAATGGATTCGATCTAAGACCAATGACCAATAGGTGGCCACAACGTACCTAAAGCTTCTCCCACACTCAATGTCCATGCAGGTGCTGGCCTCCAACTTGGGCTGAAAGTCGAGCAGGTTCAACCCGACCGACCCGACATTGGGTTGGGCTTGAGCATGATTTATCGGGTTCGGTCTCGGGCTTGGGCTATATAAACACTAACCCGATAAAACTTGGGTTGGGTTCGGGTTGAGGCCTCAGGTTGCCCGACCCAACCCAAACCTGATCGATATATAAGTTCCTTATAAATAATCGAGTGTGGATCGTCTGTGTAGAAGGCATGAGAAATTCCAATGCCATCAGGTTTCATGGGTCCACATCATTTCCGATGACTCGAGCTAATAAGATACGCCGAATTTCTCTCTCCAAAATAGATTGTATGCTACACAATGAAGCGGACTACGTAGTAACTCACTATGCTTAGCGTACTAAGTAAACTCTGTGAGGTCCACCATGATTTATGTATTTTTATCTTCTCCGTCCATCCATTTTCCCAGATAATTTTAGGGTTTGAACTCAAAAATGAAGCATATAAAATGCTTAAATGGGTCACACCACAGGAGCGAGTCAAATCGAACTTCTACCATTGAAATTTTCTTTGGGGCCACAAAAGTTTTGGATCAAGCTTATATTTGTGTTTTCCACTCATCCATGTCTTTATAATCTTATGAACAAGTTGAATGGCAAATAAACATCACTGTAGGGCCTAGAAAGGTTTCAATGGTGGAAATCATTCTCCCCACTGTTTCCTATAGTATGATCCAATTGATCTTTGGATATGCTTCAATTTTCGGCTCAACCCCTTAAATTATATGGAAAAATAGATGGAAGGTGTGGATAGACCATGTACATTCAAGGTGGGCCCAATTGAGTTTACTCAGTACAATAAGATAAGAGAGTACTGTGTACTCCGTATGCAATCCAATTTCATACACAACAAGACTTTTAAATTAGTTGTCTTATATTTTAGCTTGTTTGTTGAGGAAAAAAACAGAGAGAGAGAGAGAGAGAGAGAGAGAGAGAGAGAGAGAACTTTAAATACAAAAAATAAGATTTGTATTGAAAATATAACAGACTAATATAATAATGAAAATATTAGCATATATCCACCTGACCAGCCCGGCCAACCCGACCCAGCCTGCATGGGTTGGGCTTGGGTTGAGAACTCCCAACCTGAGGTTGGGTTGGGTTAGGATTGAGGTACAGGGACCTTGGGTTGGGCTAGAGTTGAGCACCAACCCGGCCCAACCCGCCCGACATTTAACCCTACCTCCAACCAAGGGCATTTTCGTCCATTGACTTTTCAAGTGAATGTGCAAGGGCCAAAAGAATAAGGTATTATAAAAAGAGGCCAAACACCTAAAAACAACGAGTGTGGATCCTCTGCCTCCCAGAGGCAAGAACTCCCTGCCTCCAGCGTTTTCATTGGTCAATGTCACTATAAGTGCCATGTCTCACTATAAGTGCCATGTCATCAGATTTTTTAAATATATTAAAAAAAGTACATTTAATAAGAAGTATAACGGAGACGTTACATGGAAGCAGTTTGCGTGCTGAGTAAATCAGTATGGCATGCGTACTGAGTAAAGTCTGTGGAGCCCACCGTCATTCGTGGATTGTATCAACTCCATCCATCTCTTTTATCATCTAATTTTAGGGTTTTACAACAAAAATTAATCATATCCAAAGATCAAGTAGACCACATCACCTAAAACAGTGTGAATTGAATTCTACCGTTGAAAAGTTGTTGGGGGCCACAAAAGTTTTATATCAAGATGATATTTGTTTTTTCCATTCATCCATGTCTTTGTGATCTTATGAACAGTTTGGATGAAAAACAAACATCATTGGGGGCTCAGAAACATTTCAATGGTGAAAATCAATACTTCCATTGTTTCCTTTGGTATGGTCTACTTGAGCTTTTAATATACTTCAGTTTTGGGCTTAACCCCTCAAATGATCTGAAAAAATGGATGGACGACGTAGATAAACCACGAGAATTCACAGTGGGGCCAACAAAGTTTAATCAGTATGATAAGACTTGGTACGCAATCCGATTTGACACGGGGACGCGGATTTCCTGCCAAAGCCTTTTGCAGTAAGATCCTACGTAAGGATTTCGGATGGGCCTACTGCGACGTTTGTGATAAATCCAACCCGTTCATCCATTTTCAGATATCATTTTAGGGCATAATGCCAAAACTAAGGTGTATACAAAACTCAAATGGGCCACATGAGAGGAAATAGTGGGGATTTAGTGTCCACCGTTGAAATATTTATATGGCTACAAAAGTTTTGCATCGCTCTAATATTTTGGTGTTTTCACTTCATCCTAGTAAAAATGACCTTATAAACAGTTTGGATGGCATATAAACATCAAGACGCCTAGGAAGGTTTCAACCGTAGGAATTTCTTTCTCCACTCTTTCATCTTGTATGGCCCGGTTGAGTTTTTTATCATTCTAATTTTTGGTTACATGTCTTAAAATGAGCTCTAAAAATGGATGAATGAATTGGAATTCTATTTAGAGCTCATTTTAAAACATGTAACCAAAAATTAGGATAATCAAAAACTCAACTAGGCCATACAAAATGAAACAGTGGAGAAAGAAATTCTTACAGTTGAAACCTTCCTATGTGTCTTGATGTTTATATGCCATCCAAACTGTTTATAAGGTCATTTTTACTAGGATGAAGTGAAAACACCAAAATATTAGACCGATGCAAAACTTTTGTGGCCATATAAATATTTCAATGGTAGACACTAAATCCCCATTGTTTCCTCTTGTGTGGCCCATTTGAGTTTTGTATACACCTTAGTTTTGGTATTATGTCCTAAAATGATATCTAAAAATGGATGAACGGATTGAATTTATCACAAATGTTGCAGTGGGCCCATCCGGAATCCTTGCGCAAGATCTTACTGCAAAAGGCTTTGGCAAGAAATATGCGTCCCCGTTAGACACGTAAAATCGGATTGCATACCGAGTCTTATTATACTGAGTAAACTCTGTTGGCCCCAATGTGAATTCATGTGGTTTATCCACACCATCCATCCATTTTTTTCAAATCATTTTAGGGGTTAAGCCCAAAACGAAGTATATCAAAAGTTCAAGTAGACCGTACCAAAGGAAACATTGGAAGTATTGATTTTCGCCATTGAAATGTTTCTAAGCCCCGATGATGTTTATTTTTCATCCAAACTGTTCATAAGATCACAAAGACAAGAATGAATGGAAAAAACAAATATCATCTTGATATAAAACTTCTGTGGGCCCCCAACAACTTTTCAACGGTAAAATTCAATTCACACTGTTTCAGGTGGTGTCGTCGACTTGATCTTTGGATATAATTAATTTTTGTTGTAAAACCCTAAAATTAGATGATAAAAGAGATTAATAGAGTTGATACAATGCACCACGAATGACGGTGGGCTCCACAGACTTTACTCAGTACGCTTACCATACTGATTTACTCAGCACGCCCAACCGCTTCCGTTTAACGTCTCCGTTATTGTACTTTTTTTTAATATATTTAAAAAAATGTGATGATTTGGCACTTATAGTAACGTTGACCAATGAAATCGCCGGAGGCAGGGAGTTCCTGCCTCCGGGAGGCAGAGGATCCCCACTCGAAAACAGCGTACCATGGGTCATGCAGGGCTAGTAGTCTCGACAACCATTAGCTTGCAGACAAAGGGTTGAGAATATCCGATTGGAGATTTTTATTTTTTTTCATTTTTATTTTTGGTATGTAGACACCGTCAGAATACTAGTCCAGATGGTCTGAGCATTCTTTGCTTCTCTACCTCCCAACCTGATACCATTATATATATTTCCATGCCTGCCAGAGTTCTCTCACACACATCAAATCCCTCCCTTCTTCCCGTCCATACATCCCAAAAGGAGAAATCAAGAAACAAAATCCCTCCCTTCATTCTATCCATACGTCTCAAAAAGAGAAAGCAAGAACCAAAATCCCTCCCTTCATCCCATCCATACATCCCAAAAGAGAAAGCAAGAACCAAAATCCCTCCCTTCATCCCATCCAGACATCCCAAAAGGAAACAGCAGTAACCAAAATCCATCCCTCTTCCCATCCATACATCCCAAGAGAAAAAGCAAGAACCAAAATCCCTCCCATCATCCCATCCAGACATCCCAAAAGGAGAAAGCAAGAACCAAAATCCATCCCTTCATTCCATCCGGGTGACATCCCAAAAAGAGAAAGCAAAAAACCAAAATCCCTCCCTTCTTCCCATCCATACATCCCAAAAGAGAAAGCAAGAACCAAAATCTCTCCCTTCATCCCATACATCCCAAAAGGAGAAAGCAAAAACCAAAATCCATCCCAAAAGTAGAAATCAAGAACCAAAATCCCTCCCTTCTTCCCATCCATACATCCCAAAATTAGAAAGAAAAAAAAAATGGTTAATTCACTGGTCTCATTCGCAATAGAAAAATTGGGCAAAGTTCTTGAAGATGAGGTGGCTTCACTGCTTGGTGTCACCAAAGAGCTCAGAAAGCTTTCCAGTGCATTCACCTCCATCAAGGCCGTCCTTGAAGATGCCGAGACTCGACATCTGAAAGAACAATCCGTGAAAGATTGGCTAAAGAAGCTCAAAGATGTGGCTTATGACATCGATGACATACTAGACGATTGTACGACGGAATCCCTCCCATCACAAGACGATGAAGGTGATGAATCTCTTTCTTGCAATAAAAAGGTGCAGAACTTCCTTTCACCTTTTTCTTGTTTCGGTCACGTTGCATTTCGCCATAAACTTGCGAACAGAATAAAGGATACATGGGAAAGGTTAGAAGAGATTGACAGCGAAAAGAACAGATTTCAATTTAAAATTGGTAATGCAGAGAGAACGGATGAAATCGAAGGGCGAGAAACAGGCTCCCAAGTAGACGAATCAGCCACTGTTGGAAGGGGTGGTGATAAAAATGAAATATTGAGGATGTTGCTAAATGAAACTAGTGATGTGGTAAACGAGGTGCCAATCGTCATTTCTATCGTTGGAATGGGGGGATTGGGCAAGACCACCCTTGCTCAACTCGCCTACAATGATGATGAAGTCAAGAGGCATTTCCCTGTGAAAATGTGGGTATGTGTTTCCGACGATTTTGATGTGAAACGGATTACAAAATTAATGATAGAATCTGCCACAAAGTCTCCTTGTAATCTTGAAGGCTTGGACCCGTTCCAAAGTTGCCTCCGTCATGAAATCTTGCATGGAAAGCGATTCTTGCTTGTTCTCGACGACGTTTGGAGCAATGACAGCGAGAAGTGGGACAAACTGAGAGTTCCCTTTCAAGCTGGTGCACCTGGGAGCCGAATCATCGTGACCACTCGTTCAGAAGATGTTGCATCGACGATGGGAAGCTCTTACATACACAAACTTCTGGCCTTATCTGATGAAGCATGCTGGTCATTGTTCAACTGCAGAGCGCTCGAGCATCGGAGTGCAGAAGAGCGTTTGGAGCTAGAAGCGATTGGAAGGGAAATTGTAAAGAAGTGTGGAGGGGTGCCTCTCGCAGCAAAGACAATAGGGAGTGCCATGCGCCTGAGAAGGACAAGAACGGAGTGGGAGGATGTCTTGGGTAGCGAGATATGGAACTCAGAAGGCATTTTACCAGCTTTGTGGCTAAGCTACCAAGACTTGCCTCCTGCTTTGAAACAGTGCTTCGTGTATTGCTCTGTTTTTCCGAAAGATTGGGAGATAGAGAAGGATATGATAGTCAAGTTATGGGCAGCACAAGGTTTCATCCGTTCTGAGGAAGGTGGAGAGATCGAGAAGATTGGTGGGCGGTATTTTGATGATTTATTAAGACGCTCGTTGCTCCAAGATGCAGAACTCGACAGATACAAGAACATAGTCAGATGCAAGATGCATGATTTAGTTCATGATCTTGCACAATTTGTTTCAGGAAGTGACTGTTCAACGGTGGAGATCAGAAAACAAGCCTCTTCGAACCTAAACAATATCCGCCATTCTTTTCTAATTTTCACTAATGAAGCTGATGAAGTGGCTTCCATTTCGGCCACCTTATATAAGGCCCAAAAGTTGCGGACGTTGCTACGAGACCCAAGAATCTCCAGTGTTCCACGGAATTTATTTCATCATTTGAGATACCTTAGGGCATTGGACTTGAGTCAGTCACGCAGTCAGAACTTGTCTGGAACAATAGGACAGTTGAAACACCTGAGATATCTTGATTTATCTGGCATAGACATAGTGGAGCTGCCAGAGGAGGTGAGTAATTGCAGAAATTTACAGACCTTGAGACTCGGTGACTGTGGAAAGCTAGAAAAACTTCCCAGAGGGTTGAGAAAAATGAATAGCCTGAGACATCTAGAAATACAAGGCACTTACGGGCTGAAGTACTTACCGGAGGGTATAGGGAGATTAACTGGCCTTCGGACATTATCAGATTTCACTGTGGGAGGTGGTGACGAAGGATGTAATTGCAGAGAACTGAAATACCTCAATCATCTTCAAGGAAGTCTTCGAATTAAAAACGTGGAAAAAGTCAGGAGCAGGGACGAAGCTAGGGAGGCAGAACTGGATAAGAAGCAGCACCTTCATGCTCTAACCTTGGAATACGGATATGGTGAACGATTGGATGATGACGAAGATGTGCTTGAAATCCTCAAGCCCCACACAAACTTGAAAGAGTTTATAATATGGTTTTATGAAGGTTCCAAGCTTCCCAAGTGGATAGAGGATCCGGTGTTCTCTAATCTAGTCAACGTGGAACTCAAGTACTGTGGCAAGTGTAAACAACTGCCAGGTCTTGGGAAACTACCTTACCTTAAATATCTTGAAGTAAAGTTAATGAAGGAGGTGAGATACGTGGGTGGCGAGTTTAGTGGGGATGCTAACAATGATGGCAGTGGTGGTGTTGTCTCATTCCCCAAGCTGGAGACCCTCTTCTTCTTCAACATGCCAAATTGGGAGGAGTGGGAATTGAGAGAGGGAGATGGACAGGTGATGCCATCGCTTGTAGAATTAAGAGTAAAGTGGTGCCGGAAGATGAAGGCGTTGCCCCACAACCTTCCACCTTTCCTCCAGAGGCTGAGTTTAGGCATAAGTAATGATGGGATGTCATCAGAAGCACCCTTACCCATCTTCCCCAACCTTAACCATTTGGAGATTTTTGGTGATGATGAGATGACATCACTACCTGGTGGTTGGTTGGGACAACTTAAAGCCCTCCAAACTCTGGAAATCTACAATTGTAACCGGATGGAGTCTCTACCAGAGGAGTTGCAACACCTCACCAAGCTTCAACAATTGACGATTTTTTCCTGTCGAGTTTTAAAAGAGCGATATGGAGATGGAGGAGAGGATCGGGACAAGATTGCCAACATCCCAAGTATCCAAATTTGGTGATTTCGGTGATTCACCCAATAAGAGGAGGTGACGAGGAAATAAACGACAGCTTTTCTTTTTCTTTTGTTTGTAGGAATTGGGTTGCTTATGTGTATAACTGCTCTACTTTTTTATTTGTTTCGGAGGTCAGGTTCTTTGCCCCCCTCCATCCCATGTAATTTTTATTCAGTACGGATAGTTTGTGTTGAAGGCACTGGAAATTGCAGTGCCGTCCCTTGTCATTGTTCCACATCATTTCTTTTAAGGTGTGGAATTTTTCTGGATTCCAACATGATTTTTGTGTTAGATCGTCTAGCAATTTTTTTCAGGTAATTCTAGGGAAATGAGCTCAAAACTGAGGTATATCCAAAGATCAAGTGGATCACACCATAATAAAGTAGTGGGAATTGAACAAACTACCGTTCAAAATTTCCTAGATCGAACGATGAGGCTTATTTTCCATCTGACCCATTCATAAGATCACACATACCAGGATAAAGTTAAAATACAAAATCAGCTTGATCAAAGCCTTCCATGGCCCTGGCAAGTTTTCAATGGTAGCATCAATTCTCCTACTATCTTCAGTGGTGTGGTCCGCTTTAGCTTTCAATCTGTATTATTTTTAGGTTTAAATCCTATAATGATCCAAAACAATGAATGGACGGTGTGGATATAATAAATACATTATTGCCACGCCATATGCATAGTCACGGCCAGTTTTCAATTGGGTTAAACCATCCTTTTTTCCTAGCCATGGTTTTGGGATGAGAATGATTTCCTGGCAAAAGTGATTCTTTTGAATTAGGGAAAAAAAAAAAAAATCTATAATGGCCCCAACAAATAGATGAACCAAATTTTTTTAACTGTCATATGTATAAAATAAAATTTTCTTTTTCTTTTTCTTTTTTTTTTTAAAAAAAAGGAACCTCATTGTTGATTTCGGATAACCCAATCAAGAAAATTAGAAGGGGCCACCTTAAGAAAGAAACAAAGGAAAGAAAAGGAAAATCTGATCATCTTCCTCGAGAAACCCAGCCCTATTCTGTTATGTTGGACCACACCGTCATGATCTCTTGCTATGCAAATCAGGGCGATCCACTCATTGGAAGACTTGGTGTGTGCTGGTATGGCCCACTTTTTTCACGGATTGGGCATTTGCAATAGACCACAACTGACATTATTTCTTAAGAAGATCTAATATCAGGTGGACCAGTCTGCCATATGCAGAGTCGGATTGGGCATTTGCAATGGACCACAACTGACATTATTTTTTTCTGTAATGGTGGGGCCCGCCAAACGAGCGTTCCAGATCTTCCACACTTCAGCGACGTTCTCTCTCCATGGGAACTCGTGGGTAGGGAGGTAGAGAGGTAGAGAAACACATTTCCATACACCTAGTTGCAGCATTTGAACTCCTCCTTGGCATCCATATCGCCTATCGTGGCCGTCCATTAGGTCCCGTCCGTACAATACACCTTAATAATAGTGCTGATCCAAATATCGTGGCCGGCCATTTAGGTCCCGTCCATGAGATCGTTCGTTTTTCTTTTGTTTTTTTTTTAAAGGTTTTTCACTCTTAAAGAAAACTGCACCTACAACCATTTCCTTCCCGCCAACCTGTCACATTTGTAGATTATCCATGTAAACGGTGGGCCACACCACCATGAGTACAAAAATCAGGCTTATCCAATTGATGAGGAGGACACAATGTCAAAAAATCCGGGCCAGGGATGCATTTAATTCGCTCCCTCAAAAATCAATGGATATGAGTAGTGAATTCAGTGAGGCCCACGATTGTGTATGTGTTTAATCCAAGGCTTATCCATTCGTTTTGCCGGCTCATTTTAGGCCATGAACCCAAATCCAAGTGGCTCACCCCCCATTACTAATACAAAGAGAAACAGAAACTGAAGCTGTTTTCCACTTTCATTGAAAAACAGGACCAGCTCCACTCATCAGGTGGCAAAAATATATCAAAGTGTGGTCCACCTGATGAATGGACCAGCCCCGTTATTGGATCTAGGCATACAACCAAGTAATTTCTGATTGAATTTTATGAACAAAGAGATAATATAGAAGAACCACTTCAGAATCTCATCTGAATTTTGAAGCAGTTTCCACATTCTTTGAAACAGGACTGCCCTGTCCATACATCAGGTAGCAACATCATCAAATAGAACATGCCTTTCAATAAAAAAATTGGATAAGCCTGATTTATGAGCAAAGAAAGAATTTCATGAGCAAAAAAAGAATAATTTCTTACACAGCCTTTCAATAAAAAAATAAAAAACAGAACATACTTAACAGACCATTCATTCCCAATTGAAATTTGAAGCTGTTTCTGCACATTCTTAAACATGTCATAAACACACCACTCCTGAGGAAAGAGTTACTAATAGAGAGATATCATCAGAGAGATGAATCTTCACTCCAAAAAACAAAACTCTACTTCAATCAGAGATGATAAATCAAATGGAAAAAACATAAACACACCCGCACCCAGTGGTCAGTGGCTGTACATGCTTGGGGAAAACACAACCCAAACCAGTCAGCAGTCAGGTGGAGGCAGCGTCCTTCGACTCCTCTGAGAATTTCGATGACGGAGGGAGTAAAGCGACAGCTCCACGTAGAGGATTAGAGTACTTCCGGTGGACTGCCTTCAGCTTACCATCCGCTGCAGAAGAATGGAAGTTCACCAAGAGCTTTGTGCAGTCCCTGAGAATCAAGAACAGCATAATTACACAATGTTAGTGACTACCTTCAAACATGAGTCAATGTGTGTGGGATAGCCACAAGTGTGGCCCACCACGATTAAATGGGACCCCATTTTAGAATAGGCAGATGACACTGCATTCAGATGACTGGATCCTACCATTGATTTTTTTAGCCCTTGTGGGGCCCAACTGAAATGACTGGACCTCACCCACTTGCATACGATTAGTTTAGAATAGGCGACCACATTCTGCATTCAGATGACTGGATCCTACCATTGATTTTTTAGCCCTTGTGGGCCCCACTGGTTAGGTCTGATCATCAGTTTAACCTCACCATTTGCTTAAAATAAGCAGAAGCGGACACAGACAACCCCATTCCGCATTCAAATTAGCCCACCCAGATGACTGGACCCACCTCGATATTTTTCAGCCACAAACGTGGGGCCCAACTTGTGAACTGATCTCGAGCCACATTGGCCCGATCTCTCACTCACACACCCCACATTGGCTCATGTAGCTCAATCAGCAAAACTCTCTACACAAGGAAAAAGGGCAAGCAAAGCAGCTTACACAAGCTGTGTCTCGGCAAACCCAGTGTATCGCTTGAGCGTCTCGTTCCAGAGGGGACTCTTCTGTAAGGTGCATCGTGCCGCATACACCGCAGAAGCCGCAATCATCGATGGGCAACGCATTATCATGCAATACTGTGTAAGAGCTAACTCAGCGAAAAAGAAAACCATATGTTCCATCTGCAATTTAGAGGGAAGTGAGGAGAAAGAAAAAGTTCATGAGATCCTGACCATTGAAGATAGAGATCAATTCAGAAACAGAAACAAAATAAATTCAGTATTTACCTCTTTATCAGATAGAGCAGCCTTCAAAAACCGCACGAGGAATACATACGGTGTGGGGACCGTTAAGCTCCATTCGAGCTTGTTCAGCATTTTTTTCTCCATCACCAATATCTGTTCTCTGCTATAAGCCCTGTCCGATATGCAGATGAAGTCGTTGATCTGCAAATTACCATCCGATCCATTAATTGGAAATCAAAATCTAACATGAATACTTGTATATATTATTCAATCGAACATTTGCTCAGCCCCAACAAGCTGAACATGTGGTGGAACCCATTGGGTGGTGGATCTGCAAATTACCGCCCGATCGAACATTTGCTCAGCCCCAACAAACCGAACATGTGGGACCCACACCTTTTTATCCAATTTGTTTTTATATGGTGAGGCCCATTTTTCTGGCAGTGGACACATGAATCTCTCTCCTTAACGAAGCTGAATCATCAATCAAGATATAAAAATGTAGTACCTCTGGAGCCCAAATCTCCTCATATTTGCAAGCAATGAGCATGGCAGTTATGCCTACTAACTGTAATTCCTTCCTCAGCACTGCTTTCATTGAGAGGTATCGATCAACGATATGGATTGTAAGATAAAGGGTCTCCGGCATGAGTTCGAATTTGTTATGGACTTCAATCAGCCAGTCTGTGAGGATTGATCTCATCTTGCTGTTGATCTCAACCTGCGACCCCATGTAATCGTGGACCACGCTGTCTTTCTGCATCATGGATTTTTCAGTACATTCATTAGTTCAAAGAGAAGATTAGATATAGAGATGGAGATAGATTCAGATCATTCATCAGGTGGACCCCAGGTGTGCCATTGCACACATATGCAACTGGGCCCATTGATGAACAGTCCAGATTTAGTACAGCCATTGATGAAACAATACCTCTGCAAGCCTGTAAAATTTGTAGATGTCTTCGACATAATCAACTACCGCCAGCTGATCCTCTGAGTCCACTGCATCAATGTCATGAACAGATTCTGCCAGCCCGCAGGCGAACTTGCTTCGAGCAGTGAGGACTGAACTAAGACTCTCCACACTCTTCTTGGACGAAGTGCGACTTGAAATTCCACGACTGACTGATTTCTCCTTGCTTTCTTCCTCTTCTGTGTCAGGGCTGATTTCAATAACCATCTCAGGTTTTGGCTTTATGGTAACCTTTGGTTTAGCTGCCTTCGTACCATCCTTCCCTCCAACAGCCCCATCGACAGCAGCTATTGATTTCTGCACAATTACACTACGGTTAGTGATGGGAAACCATATTTCAGATTCTGACTTTTCGTTTTTCAAATTCAAATAAAAGAAAAACATCAATTACATTATTAGCTGCAGCCCCCACAGCCCCTGTTTGGGCTTTTGCAAGAAGCTGAGCACCGAAACTCCTGCAGACGGAAGCAAAACAGTACGTTAGAAGACCGGAAAGCGAAGGAAATGTTGGAATCAGCAGTACAGGAGTGGTTCGACTTTGGGTAAATCCAAGCAGTTGATTTGGTAGAGATGGAATAGGATAAATAGACCATGCCCCACAATCTCCTTCCCTCGAGAAATCAAACGGTTAGAATCACCCAACCACAATATGTGGATCGCCAAAAGTCGGCCCACCTGTACAGTTTCAATGGCCCACAAAATTTATAATAGATGATGTCCCATATCATCAAAGTGGGCCCCACATGTGCCATTGATTGATCCAAACAAAATGAACATTGTATGGAGAGTCCTTTTAATCGACCTTGTTATGGGGCGAGAGATATTCTGTTGCTGTTGCTGCGGCTTCCTAATCAATATGAAAGAATAGAAACAAAATCATTAAAAGATACAGAAAACCTCAATAAAAGAAAGGCTCAGATATAGGAGAACAGCATCAATTACCCTTCTACGCCTCCTCGGACATTAACCAAATTTCCAATATCTCCCAGGGCCTTCCTGTTATTCCCTTCACCTGCAACAGGCTTCTGCTTTACGCCCAGAGCAGCTGGTCCACCTGCAGAATTTCATGAGAGAAACAATTTATAATTAAGAGAAAACCGTGAAAAATTCGAAAGAAGAGAGAAAGAAGAAGATCCATTGAAGAACAGATCTGAGAGGGAGATAACCATATAGTAGAGAACCAAAAGAAGAAGAAAATTCAAAGAAGAAATGAAACGACAATAAAGAAAAGATACCCCAACACCATCGGAACCCCTGATGAGAGAGAGAGAGAGAGAGAGAGAGAGAGAGAGAGAGAGAGAGAGAGAGAGAGAGCTGAAAGAAGAAAGGGAACCCCAAAAAGAAGAAAGTAATAAAAACATCAGATCTCAGAGAAAAAACAACAAACACAAAATGCTAAAAGCAATCAAACGCACAGAAAGAAAGCAATAAAGATGAAAACCCGTCAAAGAGAAAATGAGAAAGAAATCTAAATCCACCAGCCAAAGAAAAACGCAAAGAAGCAATCTAACATCCATTGAAGAAACCCAGACGAAAGAAAATCCATCAAAAACCCATCGAAGACCCCAGAAGGGAAACTCAAAAATCCAATCACACTCAAAAAAAAAAAAAAAATTTAAAAAAAAAAATTTTTTAAAAAAAGAAAAGAAAAGAAAAGAAAAAACTCAACCAAAAAAAAAAATTCCATCAAAGTAAAAACCCAACAATTTCTTTTCAGCGAAAAGATCAAAGACAGATGCGTTTTTAGAAGAGCAACCCGATTACCTCTTGGTTGTTGAGGAACTATTGGCCTTGATGCCATCTCTTCTCCTTCCTGATTCTGCCGAAACACGATGGCACCAAGGCTCGAGATCACCGACGATAGAAAGACCTGGAAGCGGCCGTTCTGCGTCTCCACGTCGGTATTTGAATTCGCCACCGCGATCAAAGATCAACGGAAGAGATTAGAATGGAAAGAGATCCTTCTTCAATCCTCTTTTCTTCTTCTCTTCTCCTCTCTCTGCCTCAGATTTTCTTTCTCTGCTCTCTGTTTTCTTTGTTTGTGAAATGAAAAGAGAACGGGAGCTTTCCCTTTATTTAAGTTCGGGGATGAAGAGGCGCCTTCGCCAACGGTCGAATTTTTCAGTCGGACTATTGGCCGTTGGATCTTTTTAATCCAACGGTCGGAAGTGGGGGTTATGGGAAGGCTTTGGGGTAAAAAGTTAAAAACAGATTCGTAGCCGTTGCGGTGATTTTGAATGAAATAAGGAAATTTCTCGGCGTCTCGGGAGAAGTTTAAATTCTCGTCACGTACAAGCTTGAGAGAGATTCTCAAGTGTCACCAAAATATCGCGATAAGTTTCTAGTTATATCGCGATAAATTTGTAAAAAACCGGGAGAGGCCCTCCATCTCGTGACTACCGGCACTTTTTTCGTGAGGGCTTTCCTTCGCCACACGCGTGCTAACGTCGCACACTTGTTGTGATCTTTGGGGCTTTAATCAGGTGGGACCCACATGAACATGGCCTGCAAGAAAATCCTACCGCCCCAGCTGTCATCCTGGGTCACGTCTGTGTTGAATTTTGACCGTTGGTCATATTTTTTTTGAACCTTCTATTTTACCACACGTGTAGGGACCATCCCAACCGTATATATTATGGTACATATTCATCAATAGGACATTTCAAAGTGGGCCCGCTTGATGAATGACCTGGATTTCACACACTTGGGCGACATTGGCACAACTGTGCTGCTGTGCTGCAATAAAAACCTTCAAATCTATAGAAGGGAGCACAAAAAGGTTTTAATGGTGGATATTCAGTCCCTACTGTGTGGTCCATTTGAGATTTGGATCTATTTTATTTTTGGGACCATACCCTAAAATGAGCTGAAAAAACTGGTGGACAGCGTGGATATACAACACATACATCGAGATGGGCCCCATGTCAGAGAAACTGATCCGCTCTCCTTCTAGAGGGGACTCCGCAACAGCGCCGACGTGGCACACGTGTTGGTGATGGATGGGGTCATTTCATCTTGGCATAATCCACCGCTGTATGAGGTCTGGCCTGCTAATAAAGTGGGCCACGTGCATGTTGAATGTGTACCCTCTTCGAATTTTATCAGCCGTTCATTTTTATAGTCGTGACCCCACATGCTAACCAGACCAACCTGACTTCCTAGCCACAGCACATAGACAGCTGGGTTCTGATGAAACGCCCCAATCTCACAAATGTTTGGTTGCTAGTGTTGTTGAGAAACTGATCACTGACGGCGTTTTTAGCCGTTGGATGCATAAGATGGGGAAGAAAAACACCATGTACTGTAGGGAGTGGTGCAGGCGCTTGTAGGTCATCAATTCTCAGAGTTGTTAGCATATGACTTCCGGCCCAGCATCTGATGAAACGGTCATAAGATCCAAAAACCATGCATCTGATTGAGGATGCGGATTGGTATGTGTTGTATCCATGCCACCAATCCGTTTTATCCATGCCGTCCATCCATTTTGCCAAATCATTTTAGAGCATGAACACAAATTTGAGTCGGATCCAAGGCTCAAGTGGACCACACAGAGGGGATTGAACACTCACCATTAAAAACTTCTTGGGAGCCGTAGAAGTTTTACTAAAGCTGATATTTTTGTTTTCCTTTCATCTAGGTCAATGCGACCTTATGAACAGGTTGGATGGGAAATAAACAGCACGATGGGCCCTATGAAGGTTTCAATGGTGATCACAACTGCTTCCCACGGTGTGGTCCATTTAAGCCTTGGATCTGCCTCTTTTTTGGATTCATGGCCTAAATGTGGCAAAATGGATGGACGGCATGGATAAAAATACATACATCACAGTGGGCCTCACAGAGCCCCTCTAATCAGGGGAAAGACAATCAGCTTCCTTTGATAGACCTTAACATCGGTGGGGGCCACCGTGCAAAAGCTGAAACCTGATCATTTGACAGTTACGATACTCCATTCGGGCCGCGAGTGGTGATGGTGGGGCACACATTTTATCCCCACTAGATAAACATCAATGCCAGGCATTTGCCTGGACGTTACAGGCACCGTCCTTCACAAACAAACAAATCAATCTCTGCATTGACCCTGTTTTTGTTTCGGGTTTTAGATCACCAAAGCCTTCTCCTGAAACTGATTTCACTGTCAATTCAACATCCGATCCAAAATACCATCTTGAGAGCATTTGTAAGAATGGAAGCATTTGTAAGAACAGCACCACATTCAATTATTAGATGGGAATGTACTCTGTAGATCTGTGGTCATCTTCTTCATACAGAGATGTCGATGGATGCTATTACGGCCGCTGCTGATCGCGGGTGTTTACAGAAATTGCTGCACACATCCGATAAGACGAGATCAAAGCATGACAGCAATTTCTTCAATTGAGTTCCAATGGAAGGCAATGCCGGCGACTTTGTATTTCAAGTGATTAATTTCACAATTGACTACATGATTTACCAAAAATGCTGTTAACGGTATTTTACTCAAGATATACACAAATTCAACTGTATTCATGCACAAACATGTGTATCTCTGTCAAAGGACCAGTAGTAGGTTGAGGTGTACAGAAGGAAGGAATAGGAAGACTTGTTCGGATACCAAGGATAAGACCCTGGATGGAAATAGGCATTGTGGGTGCATGGATGAAGAGAAGAAGATCACCGTCTTCTTCTCAAGAATAGCTGCTGAATCCACAAGGGAGAATCTCTAAAAATGAAAATAGAATTGATATTATTGATGAAAAGTGTTTTTTACCATGTACTTAATGGCATCATATAAGCAGAAGAAGACCTAGACTTCTAATCAGACTCAAAATACTAAACAGTAAAGATTACTAAAAATAGACCCAAACTTGTATCCAACTCTTAGATGATTAACATAGGACTCTTAGAACCCTAGAAATAGCAAAAGAAATAGAACTCAATGAAAATAGTAAGTTTTGAAATAAACTCGATTTTGACCTAGAAAATGGCCTTTTCGAGAAATTCCTCAAGGCCAACCAACACCATAAATTGCCACATCGCAAGGCTCCCAACAACATACATACATGCAAAGCTGATAACCGGTCGCAAAGTTATGGCTGTCGGAAGCCATGGTACGCATTTACGTGGGGTTTTTTGTTTTCCAAAATGGGCCCTTCTGGCCTGAATTGGTGTGATCCTGGCACTCCAATGAATTGCTCATGACCACCCATCCTACATCAGATATCATTGGCAAAACAGGAGCAGATCCAGATAGCTGTGACAAGGCTATGATGGTGATGGTGATGGTGATGATAATGATGATAGGTATTTATGAAAACTCACACAAATGCACCACTGTATCAATGCTCAAAACTGTCATTCCACATTTAAATCAGCAATCAGAGATGTACTACAAAATCAAGCATTCAAACCGAAGCTGTATGAGTAGTTAAGAGAGACAAGAAGGCAAAATAAAAAGGATGCCTTTGTTGTTTGAGGCGCAACCAGAATAGTGGAAGCCTCATTTTACAAATACAAAAAACATGTTCTCTTTTTTCACTGCGACAAACATACAAATGCACAAACTTCTGAAACCTCAACATACTTACAGTTACATTAGTACAAAGGAGAAGGCGGTCAACTTTTACTGGGTTCCCACAGCGGATCGATCACCCGGCCCACCAAGCATGATCTGGCAATCAGCATTTGAAATTCAGATTTTAAGGAACTAACAAAAAGATGCCAAACCCAATTACAGTATTTTAGCCCCTGATGAAGTTCACTGCTGGTAAAGTTTCCTATCATTGTCTAATCAAGATCACAGTGTTGTGAAGTGGGTCCCCACCTGATCCCAGTAGCACCTAAAAGGTCAAAGGGTGTTCCTATTTCCATTACTGTTTGGTATTGATCAGATGCAATCATTTCTCAGTAACAATGGCCCTACTATTGTCTTTGTTGTTGCCTTCATTTAACCTACAGAACCCAGTACGCCAAGGTGTCCAATTCGCCATGTCAACCAGGGCCCCAAACAATAATTTTCCAAAAAGCAGGACATCTACATTAAATAGGTGAGAAAGAAAACACGATTTTAAAAGCAAGAAATACTCACATTACAATCAAAGGCAAATCTCCTGGCAAGCATAATTGCTGCATTCCTTTCTCGCTCGGACTCAAAGGCCAATGCAAATGAAAGCCCCTTCTTTGGTTGCCAGAACAATGCCTGAGCTGCAGCATTGCCACCCCCTCTAACTCCGCACAGCTAGATATGTACAGGCACAGCAATGGTATTAGAAATGTCCCAGCAAGACTCTAAACTCAGCAGGAAAAATAATAATAATAATAATTGTAGAAGATAAGTTTCAGTTGATTGCCCCAGCCCTCTTCCAAGCTCCTTCCACTCAATAAATCTCCAACACACAAGTTTATGAGGTGGCATGTAAAATGGAAACACATTAGGTGGCTTCCATTTTCCTGCTTTCTCCGCCCTCAATCACAAGTTACGAAAGAGTGGGAAGGTTCCAGTGTCCCATGTATTCACTTGTGATGTGGTATGGATGTAACACATCCTGTCCACCTTACGAGCCAGGAATGCCCAAACATGCCTTAATCACTCAGGCTTGAAAAAAAAAAACCTAACAACTAGGCATTGGGTGGTTAGACAGGATCAGAAAATCACACATCATCAAGCTTATATGCTGGGTTTTGCCCATGTATCCAAACAGATGTGTTGACCTGTAAAGTGAGTGTCTCGGTGTGCATTTGCATATATGAAGAAACATCAAGGACAATTGTTTGTTGAAGATAAATTGCATAATTTTTGCACACAAATTACCAAGACAATGCCTACAAGACCCGGAATGTTCACCCACCAGGCCGCACTATAGCCATGGCACAAAATTTAGGCTGGTCAGATGATGCTTACCTCTCGATATATATATATATATATATAATCTTTATTTGTTTGTTTTCCTCTAGTAGAGCAGTTATGATTGTCCAACCAGACTGATTTTTTGGGCAATGACCCATATATGGTGGGGCCTCGCAGATGAGTGGTCCATCTTTTATATGCTTGCCATGTTGTTCCCATGGAAGACCCATGTAAAATAGAAGGTGCAACAAGTCCTGCAATTAGCTTTCAGCTTGTTTGAATGGTACCACTTCTGTTTTGATGTTCTGTTTCATTGAAACTAGGATTCAATTCTCATGTAAAGTTATTACCTGCATTGAAGAGGAGTAAGGTTCTTTGGCCTTTGTAATCATTCCTTTACGGAGTCTTATCCTCATCTTTCCCACATGAAACACATATATTGAATGTGAAGGATGATCATGTCCATTCATCTGAGTGACAACCACCTACCATGCAACACGAGAAACAACAAAGGGAGTAAGGACATGTGAGGTATACATTGAGATTTGAGAGCCTCCATGAAACAATGAATACAACAAGATGACAGCTTTTATGAGGAAAGCCATTGCACAACCCGCTTAAGTAAATAATCTGAAACCCCATGGGAAGAATTCATTTTTTTAGCACAGTCTATTGTTATAATCACAGAGTTTGAGAAAGTTTAAGAGCTAAAATTATTCAAGGGCAAAAAAAATCAACTGAAATTCACTTCAAGAATTTCCTTCTTTTTTCCTGTTGGTACTGGGGAGAATTTTCTCAAGTTGCAGAATGATAAGAACCTAAATGGAATGATAAGAGCCTAAATGATTCATTTAGAGGGAAGAATCGGATAGCTCCTTTTTTCTTTCCTTCTTTTTTTTTTCTTCTTTCTTAACACCCACCCACACCCACACCCACACCCACGCCCACCACCCATACCTGCACCCGCGATAGGATAGCTCAAATCTCAAAAGGAGGGCAAGAAAAAGAGATGGTAGGCAAAGTGAAAGTTCCATACAGGCCATGATATACCTATAACATACCAAAGACAACTGGACTCATGAATACAAAGTGTCACAGAAGTAACACGGGAGACGTTAATTAAAATTTTTAAATAGTTAATCATTACCATGGTTTCTAAACATCACCCATTACAGTATGCATGGACCAAGATGCATACATTACGAAGTGTTTTTTTATTTTTAAGCTATCACTGATAAGGGACTCTAAATCATTCCAATTTCCCATTGATGCAGACAATACACACGAGGAATTGTCCAATACATGCCAATACGCCTCAATGTTGGAGCACAATGATACATGCACTGACATGGAATTAGAGACTGTGTCACTGGCAAGCCCCACTTGTTCCAAAATATATCATCTTCATGATAAGTTAGATTGGAAGTGGCCACGGATTTTTTGAAGATATGATCACATTTTCAGCCCCCAAACTTCTGACTCATTAAACAACTCCAGAAAAGCCAGGCTTTGTGAGGCATGCAACCAATGAATAATAGGAAATAAATAACAAAGACCAATGAAATGAGAATCCCCACTCCCAAAGTTTCGAATTTTAATACATCATAACCATGTAAATACAAGTGGAAAAAATTGAACCCTTGTTATTTTTCTAAATCCATCACACCAGCAAGGAGAGAATTGCACAAGTCCCACAATGTCAATTTGCAAGGTGAGGAGGCTCCAGAAATATCAAAAAAGTAGGAAACATCAGCAACAAAATGTAAAGTGGGCCAAAGAGAGAGGGGTACACAACTCCATAGTTTGTGACTTTGCTACATAGAAGTGTCAATCTCGTGAGCCAAAATTCAGAAATGGTTATAGTACAGCAATAAACCCGACTTGGAGGAATGTGGCTGCAAGGAAACATATACTTGTTTTTATTTCAAAAGTGCCCCAGGGAACATCACAATGCACTCTCCAATGCAAACTTATGAAATATCCTCTATAACATATTTAGACAATTAGAACTTACAAGTATTCTACGAAAATCAGGCACTAGACCAGATACCATTTTACAGGATTGGAAATATATAAAAATTGTCAGAGGATGGAAGAAATAAACATGCATTGGATTGACATACTGAGTGTGAGGATCTCCACTGACAACAACCATGATGGAAGAAATCGAATTGTTGAAGTGTTACAGTAGATAGTTCTATTTCCTCATTTATTTGTATTTCTTCATTTTGGTACACCTTGGAGCACCATACTATTTTGTATTAGGGTCTAACAAAATAGATTAAGAGAGAAGAGAATCAAATCTCTATGATTATTCTTTTCCAAAACTCTCTTTTCTTCTCTATAGGAAGCAAAAGCGATAACATTCTGAAAAGCAAAACATCAGGATGAAGTTGTTTCTCAACTATGAGGATCTCAACAAGAAACTCCAAAAGATGCAAAATCATATTCCAGTAATAAAAGAGCAAATTAGATAATTCTAATAGCAAGTACATGCAGACTCATTGAAACCCCACTTGCTACCTAACTAGGGAACTAACCACAACAATTTTATAAATTAAAAAAAGAACAAAAAAAATTGAAAAACTACTCCTAAGTCATGTAATTTAGATAAACAATTCATAGTAGGAAACCCCTATCAATGCACAATACAGCAAAGTGCAGAAATTAAAAAATCACGTACATTGAACTCAGTGTCAGCTTTCCTTACAAGTGCCTCTACATAGCTACCCAATCCTGCAGCTGTTAAACATAATCAAGTCAGACTAAATTTAACTAATCTTAATAGAAAAAAAATTTTAAAAAAATAAAGTAAAGATAAAACAACAATTTGGCTCCACCATGGAATAAAAATATAAAGAAACAGTTAGTAGAATGTTCCACTAGTTTTTTATTACCACTCTCCATGATTTTAGCCTGAAGAAAGCAATGGAGGGATGGAGAGCTACTTATGCATTAAGAACAGCTAAAACTAATACATATTAGGCTGTGAAGGTCAAGTAGCAGTTTCAAACTAGTATATTTAGAATCAAAACACGATGGATAAAAACTAACATCTGCATACAAACTTCAATACTAATTAGCCTCCTATATTTTTTTCTTTTCATGTTAGAATATATAAAGATGTTATTCAGGATATATATATATATATGATTAACCTATATACCAACCACATGATTTACCTACCTGCATGTTACATATATCACCTTGAAAACATTTTTATAAATGAATAGATTTTATTAATTTACAAAAAAGAAGACTCCACCTAAATAAAAATTACCTACATATTTGTGTTTCTTTCCACGTTAGAAGTTGAGTTCTATTAAGCCCACATGCGTGTACAGCACTCTCCATCTACACACCAGTGCACATGCTAATCTGGCACACATGAAATATCTGAGCTGCACACCAGGTGGCCATGCTGTCTAGATTCCCTAGCCCGAAAAGCTAGTAGGTTTACTTATTAGGTAGGCTGCAGCATATAAAAATAAAATAAAATAATTAAAAATTAAAACCAGATAGGGGAAAAAAAAAACTTGTTTTATCCATCCATTTGTTTCATACACAGTAGTCCACTTGATGAGTCAATTGGCCTGATTTTTTGGGCTGGAATATCTAGACAGTGCAGTCCACCTGATGGACCATTCAGATCTTGCACATTCTTTCATATTGGAACAAACGCTGTGACTTTGATGGAAAGGGTATACATGCATGTGGGTTTGGCAAACCTTTTAAATTTTTATAAAGATTCTATTCATAATAGAATAACATAGATAAGTAATGAATAGTTTGACATAAGTGCAATACATTCATATTTCACTTTTAGAGATAACTGTGTTGGAAATAATGCCTAGATTTACAAGAACACGCGTGAAAGGATTAATGACTCCAATTTTCCTTTCCGGATAACAAACAGTAGTTATACTCATGTGCAGTGTTGGGCAGGATTGTGATCAGTGAATGGTGTTTAGTAAACATGGATTAGTGGGCTCCAGCTACGGCCTGCATCCTACTTGACCATGTCCTTTTTGCTTTCCGTCCAGCAGTCGTACGTATGTGCGCGTTCACACACAGCGGTTTGCTTGGCATCTGCCCCTTCGTCATCTTAGTTTGTTGTTCACCCCTTGGGGCATTCATATAATAGTTGGGCTGTCTCAACACTGGGGGGGACCATGCCGGGATGTGAGTGGTGCCAAAGACTTTTCGATGGCCAATTCCAAGAGCTAAGGTAAAAGAGGAAGGTTTATATTGTAAATCATAAAACCCTTTCCAATACCATCTAGAAGCCAACCCCAAACTGCTGGGAGAAAGGATCAGATGATGGTGGTGACGAGTGTTGGAAATATTGAATGATGTGCTTGAAATACCATTCTATGAAAAATCGTCTAGCAATGAGTACAAAAGATATAATATAAACAGAGAAGTGAAAAATGAGTTGTGCCTTGTATGCTAATCAAACACAAATCCCATCAGGTGGACAAGCACCTATCACCAAAAAACTAGTCACAGCCAGTGTTGTCAAAATCCTACGATTAACAATTTACGATATACAATTTGCATTGAATCTTAAGAAAAATTATTTGAATCCCACCTTGAATCCCTTTGTATTGAATCCTATGATTTACAATTCAAATCCCAATTTAGGATTCAAATTATACTTGTTCTCTTCTATTTTAAGCTTCATTTGGCTTTCATTTTATGTTTTCATATTGATGGGGGGTTCAAGAATCATTTAGAAAAGGTAAATTATTTTATTTGTTCTTTATAAGAGATTAAATGCTATCTCTTTAACATTAAATCATGGAGCTCTTTTTTAATGATTTCTTACTTCTTAACTGGCCGAAACACCAAATTGATGTCTGACTTATCTAGAATGTTTTTATGGATGGTTACAAACATGTTGACTTATATGTATTGTGGAATGATATTTAGAAATCAAAATATCTTTTTTCATTGGTCTATAGTATCAAATGCCACTTTTCCAATGTGATTCTACATTCAAGAAAGGTAACAAGAACATAAATTATTAAAGGATCCTTGTGTGTTTTTAGGGAAATTTCTTGAAAGACAAAAATAACAGAAAGATAAGAATCCTCTAACACTTCATGGCGTGGTATTGCTTGGTGCATATTGATAGCAGGAAGATTGATGAGGTTTTTTTTTTAATGACGATAGGGTGTCCACGCTCCTTTTGAAGGCGAGACTATTCCCTGCAAATGCACACAATGCAAGCCGTGTGTGGAATCAAAACCACATGCATCAGGTAAAGAACGGGGAAGGGAATCGAAACTGCGCTGGTGGAAAGCAAACCCACAATGCTAGCCGTTCACCCAAACCCCGGGCTGGTTTTTTGTACTTATATTTTCCATTTTTTTTTCTATGTTTTTTAAGAAAATTATTTATAAACAAAAAAAAAAAAAAAAACTTACGATGTACGATATGATTTGCGATTTGATATGATTCAAACCTTATGATGATTTGCGATATGATAACGATTTTGACAACATTGGTCACAGCATAAAATGTGACCACTACAAGTAGTGATTTAAATATCGATAGTATTGACCAATACTATTGATATTGCCTATGACCGATGTGATATACAAGAGAAGTTATTAAATTCTCTTGTATCGCACAAAATATTGCAATGTATCGCCAATATATCACAATTCATTGATACGTTGCAATATTTTGCCAAAATCCCTTCATAAAACTCCCCCGTATCGTCGATACATGTGATACAGTGTGATATATTGCAATGTGTTTCAGTGATATATCGATACATTGCAATATTTTGCCAAACCCTTCATAAAAATCCCCCATATCGTTGATAGATGTGATACATTGTGATACATTGCAATATGTATCAGCAATACATTGCAATACATTCCTCCAACGGAAATTTGCAAAAAATAAAAATAAAAATTTGCAAAACCCCCCACAAAAATCCATTTTCTCCCCAAAAAAAAAAAAGATTTGGGGGAATATGTTTTTATATTTGTATTGTATGATTTATGAATTATGTGAACCCATTTTGGATATAATTGCATCAATTCCGTCGAACAATGGATAGCTTAGGACCATATATAAAGGAAACTTTTATGCATACTTTTTTTTCTTTTTCTTTTTCTTTTTTGTCTTTTTTTTCTTTTTTTCTTTTTTCTGAGTTCTAATCATGTCACTTTCAACATATCCTAAAGTTTTATTGAAAATTTCCATTATTTTACAATGTTTCCCTCAAACGGCGATACATTCCCTGATACATGTGATATTACCCAGGCAATACCAATATGTTTCTGTATCCCAAGGGTGCAATACATGCATCGATACCGATATTTAAATCTCATCAGAAGCCACAATCTATAAGTGAAGAAATAGCATTTCATGAAGCTAGTATAAGCAGGTATAATGATTAGCAACAGATATCCCCACATTTCTCAGACCATTTATTCTGGTTCAGACATCTGATGAGCAGACCCCTTTACTTCCTTGGCTAGCCCAGTGGGCAATAAATCTATAATCAGAAGCAGTAACCATCAAATCCACCATTGGGCAAGGAATATATAGCATGTTCCTTCCTTGATGTTTGGTGATCTCAAGCATTCTATTCCCCAGATACCGCACTCCATTGATCTCCAATAATCTTATCAAAAGGGCGTGTTCCTACAAGAATCTCTAATGCAAAACCGAATTTGACAGGCTGCATTATATGTAGATTGCTAGTAATAATCCATTCATGAAACTTTCCACTAAAACTAATTTGGACATAGAATCATTGCATTTCCTTTTTACATTATAGACGAGATAAAGAAGCATAGCCGAGATGAAGAAGCACAAGGTAAAAATCAAACCAGGATCTATGGGGCCAGTGGTAGTTATTACAACTCTTTGGTCATTTGAAACAATTTCTGCTTGCAAATATCGCCCAACATCATAAGGCTCTGGAGCATAAGAAGATTTTGTGGCACCTGAAGACAGTGGTAATTGAAAAAACAAAGGGTTAGTCAGATATGTTGTGAATAAATTAGAAAAGGGATATATCAAAAATCATGATGCATGTATGTGAGATTAGGCATGCTTATCATATGCTAGGTTTTACAAAATTGGAGAGTAGAAACCAGAAGAGAATAGCCATTCCACACATGGATGTAGAGTGGTAAGGGATGCACAGCAGCACCAAAACAGAGATAACCGACCACTACTCACGATAGTCATGAAGAAAATAGCAGTAAAAGAATAAATAGACTTCACAAGAAGGATAAATGGTGATCTATCAACGGTCATGAAGAATCATGATTTCTGGCAACATATTGGAGCATTGCCTTTCTGTCATTAAACGTTTTTTCTTACATGAAAGTGTAGCAAAAACCCAAAACCCCAAAAAGTATTCGAATCTTTTAGTCTTAAATGTGTTATTGAAAGTTAAAAAGTTTCAGCAGAACCAAGGAAATCTTTAGATTTTAGCACTCGGTAGCCTGCACCATTAAGGCATGTCTGAATACGTGGAACCCAAAGGAAAAGAAAGGTAAAAAAGAAAAAAAGAAAATAATGACTGTGTAATTCAAAATTTCCTTGAGCAGTGTTACAGCATGGATTCCAATTTACTTGCTTTGATAGCAAGTGGAAATATCATGTTACCCTCACAATATTCACCTGTTTTCTTGTGCCAAGAACCCAAATGATGGAAAAGTGTAATGATTCCTTTGTGAAATCTATTGTTTTCTTTACTATTCAAACAACACAAATTGTCATATCAAAGGAAAACCCCTTCCTTTTCTTTCCTTTGTTTGGCATGGAATCCTTGGTATTCAAACATGGCCTTCATGTAAGGCAGATAACTGTAGTTTTAATTAGCACACAGGGCAGGTATAATTCAGAAAACAACAATCAGAATGTCTGCCCAAATGGAAAATCAAGAATTACATAACTAGGATATTGCAGAAGACAACACAAGTATAGGAAAGCCATCTTGATAGTCATGGGACAAGATTACATGGGTGCATGACAATCATGAGGCAAGATTACATAAGTACATGAGTAACCATGCAAATACAAGAAACATATTGATTCATAGTGTTGTAAAAACAGTATAGCTGAGTAACTGAACCACTTGGTTAAGCATCCAACATACGGACCATTAAGAATTATGCCTCACCACTAATAAGAAACATGTACTTACCTGAAATCATTTCCTTTTTGCTTCCTTCAGGTGATATGCGAAACCATTGAATAGAACATTTCGAAATATCTGGAGTGCTATCCGTGCAAGGAACGATCCGTAAACAGGAACCTAAAGTTTCAGAACCATCTAATTCATACAAATGGGATTTATTTTCCTCAAGCCTTTTGCTCATTGCCAGCTGGAAAGAGGGGAAAAGACAGAGCAAGAATCAATCTAAAAGAAATTAACTCTCACCTGCCCAATATTAATCGCCAAAACTAAATATACATATATGAGTGAAAGACAGTGACATTTCAATCAGATATAACAAGCCAATATGTACCTTACGTCCAGTAACAATAGACAATAATCACATGGAGTCAAGCTGTTTGGGGCCCAACATGATGTACATATGCCAACCCATCCAACAGTCGGATCCAATCATCAGGTGGACCACGCCCAAAATCACACTGCTCCAAAAAACAATGGACAACCACCTGAAAGCTCCAAATTGCGTGTGGAGCCCACTGTGGTGCATTTGTGGTATCCAATCCATCCAAATCATTCCTGCCACCATGAGAATGGGATGCCTCAAAAATCACACCAATCCAATCATCAGGTGGGCCTCATCAATCGAATTTAGATGTTTTTGCATGATTTTACATTGTCTATATGGTGAGGCCCACCTGACTTTAGGATTGGCCTGATTTCTGTGGTGTTCCATCTTCATGGTGGGGCATACTTGACGGTATGGATGCCATACACATGTCAAGTGGGCTCCACACACAACTTGACTCCACATGGGATCAACCCCATGTCTCATTCCCCCTAAAGAATTTCAAAGCAGAAAAGATAAATAGTAATAGGACATAAATATGAAATTCCATATCTTGGTATTATGGAGAAAAATTATGCTCCCACAAGATGGAAATAGGAAAAAAAAAAATCAGCACCATGTTGAGAGTAATTTCTCTCTTCAATCCATGCACAAAAGGATAATCAGAACAGCAGAAATATTAGAAGTTAAGGATTGAACTCCATTCAAACTCAAATAAAGGATGTTTGATAGAACTAACACGGATTGCTAGTCGTGCCTAACACAAATCCCTTGAACCTTGGGCATCTAGAAATCATCTTGAGCTAGTTTGCAGTTTTTGCCCAAATAAGTAGTGCCTCCAAACAACCCATATTTAATATTAAAAAAAAAAAAAAAAAATTTACTTAGATTTCAATAAAAATAAAGGATGTTTGATAGAACTAACACGGATTGCTAGCGTCGTGCCTAACACAAATCCCTTGAACCTCGGGCATCTAGAAATCATCTTGAGCTAGTTTGCAGTTTTTGCCCAAATAAGTAGTGCCTCCAAACAACCCATATTTAATATAAAAAAATTAATTACTTAGATTTCAATAAAAAAAAGAAAGCAATGCAAATAAGTAGTGTCTGTGGTCGGAACCTGGTACCCATAATAGCATCCTTGCAAACAATGTTACCTCTAGCATAAAAGGAGAACAAGAAACCAAAAAGAACAACTCTTTTTCATTTGACATGAATGTGAAAAAGCTACCATCCAAGAATATGTGCAGCACATAAGTATGTCAAAAACATCCCGATACAAGTAAGAGGATTGAAATTTTGGTGAAGAAAAATCCTCAACAAACTCAGTCACCCAAATATCCATCTAATATGCAACCCAGTACACATGTACAGCTTCATGATATAAGATTGTCTTACCTCTAAAATTCCTCAAATCTATATATGAAGCAAGAAGATAAAAATGTGAAATTCGCGAGCATGGGTAGAAAAGAAGACGGAAATAAAATAATAAATTACACTCAAACACAAAAGCTAACAAACAGTTAGCCTAACTTCGTGTATCATGTACTATCCTAGAAATTTAAGCACTAAACATAAAAGAAGAAAAAAAAAATCAAGGGAAGGTGTGAGTATAAAACCTCTTTCCGGAGCTGAAGTGAATACATAGATTTCTCCCGAAGCTGGACTCGTAATGCTTTAAGTTCATGCTCCATGTCCATAACCTGAGGAAAAATTTTGGTTTCTAATTACCAAGAAATTAGTAATGGTCGACAGAAAATTAGACCTGACATGACATCCCTAAACGGAACTAGACCCAGGCTCAGGAGAGGCCTTAATAAGAGATGTTGTCAAAAATTGACTCGCTGGCTGGGCTATCTAGGAGGCCTGCCAATCAAGCCTAAGCCTGAGCCCATCCCATTGGAGAGCTGGGTCCAAAAGCATAACGAGGCAGACTAGCCTGTTGCCAGCCCCAATTCCTGCACCATATCAGTGTGCAGACAGCCTCATGACAGAAATGGAGGTGGAACCTAAACATCCTATCAACAGATTTTGTGCTTTTGTCTAAATTTTGTTGAAAGAAATTCATATGGTCTTGATTAGAAAATTAGGATCTGAGCAACAGAATTGGGAAATGGGCAATCCAAGGGAGGTCAACCCATCCAAGGATCTAAATCAATCAAGGTGGAGACCAACAGTCCAATACAGGTTGAGCCCCACCAGAACATGATGAGGAAACAGTGGACTATGTTTTTTCATTGGTGACAATGCAATCATTCAACATAAGTTTAATACTGAGTTTGTTGAAAGCAAGCCACGTCCCCATGTCCTGTTATTTGGTGTTCACCCTGTTAAGCACATGGCAGTTAAGATTTACATTCGCAGGATTTATTCCATGCATGATTCTTGTCAATGCTTCAATGCTTCCAATATCCACAAGAATGCAAATGTGTAGATTCCCCCAAAGGTCTGCTCCTCAAGAGGTTAACTTCCTTATCAAATCAATCCAACAAATTAAATATATTCGAAGTGCGTAACTTTCATTCTTAGGAAGGGTAATCACATATTTAAACGATACTAAATGTTTTCTTACCAGAAAAAGTTGATCGTCGAAACCAAAATAAACCGATTAAACAAGATCGCATTTTAACCATAAGAAATTTTGTTCGATATTTTCACCCTAGATCGTTTGTTCCAAAATGGTGGTATATACAATTGAAAAAGATAAGAAATGATCAAAATGGAAATTCTATTCAAATATAATTCTTTTATTCCATAGTTACTCAAACATGATTTCATTTTCTAACGTAACTTCGTTCGTGAAGGAACCGGACGTTTGACGGGCCAGCCCTTTTATGCGCCACTTTACCCTGGAAAGAAAGAGCTTTGCTCCCCCTTACTAATAGGAGAGCTAGGCTGTGAGACCCAACCCGAGTTCGCATGTGTGCATGAGTGTGTGAGTGTGCATCTCGTTCATCTTGGTCTCGCAGTCCTATCGGTCGAATCCCGGCGACCCGCGAGCTTCGTGTAGTGTTTGTGGTCATCCTTGAGTTCGGTCACGTTGACCCAACTCGGATCGAACCGAAACCTACGCCATTTTGTCCACATCGGCACCGTGGTTCCAACGCTGCGTCTCATACATAAATCCGACATGTGCATCTTGTGATATCAACCCGAGCATTTCTCGGCCCTTCATCATGTGTGGGACCCACTTGCTAGGGCCTACACGTTTTTCAAGGTGGGCTCCACCTAGTTACCTTTTTCCTAGAAACATATCATGCCTAGCACCTAACCTATCATAGCCTACCATAGGCTAGCCTCTCTAGATATGCTATCATTTGCTTTGGTCCCCACCCCTAATGCTCCACAAAATTTTGCAATTTTTGGATAACTAGAAGTATTTTAATTAATTTAAAGAAAACAGTCTGTCCAGAAAATCTGTCTGACCTGGACGTCCCAACATGGTGGGCCGGTCCAGTCCTTGCCACAGTGTGCACAGGGGTCCATTGGCCCCAAAAATTGGTAGGTAGGTCCTACCATGGGTGGACCACACCTCCACAAAATTTCATGATTTTTGGATACACAGAAGTATTTTATTTTAATTCAGAATTACAATCTGTCCAAAAATCCGGTTGTTGCTGGAATTATAACTAACCCCATGTTTGGGACCACATGGAGTAGGCCTAAGCTTATCCAAACTCATGGAAAATTGGTGGGTGGACAGCAAGTGGGTTCCATTGAGGTGGCCCACTTATTCCAGAAAATCGGGTAAAAATGCTCATTTCCAACTTATAGTGTTGCTGAACTTCTATAAATTTCTGGATAGTTAGCCCACTTTGGCCCATCCCATGGGTCTTAATCATGGAAGAAATAGTGTGGGCCCCATTCCACATCAAAGTAGGGTCCATGCACTACAAAATCCCCAAAGAAAACTGAGCTTGAAATCTGGACAACAACATATGTTGTCCATATTTCGGCCCATATAAATTAATCCAAGGGTTTATTGGCCTGGTCCATCAAGTGAGGTCCACCTTGATGGGTTAGCAAAATCTTAGATCCATTAGTGCATTAAAATCTCCATGAAAAATCAAGTTTGGAGGCCACCCAACCCATGCATGCATGGTGGGCCTGGACGTCCAACAAGGTGGGCTTGGACGTCCCATCTCCCTGATGGATCTGAGATGTTGCTGACCTCCTTAGTGGGCCACACATCATCAGAAATAAATAGAAGAAAAAGGAGGGAAGGGAGAGAGAAGGAGAGTGATCCGGCCATTGGTGGAAGGTCCCGCCACTAATGGACCTTCCACACTACAATCCATGCCATCCACCATGTACATATGTTACACGCAAGCTACTATACATCAAGAAAAGTTATTGGATGGTGGGGACACTTTTCCCCACCATGCATGCAAAGGCCTAAATGGCCTAGGAGATGCTAGAATGAAGAGGAAGTACATTATGGTGGGTCCACGGAGAATGGCCCACCATGGGAGGAATGAATAAGATCTAGGCCCATGGCCTCCATCCTAGGAGCCATGTAAGACCTCTACCATGGATTAGTGGGCCCTACATGCTTCCATGCAAAGAAAAGAAAGAAAGAAGAAGAAAGAGGGAAGAAGCCAAGAAGAACACCCACTTTGAAATATGTCTTCCAAACTCCAAGATCCAAGTACTAGGCTACAAGAGGAAGATGTTTGATGGTTGTAGATTGGTTGCTAATAGCTAGATGGAGAGAAAATGAGGGAAGAAATGGCTGAAAATGGGGAGGGAGCTTGGACGTTTTTGGTAGGAGGAGAGGAGAATGAGAGAATGAGAGGGAGAAAGAGAGGAGAGAGGGTATATCCATGTAATGATTTCTCTCCTTACTAAGGAAGAGAAACTCATGATGGAGCTTTGGGGGTGAGGACCAAAGCAAATGATAGCCTATCTAGAGAGGTTAGCCTAGGGTAGGCTATGATAGGTTAGGTGATAGGCATAATAGGTTTCTAGGAAAAAGGTAGCTAGGTGAAGCCCACCTTGAAAAACGTGTAAGCCCTAGCAAGTGGGTCCCACACATGATGAAGGGCTGAGAAATGCTCGGATCAATATCACAAGATGCACATGTCGGATTTAATGCATGAGACACGGCGTTGGAACCGCGGCGCCGATGCAGACAAGATGGCGTAGGTTTCGGTCCGATCCGAATTGGGTCAACGTGATCGAACTCAATGATGACCGCAAACACTATCCGAAGCTTGCGGGTCGCCGGGATTCGACCGATAGGACCGAGAGACCAAGATGAACGAGATGCACACTCACACACTCATGCACACATGCGAACTCGGGTTGGGTCTCACAACCAATCACTATCTCCTCAATGAACACCTTTGCAAGTCGGTCCATCGACCAGGAGGCACGTACTAGAATGAAATGAGCCGACTTCGTCAAATGATTGACGATAAACCAGATGGTATTGTGACCGCGCTGAGTCCTCGGCAAACCTGAAATGAAGTCCATCGATACGTGTTCCTAATTTCGATCGTTTCAGACCGAGACTCCAAGTTTACATCTCAGTTTTGAAGGAGTTTCCAGCATGCAATGGGGGTCACCTTGCGTCTCAGCACCGCTTATCATCCGCAGACGGATGGGCAGACCGAAAGGGTCAACCGGATCATTGAGGATATGCTCAGAGCTTGTGTGATCGACTTTGCGGGCAATTGGGATAAGCATTTGTGCCTCGCCGAGTTCGCGTACAACAACAGTTATCAGGCGACTATCGGCATAGCTCCTTTTAAGGCACTTTATGGCAGACCATGCAGATTTTCTAGTTATTGGACAGAGGTTGGAGAGTGTCGTCTCTTAGGTCCCGAGCTCGTGCAGCGGACGTCAAAGGCTATTGATGTTATCAGGCAGAGGATGCGCACAGCTCAGAGCCGGCAAAAGAGTTTTGCTGATTG
This sequence comes from Magnolia sinica, assembly GCF_029962835.1. NCBI lineage: Eukaryota > Viridiplantae > Streptophyta > Magnoliopsida > Magnoliales > Magnoliaceae > Magnolia > Magnolia sinica. The sequence continues at coordinate 8,208,858 of NC_080579.1, forward strand.
TTGGCGTCGACCCCTCAAGTTCGCAGTCAGGAACATGGTATATCTCAAGGTCTCGTCTATGAAAGGCATGGTTCGCTTTGGTGTGAAGGGCAAGCTCGCCCTAAGATTCATTGGACCTTTTGAGATTACCGAGCGCGTAGGCGCTGTGGCCTATAGGCTTACCTTACCTCCTGAGTTGTTCGCGATCCACGACATATTCTATGTTTCTATGTTGCGGAAATGTGGGTCTGAGACTATTCCCGAGATTGATTGGCAGTCACTCGAGGTCCGTGAGGATGCTTCCTACATCGAGCAGCCGATTCGTATTCTTGATCGAAAGGAGCAGGTCCTCAGGACCAAGGTCATTCCTTTGGTGAAGGTGCAATGGGGTCATCATTTGAAGGCCGAGGCGTCTTAGGAACGCGAGGCCGAAATTAGAGAGCATTATCCTCATTTGTTCGATGATTGATTGCTTATATTGCCTTCTCTTGTGATTAAGGATTAATATATATATATATGTGTGTGTGTGTGTGATGTGATGATGTTTATGCATTTTTTATTGTTCCGGTTTTGTCAATATCGAGGACGAAATTTCTTTATTGGTGGGGATGGTTTTGAGACCCAACCCGAGTTCGCATGTGTGCATGAGTGTGTGAGTATGCATCTCGTTCATCTTGGTCTCGCGGTCCTATCGGTCGAATCCCTGCGACCTGCGAGTTTCGGGTAGTATTTGCGATCATCCTTGAGTTCGGTCACGTTGACCCGAATCGGATCGAACCGAAACCTACGTCATCTTGTCCGCATCGGCGCCGCGGTTCCAACGCCGCATCTCATGCATGATTCTGCATGTGCATCTCGTGATATCGACCCGAGCATTCTTGGCCCTTCATCATGTGTGGGACCCACTTGCTAGGGTCTACACGTTTTTCAAGGTGGGTCCCACCTAGCTACCATTTCCTAGAAGCCTATCATGCCTAGGCTATCATGCCTAACACCTAACCTATCATAGCTTACCCTATGCTAGCCTCTCTAGATAAGCTATCATTTGCTTTGGTCCCCACCCCCAAAGCTCCATCATAAGTTTCTCTTCCCTAGCAAAGAGAGAAATCATTGCATGGATATACCCTTTCTCCTCTCTCTTTCTCCCTCTCATTCTCTCATTCTCCTCTCCTCCTAGCAAAAACGTCCAAGCTCCCTCCCCATTTCCAGCCCTTTCTTCCCTCATTTCCTCTCCATCTAGCCATTAGCAACCAATCTACAACCATCAAACATCTTCCTCTTGTAGCCTAGCACTTGGATCTTGGAGTTTGGAAGACATATTTCAAGGTGGGTGCTCTTCTTGGCTTCTTCCCTCTTTCTTCTTCATTCTTTTCTTTGCATGCATGGAAGCATATAGGACCCACCAATCCATGGTGGAGGTCCTACATGGCTCCACGGAGGCCATGGGCCTAGATCTTATTTATTCCTCTCATGATGGGTCATTCTTCATGGACCCACCATGATGTACTTCCTCTTTATTCTAGCATCTCCTAGGCCATTTAGGCCTTTGCATGCATGGTGGGGAAAAGTGTCCCCACCCTCCAGCAACTTTTCTTTATGTATAGTAGCTTGCATGTAACATATGTACATGGTGGATGGCATGGATTGTAATGTGGAAAGTCCATTAGTGGCGGGACCTTCCACCAATGGCCGGATCACTCTCCTTCTCCCTCTCTTCCCTTCTTTTTCTTCTATTTATTTCTGATGATGTGTGGCCCACTAAGGAGGTCAGCAACATCTCAGATCCATCAGGGAGATAGGACGTTCAAGCCCACCTTGTTGGACATCCAAGCCCACCATGCATGCATGGGTTAGGTAGCCTCCAAACTTGATTTTTTATGGTGATTTTAATGCACTAATGGATCTGGAATTTTGCTAACCCATCAAGGTGGACCCCACTTGATGGACCAGGCCAATAAACCCTTGGATTAATTTATATGGGCCGAAATATAGACAGCATATGTTGCTATCCAGATTTCAGGCCCAGTTAGAGCATGACTTTTAAGCTAATATTTGGAACTGTTTGTATGCCCTTTTCTCCCAAATTTCTTTGGGGATTCTATAGTGCATGGACCACACTTTGATGTGGAATGGGGCCCACACTATTTCTCCCATGATTGAGACCCATGTGATGGGCCAAAGTGGGCTAACTGTCTAGAAATTTCTAGACAGTTCAGCAACACTGTAAGTTAGAAATGAGCATTTTTACCTGAGTTTCTGAAATAAGTGGGCCACCTCAGTGGACCCCACTTGCTGTCCACCCACCAATTTTTCAGGAGTTTGGATAAACTTAGGCCCACTCCATGTGGTCCCAAACATGGGGATAGTTATAATTCCAGCAACAACCAGATTTCTGGACAGATTGTAATCCTGAATTAAAATAAAATAAGTCTGAGTATCCAAAAATCATGAAATTTTGTGAAGGTGTGGCCCACTCATGGTAGGACCCACCTACCAATTTTTGGGGCCAACGGACCCCTGTGCACACCGTGGCAAGGGCTGGACTGGCCCACCACGTTGGCACGTCCAGGTCAGACAGATTTTCTGAACAGACTGTTTTCTTTAAATTAATTAAAATGCTTTTAGTTATCTAAAAATCGCAAAATTTTATGGAGGTGTGGCCCACCCATTGAAGGACCACCCTGCAAATTTCCAGGGCCATCGGGCCCCTATACCGACCGTGGTGCGGCCTGGAGTGGCCCACCAGGCTAGGACGCCCAGGCTACGGCGTCCAGTCTTGGCTGGCCATCCAGGCCACCTTGTAGGCCCACCTTGATGAGTTTTGTTGTCCCACCTTCCATCCAATCTTGGTCCATGTGGGACATAGTCACCTCCCTCTATAGTTTCCATTTTTGGGGTCCATTTAGGCCAATTACCCAGGCCCATAAGGCTGCCCACGATGAGACGCCCAGCCCATTGGGCTGTTGTCCAGTCCAGCAGCATGGCCCATCTGATTTATGTGTTTAATCTACTCCCTTCATTTGGTGGACCCCCACCCCCCGGTGACATGTATGGGTCACCAAGAACTAAAATAAACGTATAATTTAATTAATTTTTGAATTTTCAACAATGCCAGATTGTAGGTGGGCTGGAATTTCACCAATAAGCCCATGATTGCTGCCCATAAATGGATGTTTTGGGGCAGCATGGTCCACCAAATTTGGAGGTATTGTTACACATATCTTGCCCCATTTTAATTAGATTTTTGGGCTTAATTGGTACATATTTAAAGGCCCATTCCAATTGGATTCTTATTGGACTAGTCTTCTAGTTAATTGTTGGGCCTTATAGCCTTGGTTGGGCAAGGTGTCCCGTATCGGTATCGGTTGGCGTAACAGTGACCTCCAAAACCGATACGGATACGGGAGCGTAACGGTGATACGGGGGCGTAACGGCCCGTAACGGCGTAAATTTTTTTTTTTGCCAAAAAAATATGAAAAAATATGGATTAAATCCGGAATATTCTAAGCATTCCAAATATGCATTCATTTATAAATTGGAACATGTTTATGGTGGTGTAACGGTCCACTCTTTAGTGAGAAGTTGTATCGAACTGTCTGATGAATTTATGAACCAGATAACCTGAATTTGACTACAAAATTCATATATTTAATTTTCTAACTATCTACTATCAATGATAGATATATTAGAATGAATGTAATATGAAAATATCTTACATTTAGGTGTTTGCAATTATTTTTGAAGGCAAAAATTCATGCGTAAATAGAAAAAAAATATAAAATGGCACCCCAAATATGTAAAATGCACATTAACATGTTCTACTATGATTAACACATCATATGGCATCATTAAAACAGCAAAAGAATCATTAAAAAATGATTTTTCGAATTATCAAAAAAAGGGCCGAAATAAATGCGTAAATAGAAAAAAATAAAATAAAAATATAAAATGGCACCCCAAATATGTAAAATGCACATTAACATATTCTACTATGATTAACACATCATATGGCATCATTAAAACAGCAAAAGAATCATTAAAAAATGATTTTTCGAATTTTCAAAAAAAGGGCCGAAATAAATGCGTAAATAGAAAAAAATATAAAAAAAAATATAAAATGGCACCCCAAATCTGTAAAATGCATATTAACATGTTCTACTATGATTAACACATCATATGGCATCATTAAAACAGCAAAAGAATCATTAAAAAATGATTTTTCAAATTTTCAAAAAAAGGGCCAAAATAAATGCGTAAATAGAAAAAAATATAAAAAATATATAAAATGGAACCCCAAATCTGTAAAATGCACATTAACATGTTCTACTATGATTAACACATCATATGACATCATTAAAACAGCAAAAGAATCATTTACAAATGGTTTTTCGAATTTTCAAAAAAAGGGCCAAAATAAATGCGTAAATAGAAAAAAATATTAAAAAAATATAAAATGGCACCCCAAATCTGTAAAATGCACATTAACATGTTCTACTATGATTAATACATCAAATGACATGATTAAAACAGCAAAACAACCATTAAAAACTGATTTTTCGAATTTTAAAAAAAGGGGCCAAATTCATGCGTATATAGAAAAAAATATTAAAAATTATTAAATGGCACCCCAAATCTGTAAAATGCACATTAACATGTTCTACTATGATTAACACATCATATGACATGATTAAAACAGCAAAATATATTAAAAAAAGTATAAATACCTATTTTTGACGAATTTCTGAAAAATGGCCTACCGAGCTTTGATTCAAAAAAATCTATAATATAATGTGTTTTTATATCAAATACCTAGCTAAGGTTGGTCGAAATTAATAGTAGAAGGAGTTAGAAACAGTTTGGAAGCAAGAGGTTTCAAAAAAACAGCAAAAACAGAGCTTTTAAAAAAAAAAAAAAAAAAAGGTTACCGTTTCGGGCCCGTTACGGGCCCGTAACGGCCCGATCGGCCAATACGGGTGCAAAAAATCGAATCGGCCGTTTCAGCCCCCAAACGGGTAACGGTTCGCACCGTTACCGTTACGTATCGACCGATACGGCCGATACGTAACCGATTTGGCATACCAACTTGGGCTAAAACTTTTGATAGGCCCATTAGACCCTTGGGGCCTATATTTATCATGCCATTGTAATGGGTTTTATGGGCAAAATACTCAAGTAGTTGGGCCCTACTTGCCCATTTAAAATGAATCTATGCTTGGGCCGAAATGTGAGGCCCAACTTACTTATTTTAAATGTACGGATTACCCATATGTTTGAAATAATGGGCTGCCCATTAGGCCCACCACAACGAGTGGATTCATGACCCTTAGGTTGGGCCCAAACCTTATTTAAGGGCCCACCATGTTGGGCTCAGTGTATGGCCCACCAGACAACAGATTACTTGGGCCTTGGACTTTACTTTTTATGCATAGCGGGCTACCTTTTGGGACCCAGTTGAGGTTAGATGTCCTCCTTGGTGGCCCTAAGGTAGGCCCATAGGGTTCATATAGGTGGTTGGAGGTCCACCTTGGGCCCTTGATTAGGACCGTTTCTTCCTTAGGATTTTGACTCTCTTGGCTCGTGAGTCTTCCCAAAGTACTGGGCCCCCACTTAAAGACTCCACTTCTCCTTAGAGTACCTGTCTATGTATCTAGACCTTGTCCCTCTTTGGGAATGAGGAATATATTCTACAGGTAGTGCACTTACATCATCGTGATTCGTGACCCATATGCATCATCTATGTGAATTGATTACATTGTGTGGTGGTCATTAAGGGATGGAGTTTCTCCCTTGTGCACATTGAGTGCCTGAAGCTAGTGCATGATCTGTATGTGTGACTCATGCATTGGCATCGCATTTCATGATGATACCGCCCTTGCTTCATCAGGGCCTTGCCTCCACAGGGACATTCATGGATGGTCGTATGTGTAGACACCGGAAATATTACTTAAGCATACCGGGTGCATAGAATGCCCATGGGTGAAATCCTCAAAACTTCTATGGTACCAAGGATTTGCTCCAACGCCGTGACCAAGTGAAAACTATGAGCGCATGAGGGCCTTATACCATTAGGCCGCGACTCCCACTGTCGTGTAGCCGGTTAGATAGGGGTGTGGCCTTACTCGTCTGATGTAAGAAGACATTGCTAGGCTGAGTCTGACCAGCTCGTAAATGGGTCCGCTACCTTCAGGCCTTGCTGGTGATTGGCTGTCCGCAGACAGGGTAGTGAGGTCTCTTACGCTCGTTTGACTGTGCGGGGTCTGAAGAGCGGCAATCATCCAGCAGTGTAATGGACCCCGGTGATTTCCTTATGATTGGAAATGTACTTGATATGTGGATTGAATATGAGCACTGGCATTACTCTATATCACATTCGCATCGGCTGAATAAGCCCCTTCATGCATCACCTTGGTATGGCGCCCAGTACTCATTACATCGTATTCATGATAAGCCTTGGTAAGGCTGGTAATATTGTCATGGAGCATGTTTCCCTTCCTATACCTCCTGCTATTCTTTTATGCACATTTATCACACACCATCACCACCCTTTAAGCTTCTATAAGCTTATGTACGATTGATGCGTGCAGGAGATCCTAAGCGGGCGTCGTAGCAGCAGAGCTTGGATTAGAGTTGAGCTGAGGACCCCCAGTGTTGCAGATCTTCTTCTTACCTCTCTTGCTATCAGATGTATACTTTTCCTACTTTGTACTTGTAAAAGTTCAAATTCATGGTGGATTTTGTGATGAGTGCCTTTGTTATTCTCAGATATACTTGCTGTGATCTTGGGTAGGGTATGTTGGTATTGGAAATAATTATACTATTATGGAAATCCTCCTTATAAGATCCCAGGATCGGAACCTGCCTTAGGAGCCAAAAATGGGGTACTATAGAGGCTGTTGCGGCCAGAACCGGCTATCGAGTTCCTTGTAAGTCTGGTTACTGAGTCTGGGGCGTGACATAGGCACTCCCAAGGTTTGCGATAAGGAAAAAGGGCTCGTTTTTTTGTTTCCTAATATGCACAAGGAGAATGGAAATCAAGGGACAATTTAAACATACCTTGCTCGGTTGATGCAGCATTTTAATTCTTCGAGCCTCTTGAACCTCCTTCATTAATTCTTCCATGTCCTACAGATTTGAAACGTAAAACACAAACATAAACTAAACGCAAAGAAGCATGTAAAAGTAAACAAGCTACTACACTGATAGAATACTTAGGTATGATAGGCTCCTAGAGGAAAAATGATGAGTTTCCAAGTCCAGCAGGAACACATTTACGCACCAGGAATCTAGAAAGAGAACATAAGAAGATTTTCTACCCTCTCTATTCTTTTTGTCCATAGAAAATGTTATCAAGTCACCTCAAAAACAAAATTTATCACTTCAGGGATGAACAAAGGGCTGTTTCTACAACTATAAATGACCTCCTAACAAATAAATCAATGAGCAATAAAGTTTCAAGCAACAAAAATGAGTCAATGCAAGAATTTTCATATTAAAGGATCCTGACGATGGCATGCAATATTTAAGGATGCCCCCAACTATTGGTTGGAGTAGCCATCGCACTCAAAAATCAGTCTGAACTGTACAGCAGTTTAGCAAGATTACCATTGTTTGTGGGCTTAAAAGTCAATGTGGGTGTGTTCAATGGGATTTCAAAAGGGCCACTGTGGGCCTGTGGCACTTGAAGAACATAGTTCCTAAAAATAAATGCAGGACACAAAAAGCCCTTTTTGATAAGAACAGAAGAAAAGGCATTTCGCAAAGAGAGGTGTGGAAGATATTTGCACAAAGATATGGGCAGTTCATCAGGCAGGCCCACTGTCAACATGCCCAGCACAAAATACAGGCCAGACTGTTCATCAGATGCTCCACACACGTGCATTGAATGCCGACCATTGGTCAAACTATTTAAAACGTCCATTTTTATTAGCCCGCCTGATGATCTGATCGACCTGAACTTTGAGCCAGGGCAAGTACACAATGGGGCCCTCCTGACAAATGACCCCAACCTCATAAATGTGTCATGCTTGCATGTGTGACACACAATTCTCAATCCTCTTCGTGTGAATATAGCCGCACCCTTTCAAAAAATATAATGAACCTGTTCCAGTTGATAAAGTGAGAGAGATGGGAAATATGTACAAGGAGTAACAAATGAAAAAAGAAGAAGAAGAAGAAGAAACTGAGTGCACTACCAAGAAATCTTATCTGGTAGACAGAAAAACAACAGAAGCCTTTCTGTTCGAACAAACCTGCTTCTCAGAAGATCTTGACATCCGTTCTTGCTCCTCAAGGGCCTGTTCAATTCTCTCAACTGTTGCTCTAGCACTTTCGATTTCAGCACGAGCAAAAGCCCTTTCCTCTTCAACCACTTTTTTAGCATCTTCTGAAGCCTGGAAACAAAATAGACCAGAAAAGTAAAAATGTACGTGAATGCAGTTCATTGACAAAGATTGAACAAAGATAAACCTGAATTCATGGGCAGTGGAGAAAGTAAAAAAAGGAAAGAAAAAGAAAAAGATACATAATAAAGTGGAGTACAGACTACAGAGGCAACTGAAGCAGATAGCATGTAATTAAAACACTAAGATTTGATTGCACACACAACAGTGGATGGTATATGGAAAAAGCAGGAACCAGTAGTAAGCCAAAAACCAAATAAAAGGGAGGATAAGAAAAATGAATGTTAGATTTTCTCAATGTGGTTTCAAATCTTGGAGCCATTTAGTCCTTTGGTTTATTGCACTGCTTTCGTATGTTCTAACACCAAAATTAGTTAAAACTATACAGGACATGGAAGTGTTGAGTGGTAGAGAATAACAGCTTGTACTTCATGGCACAAATACAAAAGCTTTTCAATATGCTGCTGAAAAAGGAGAGCAGAATAAGTAAAGGAAGAACATCTTTGAAAATAAAATTCTAGGTATAAAACTGCAAAAGAGCCAACAATATACGGATTATCGAACAGTCATTAAAACTCAAAAGAAATTACCAACCATCACCATAGTTTTGAAATCATATGCATACTTTAAAAAGTATAATCAAGTCAGGATGTTCAATCACAATCTGCATAAAAATCACTTCATCTCAGCCAGCATAATCATCCACATTTGCACTCAAGCATTTTTATTTTGGCTACTTATGGCATGTACAGAACTAGTGACAAGGAAGAGTTAAGAAACATAGTTTCAAGATCAAAACTACCGCAGGTTCAAAACAAACGAAATGGACAGAAAGCATAGTCTTCAACCAAATTGGGTTATGAGTTCATGGTTCTTGACCTTAAGAAGTCTATGAACCAATCATCATCATCTAAGCCTTATATGGAGGAACACGATTGCATTTCACTTAAATACATTTCCGCCTCCATTGTTGATGACATGTATGGTCCTTATCACCATAGTATGGGATCTATGTCAAGACGACCCTTTCTCAACCTTCTTTTCACTCCTGTTGGTGAGGCCATAAGCATATACTCTGCAATGTGCAAACCTTTACATTTTAAGGGGAAGCATTTCAAGGAGCAGTAGTGTGAAATGAATGTGATGAACCAATCTACAGCATGCCAATGACACCTCCGTCTTCATTAAGGCCACAGGCCCTCAGTGGAGCAAGCACGATTACTGGGGTTTGTCAAGAAGGTAGATTGTATTCATTTAGTAAATGGTTTGAATTAAGCAATAGTTGCAATGTAATGTTTCTGTTTTGCATACCTTCAAATGACTATCAACTTATAAGTTAACATTGTATATGCAAACTCTAACATCTTGGAATGATAGGGGACTGTTTCTTTATTACTCAGAAAACCATCTTGACTTGAATTCCTTTTTATCAAAGTGTTTCAGTTTTTTGTCCTCGGTTTTTCAGCTCTGTGCTTCTATGACTGGTCTTCTTTACATATATATTAAAGCAAGGTTAGCAAATTTTCTAAACAAAACTTAGAACAAATGCTAGGAATGCATTGATCAAAATATGGCACTTGGATCCTTCAAAAACCAAGAATACATGACCCAGATAAGGATTAAGATTCGGGGATCCCCCTTCACTGAAATCTGAGCCCCAAATCTAGGGGTTTAATCTCTAGACCCACTAGTTATTTAGGACTCAGATTTCAGAGTTTATGATAACAATTAGGCTACTATATGTAGACAAACCACCCATCACCCACGTGTGCCATTGCAGGGCCAGGGATGGGCCCCAAAGTAAATACGGTGAGAGGAAGTGGCTTTCGGATGATAGTCTAAATTCAGTTGTCTATTAGGCCTTCTGGCCAATATGTGATTTTTTTGTCATAAGAGACTTCTTGATTGGTTTTCTAACCAACTGTAGGGCCCACATAACCCATAGAAGCAACATGATGTTCCTACGTGAAGGGTTCAGTTTATTTACTAATTCTATTTTAGCAAAGTATCCTTTGAAGAAACTTCAACTTCCACTCTGAGTTAGATCTAGAGTTATCTTTTAATTTCCTATTTAAGCAAGCAGTCTTGCTTTGTAAAGAACAGATGCATGCAGAACAATAAACAATATGTGATTGATTAAAAGATTTGTTCATTGAGTTACTATGACTTGGCTATTTACAGGAGATGAGACTCTTCTTCTTTCCTTGTGGTACTCCACAATCCATCCTTCCTTTTTTTCCCCTTCTTCTTTCTTCGATTTACCCAGCTGCTTGTTGTAATCCAATTGAATTTGAGTGCTAAAAGTGTTCCCACGGTCTTCTACAAGCACAAGAGTCTAAGTTTTGAATTAGAGCCATGCTTCTACTCTATTTTAAAGGCTGAAACTGAATTTGGTCTGCAAGTTCAGATTGGTTTACTATCACTACTAGCCCAAATTGTGAATATTGTTCAAGAATGTCGTAACATGATTATACTCACAAGTAATAACCAATCCTTTGTAGCGCCCAGTACTTGTATTCAGAGAGTTTGGGGTTTGAAGGATCTGTGGTGCCAAACTTATCATACTCGTATCGATGATCATGCATAGTTTCATTACTTAAATGCTTCTTTGAATACAAAGCAAGAATCATATGAAACAGAGAATAAACTTGGAAAAAGTATTGGCCTAAACCAACAATACACATGTCTAACAAAACATGGGATTACCTGCTTAAGAAAATTTGCTAACTTTTTCACTTCTGCTTTTTCTTGAAGTAGCTCTCCTTCCCTATGAGTCAATTGAACTGCTAAAGCTTCCACCTACATAAAGCAAGTATATCTTGACATGCTCAGTGCACACTATAATTGAGGGATAACATAAAGAACAGTAAAGTAACTTTTTTCCAATAACAAACCAAAGCGGATATTTCAGAACAAATTGAACAAATTATAAAAAAAAAAAAAAAAAAATTGCAAAATATATTAAAATAAGAAAATCCTAGCCACTGTGACATTTTTCCTTTTGAGCAAGAAACAATTGATTAATTGATAAAATTAAATAAAGTGAAAGAGTTCCCACTTCAAACAGCCGAACAGCCTACTCCTATTGCCGAGACATTTGCAATGCCATTGCCTCTCCCCACGTGTAACTAGTCTTCAGGATGTTCCAATAGGTTACATGAAAAACTTCCCCAATGAATACAGAAAGTGGAAAGACGTGCATAGCTAACCAGTAGCATAAGGCTAAACATTGCTAAGAATCTAACCAACACTTAATCTAACTTTTCCAGCACTGCAGCAATAATCCATCAAACTGAAGGTTAGAAAACAATGCATATTGATAGTAGTCTGACTGACCGACTTCTACCAGAAATTCAGCAATTAACTTGACCCTCTAGCTTAAGTATCACAAATCAATTGATGGGTAAAGAATCTATTTTTGCATGCACAGCTTCCTTTTCCTTGCTTATTCTTGAAAGCTCGCATGTGTCTATGGTTTCTTTTAATGTGCACCTAATACTATGTATTTGGGAGTTATATGAGACTTTTGAGCTATCTTCAGCTGACTTTAGAATATAGCTAAAGTGTTTTGAAAGTTTGAAACAGATTCCGGAAGTACAATGGATTGTTACAGATCAGACATGTATATCTGTCTGCATCTATTTACTTGCATAAGTTCTGATAGTGTTTAGTACTTTCACCCATGTTTTTGGATAACTTATCATTTTTTTTCTTTTTTTTTTTTACTCTTTTAACAAAAAGAAAATCACAGTCACCTGAGAGATGGAATCGTGGTAGACTCGAAGACTAAAATATATTTTTTGAGGCTCAAGTCAGTGCCTGGTCACAAGTTTTGAAAACCTTATTAATAATTCATTTCTTTTAGAGCAAGTTCAATTGTAGCCCCAAGTCCAAGTGAAGGTTAGTTGTCCGACAGACACATGAATAAAGCCTCAACGGATAGAAAATTTTCATGAAACAACTGAAAAGATATGTTCTGATGGATACAGGTTATTCTCGGAATCAACTTACATAGAGTGATAACTAGCATGACTCGGGCTGTCCCAGAGCCACGTTGTATCAGGTTCTCTATAATGTTCCCACGGCTGAATCTTTTATGTCTATTAATTTATCTCATCAAACTAAAATTAACTAAGATCACAGCCCTTTATTGGTCCAAATTGAAGGCAGCTAAGAAGACGTTCCAAAACCATTTAGGTTTCAGCACATGTGGACTTTGCATGAAGCGCTTATGAGAAAAGTGGAAGAGAATTGGAAGATTGAAAATAAAGGTCTGGCTCTTGCAGTATGAGAAAAGTGGAAGAGTATTGGAAGGTTGAAGGTAAAGGTCTGGCTCTAGCAGTTCTCATTTATAATAATAATAATATAAACAAGGTTAAAGGGTGGTCACTAAATTTGGAAAACTCAAGTTTTCGGCAATCTCTACAAAAGAGTTCATGAGGCAGAATGTAAGTCAAAACCAGCTGGAATTCTCTTTGATGAAAATCCCTCTCAGGGATAATGGCTTGGTTGTCAGAGAAGCTAGGCCTTCGATGGATCCACTTGGTTGCAGGAAGAGGTCTTCTGGACCCAAAAATCCTCTCCAACTGGTTTTTGGAAGGTGACAGGAAACCCAAAATTTTCATGTTTGAGTTCTCAGTCAACACCATTTCAACTCTGTTAGAAGAGTTAAAGATGGAAAAGAGCATGGATTGACGTTCAGTCAGAAATCAGAGAAGAAGCAACGTCGTTTTTTCAGGAACCTTCTCTATTCAGGGGACTGGGGTGATAGGAAGGATCTTTGGTGAGCATTCCAAGTCTTGCAGAGGCCCAAGACAATTTCATGCTTCTCAGACCTAAAGATGCTGAATTAAGGAGAGAGCTTTTAGCATTCCAAAAGAAAGTGCTCCAGGCCCTGATGGGTTTTCTGGGGTGTTTTTCACTCATTCCTTGGACACTGGGGGGAACAGGTGTACCGTGCAGTTCAGGACTTCTTCTCTGGAGGTGAACTTCATCAGCTACTTCTCCACTCATGCTTTTGATTCCTTACACATGGGTTTGGTGCTGTGACATTCCAACCATGATCTCAATTTTGCTGTGGAAAACCATTCACATAAAATTCAAACTGATCTGGAGATTCAGCAGTCGAATTCAGATTATATCCAGGTGTGTTTGCACTATGCTGTTTAAATGGTAAAATGGAAAGTATAAACCATCTCTTTTGCCGAGGTGATCTTGCAAGAAAGATATGATTATTCTTCAGCTTGCATCTTGATTTGCATTTGCATCGTTTTGATTCCATCAAGTAATGTTGTCAATGGTTCAACAAAGCCTCGTATAGAAATTAATTTTCCTCGCTAATTGGTATCCTTTCAGCGCTCATTGAGTGGGAAATTTGGAATGAAAACAATTCCAGAAAGTTTGAAGGTAAATTTCATCATTCAAGTCTGATTTTCAAGATAATTGTTGCATGGATTCAGTTATTAGGGCAAAAGGATGGATTCCAAGAAAGCTGATTATCTCTTAGAAATCTGAATGTTGATATCAGTCATATTTAGCCACAGAGTTTATTCTACAGTTGCATGAAGCCTGAAGAGAAGGTGCAACAGATTCAGCACCAGGAGTGGGGAAGTGTCTATTTCAAAATGTTATCAGGTATAAATAGCTAGGAATTAAGAGCGGGAGCAAAAGTTGAAATGATAACAGAAGCAGTATCTAGTTAAAATGATTGTGCAACTTAGGCTCATTCTAGCAAAATGGATTAAGCCAATCTTGGGAGGTTTTAAACTGTATGTAGATGGACCATTTGAGGTAATTATGGGATTAATGGGGTGGTGGAGGTATTGTCCAAGATTCTGATGGTAATTTACACATCACTAATGCCTGTTATCATGGCCACAGAGATCACTTGACAGCTGAAGTTAAAGAGTCACTTGACAGTCTACAGATTTTTTAATGAGTTCCAAAATATAGCAGTGGGAAGTGATTCGGCATTTGCAGTAAGCTTATTCTCATATGATCATGCCCCCTTCTTCTGTCTGGTACTTTTGGGAAGAAATTAAAGGTCCTTCAGGAGGGTCACAATGCAGCATATATCATAACTCCTGTGCAAGTAATCAACCTGCCGATACTTTGGCAAATCATGGCTTTGATGTTTGTTGCAATGCTTTTTTCCTGCCACGGATGTTTCCTTCAACGGCAAAAAAGTGTGTCTATTCAGTGACAAGGTGGCCATTACTCAGTTACAAGCCAAGTAATTGTATTGTGGATAGCTGTTGTTCTTCTAGTTATGTCAAGCTATTTAGGGATGCTAAGGTGAAGTCCTCCAGCTGCGATTGTAAATCATTTATTCTTTTATTAGTAAAGATACAGCAGTTCTGTCCAAAAAGGAAAGGATTGATTCCCATATAGATTAAGGGTGTCCAAAGCATTGAAAGATTTTTCCCAAATGCAGAAAATGTTTCCTCTTGGCTCAATTCTATGTGAGCTCTGTGAATCCATTGGACCAATAGAAATAAAAGAAAAGAGAAAAGAAAGAAGGAAAAGGAAAGGAAAGGGGAGGAGAGAAGAACGGTTGCACACTCAACCCAAGCACATCCTCCCTCTCTCTAGTTTATTAGGTCTAGCTTAATTAAAAAATTAAATTACAAAAGTGCCCTCCTTAAGTAATACATAAAGCAAATCCAATGGACCTAAGTTCTACCCAAAAAGTACATTTAAGACCAATAATCAAAAAGCCCACAGGTGGGACGATTTAGCATGCTCAAAGTGGGAAGTAAGTGAAAAGAAACTGTTTGGCATGCTTTATGTACCTTCTGTAGGCTTTTACCTCGAGAAGATTTTGTTTCTTCAATTGGTAGAAATTGAAATGCAGCAGCCCGCTCACTGAAGCATCTTTGCATTGTTTTAATGAAAGTCTTTGTTAGTTATCAAAAGAAAGAGGTACAGGTTATAGTTATTGTGGGCGTCGTGGCTCCTCTGGCTGATTCCTCGTGACCCTCAACTCACCATTGTATTCTTACTGCCAAACCAACTAGTAGGAGTTTGATTTTCATATACGGGATTATAACATGATTTTAAGACTCAGGCGAGTCTGATATGACTTGTCTGAGTCAATTCGGATTTGCTAGTAGCTAATCGAATTCAATACTTAAGTCACCCCTGACTCGGGTGAGTCGGGCCATTAAGCCCCAACTCAAAGCCAGGCTGAATGGGTCAATCCACATTGCCAATCTCTTAACCAGGGATGCGTTTTACAGTAAGGAAGTATCTAATTGTCCTTCACAGGACCACCAAACTGTTTCAAACTATAAAGCTTCTTCTCTGTTCCATTTGACCCATGTGGGTCCATCAAGGACCCTAACATATGGGAATTTAGCATTACCAAGAAAAGTGTCCACAACACTTCTCATTTCACCATTCACAGCCATGATTTCTCCAACAACAATTACTCCAGAGCAGTGTTTTAAATAGCGGTAGCGTGATGCATAGCGCTCAGCACTCTATAGCATGTAGCATAAATATGTAGCGTGAAGCGTAAGCTATACGATACATCTATTTTTTAATTTAACAATAGAACAAATATAATAAATAGTGAAAAAAAAAAAAGGAAAAAAATTATATATATAAAAATGCCTAAAAGATGATTCATTTTATAAATTATAAGCATGTTCAAAAAGGTTATTACTTATCATTTATCAAAAGCCAATCCACATATATAAGCCAAATTAAACAATTATCACATCAACAACTTTCTAAGCAAACCACTTTAAGTAATAATGTCTAATTGAAACCACAAGTCACAATTATGAAAAGAAATAAAAATCCTATAGGTTAAAAGTATCAAGTACAATACAAGTGTTACATTCCTCAACATTAGAAACAAAGAAAACGTGAAAAAAAAATAATAATAATAATAAATAAATAAAGAATAAAAAAATAAAACAGTAAAAAAATACGTTGTACCTTACACTACGAACGCTATGCGCTACATAGCTGGAGCGTACGCTACAACCCCCGTAGCGTACACTATAGGGGATTTACGCTATTTGGGACGCTATGTAGCGCTACGGCCATGCTACGCTACGTAGCGTACGCTACGGGCGCTATTTGAAACACTGCTCCATAGGGCAGGTTCCAGTCCATGATTCAGTCGTAGGCCTAAACATAAAGTCTCATTAATGGGATAGCAGTTCTCTTAGTTTTATAGACCTAATGTTAATCGCATGAAAAAAGTTTCAAATAACAGAACCAGTAACTCTGCTTTTGGATTTATCCCAAAACCTCTTGAAAAAACAGTCAAGCTATTCAGAAGGAAGAATACATTTTTCTTTCTCATTCTTTTCTTTTCTTTTTCTGCTTCATGAAATAGCAACATGATTTTGCCATCTCCAAGGTCACAGTAGACATTACATCACTGGATTCCTTCAAAACATAAGCAAACTTATCCCTGTTTTGCTATATCTTTCTGCCATAAAATTAAACATGACAGACAGATTGGAATGAAGTGATCTTTCTTATACTTAGGATTCCCTCGCAACCCTAGAAAGATATACCCCTGAGTCCCAGACCAACAGGATCTGACACTCATCCATATGCACTGTCAGTTAGCAGGACTTCCCTGCAAAACAGAGAGGCATAAATATTTTTCTCTTCTTGGTTCTATGGCGATGTCCCGCAAAACAACAGGATTTTCTGACAAGGCCATGGGCACAGGGCCAGTTGTCAAATCATGTCTATCTTCAAGAAACATTTTTGAAAGAGTTTCCAAACAAAGCTTCATGATTCATTCATGATATGTTTTCAGAAAACTTTTGTAAGGACACAAGAACAGCCTAACACAACTAAATACTATATATGTGGCACAGAGACAAATAAAAACAATAAGCCTCAGCAGGCCATGAGAATGAAAAAGATAAATACAGAAAACCAACCATAGAGATAGCCTGCTCCACATCATCCTTGTTTCGACCGGCCACACGACCTCTCAATGATTCTAGTAAGTCCCTGAGCTTCTTTAGAAGGACGTGTTTGTCCAATGAAGCCGCCTCTCTGAACTTAGCCTGAAATCACTAAATTTACTTGAGAAAATCGACCATTCACATAACACTTTAAGGAAAAAAAAAACAGAAAAAATTAACGAATTTAGTAGGAAACAAACCTCATCAGACAACTTAGCAGCAGCTGCCAACCCCTTCTCAAACTTACTAGCAAGGTCACGAACTGACAGACGCTTTTGCTGCTCTAGCAACTGGGCAGTTTCACGAGCAACGACTTCCTTCATGGATGGTGCCTCTGGAGTCTCCTTCGGCTCCACAATGCGATCATTGGCTCCTATTTTATAGTTTGGGAACTTATTTGAAATAAAACTTACATCAACTGAAACCGAAAGGAATACATCCCTCTGCATTTTATCCCCAAAATCACGGCTTATCCTCGTCATCGGTGCAAACTAAAGCTGTCTGTTCATCACCATTTCCACAACATTAGCCCCCATATTTCTTACATATATATAGCAAAATAAATGAAGTAGAAATGGAATAGAAAACTAAGTTTCATACATAGAAGCAAAGAAGCCACATTTTTCGACAACATAAAATGTTAAGGGCCTGTTTGGACAACAAAGAAAAACCATTCCAACTTGTTTTTCCACTATGGATGCGACAAATGTGTCAGCGGAAAATCAATCTATGGTTCAGATTTCAACTGAGGATGGCCCACCATTTATTGAGCCCACCATTCAGATTTCAATAGATGGGCATGAATTTTCAGTGAGGGGTCACATGAACAACACGCCTTTCAGATGGTAAACTAACACCATTAGAGAGTGGAAATATCAACTCCTGAAACCAAACCTCTTTTACTAATTAATAAAAAAATTTAAAAGGGTGCGATATTTTTACCCCCTTGAGTCGCCATTCAAACCAGAAGAGGGCTAATCTAGTCCTAATAGGACTTTCTACAAATCCTGTTGATAACCTTTTTTATGATCAAATCACCCTTTCTGGGGCGGCTTAGCAATTTTCTGGGGTCTTAAAATCACAAATAGCATTTCCCAAAATATTCACTTAAAAATAGAACACAGAAAATCCAAAAAATTTATTATCATGTCAAAGACATGTATGATTCATTGTACATAACAAGTACTGTATTTTTCATTTACAGAAAATTATAAATTTAGGGAATTGACATTTCCACCCCCCAAATATTGTTACTTCCACCCCTTTCAAGATACTTCATCAATAAAGAGACAGCCAAAAGCACCCACATTGAAATAAAATCTACAATGACCAGATTAGCCCTGCAGGGGAATTGACATTTCCACCCCCCTAAATATTGTTAGTTCCACCCCTTACAAGTAAAATATAGTAAGTTTCACCCCTTAAAAGTAATTTCATCAATAAAGAGATAGCTCAAAGCACCCACATTGAAATAAAACCTGCAGTGACCAAATTACCCCTGCAAGGGTAAAGATAACACTGATATTTTCACCCCTTAAAATTTTGATATTTCCATCCATACGTGGTAATTTCGTCATACATTTCATCCACATTTGTGGGAGGAAATGTCATTTCCCATAAATTAAGGGAATGACATTTCAACCCAGTGGATTTGAAATTTCCACCCCGCTGTAAGGGCATTTCGGTCATAATAATGACAAAAGTTACCACTGGGGTGAAATGTGAAATAATAATAATAATAATAACAATAATAAAGCAAAAATCCATTAAGCTGCATTCCATTGAAACGGATGAAAATCCGAAAATAATAAGATGAAGAATTACTCGTATTTACGGTTTTGCCATCTCATCTTTACTTCAACAAGACAAAAACAGAAATTTCAAGAACTTCAAGAGATTTAAAACTCTAGAATTCGATTCTTTTGAAGAAAGACAGAGAGAGAGAGAGCTGGATTAAAGAGAATCAGGAGGAAGAACTGAGAGAGGATTGAAAGAAAAGCTTCGATTTTTTACCGATGCTGAAGAAACGGATGAAAGATCGTTTGGATTCCGTCTCAGATTCTTCGATTTCTTTCAGGAAGCTGGATTTCGGATTTCTGGTTGGAGAGAAGAAGCTGTCTTTTTTCAGAGAGATGGTTCAAATAGAGAGGGAGAAAAGAGGAATCGACGAAAGAGAGGGTCGCTTTTTTGAAAGGGGAAGGAAAAGCCGTTCTCTCTCTCAAGTGTTTTATTTGATACTCTAGCTGCCTATGACACTTGATACGCCGGCACTTGGAAGTTGTACACGTGGCATATATGAACTCAGACAAAACAGACTACGTTGTGCATCCAACTGCCACCAAGTCAAAATCCTATGATGATATTTGTTTTAACAATTTTAACCTCTAATTCGTAGTAATTGTTTGTGTCAACAGGACAACTGGATTTTTTTATTTTTAACCGTCCAATAAATGTCCACTAATCTGATATTTAGATAATTAAATACACTTATCTTTCGGTTTGTGATACATCTGAATGGGTTCCAAAATTTGGACTGTTTAATTTGGCTAATCCTATGACAAGTTTTTCATTTATAAGTAATTTCCAAATGCCTGTATCAACAATAATGCGCTCTGCTATAGTGATGAAGTTTTTCATCTTAATTATGAGAGGATACTGTAAAGATGAAAATACTACTACTTTTTTTAATAATTTAATCTTAAAGATCAGGAGTATTTTCCTTCGTAATCTTATATCCGTACATTAAAAATTACATTATGTGGATTTAAAAAAATAAATAAATAAAGCATCGTGCGGAGGAATCTGCAACATTAAATTTTTCGGGAATCATTGTTACTCTGGCCGAGTGCAGGTAATGGACGATACGCAGGCATTTAGGTATTGCATACTTATATATAATAATTAATCTAATAAAACTGTCCAAATTATGAGTCAAAGGTTACAGGTATTATATGACAAAAATTAAACTTATTTAAGAATATTAAATATCGGATTGGGCAACATTTATTGAACCGTTGAAATGAAAACATTTTTTATTTTATTTTTTTTTTACACACACACACCCCACACACTTACGCGAGTGGAATTTCACCACTTATGGGTACTCGAACCCTTGACCGGGAGTTAAACTCCCGAGAGTCTGCCAACCGTTGAAATGAAAACTATCCAACGGGGCTATTCCAACAAACAAGTGTCTATAAATCTGAGATTATTGTGTCATACAATCTTATTTTAGAACTGTGGTTTAGAAATCGTGATATACACAATTTAATCGGTTTATTTTTAGTTCATTTGTACCACATACACATGTTCTGTGTGCCTGAGTATCAAGTGCCATACTCTTTCAGAGTACTAAATAAATTCCCTTTTACTTTCGGGAGAAAAATGTGATATTCTGGCAGCGTATGATTGTTGTTTATAGGCATGCACTTGAAATTTAATAAGTATTCTACTAACTTCTATGATAGTTCAACAACATTTTAGAAAATGGTGGTGACTTTTACACCTTACACGTGGATCAGTTGTAAGGAAATCCATATCGTCCAGATTTCTGACCGAACTGGATGGATTATGACGCAAAAATTAAACTGAGAATATGGTTAAAATTTAATGAAGCCTTTGAATTGGATGGTAATTATTTTATTTTTAACCAACCAAATTTTCAACCATCAATTGGATGGTTAGGATTGCTTAATCAGATATATTTTGGATATTTGCTCCATCCACAATCTGCTTCTACAGTTCAGATGGCCTGCACAACTGTACATGAGTGCTGGCCGGCTGACAAATGTTAGAGAAGGAGTCAACCGCCATCTTTCAAAATCCTGGTAAACTACCATAAGAGTCTGGGCCTTAACTTGATTTAAACGGTCAAAATAGTGGGCCTGAGTTTAGATGGATTTTGGCAAAAGTCTATACAATACCGGTTTATTAATTTGCTTAATTGATGGTAATTTGATGGACGGTTGTGATGAAAACATTCGATGGAACTAATGCAAAAAAGCAAATATACATTAATCAGAGTTTAAAATTATTCGATTGATCTTGTTTCAGGGCGGAGATCGATATACAGCAGTTCTCACATTTTGGACGGTTTGATTTGAGTAAGATATATAACACGTGTACAGTAGCCTAGTGCCCGTGTATGAACTGTGGTACTTTGCCAGAATATCAAATAACTACTCTTTTTGTTTTGGGGAGTTATTTGATACTCAGGCGGAGTGTGATATAGTTCATACGCATGCGTTGGATTTTCATGCTTTCAGTGTATTTAGCTCAAATAAAACCGTACAAATAGTGGGACACGTTGTTGATAGTCAACCACCCTAGAATCAGATCTATTTAATTTAGAATGTTGATGATTTTCCATTTCAACCGTAAATCCAATGGGTATCATTTGAAGACCAATTAGGTGACGGTTCAGATTAATCTTTTATTTTTGGTCCATCTGAATTGGGATCTATGATTTGGACTGTTGGATTTGAGTGACGTATACAATAATTCTACAACTTGTGAGTGTATTCGTGTGAACCATCAGTCTCTGCTGGAGTACCAAATCTTTTCTATCCTGTGCAGGAATCACATGGTGATCATCCCATTCCATGGACATGTACACCATATTCGAGTTTTCAGCTTCTCTAAGGGCCTGCTTGGCCGGACCGATCCCACGGTATTAGGTGGGATGGGATTCAAAAAACATCATTATTACCCAGGGCAGGGACTATTCCCTGCTACCATGGGATAAGCTTAATTTCCTTTTTCTGTTTGTAACACGGTGGTACATTGAAAGGATATACCCACTATTATTTGAAACTATTGACAATAACACACATGTTATATTTAAATTGTTCATTTGTTTTATAACCTCATTTTATAGCATGGTCCTAAAAATGAGACAAATCCAAAACTTATGTGGCCCCAAAGAATTTTTCAACGCTAAGTATTCAATCCCCATTGCTTTCTATGGTAGGGTCCATTTGAGCTTTAGATCTACTTGATTTTTTGGCCCATGCTTTAAAATGATCTCGAAAAATGGGTGGACGGTATGAATATAGCCCATACATCATGGTGTGACCTTCACAACTTGCTAACATTGAGTGATATTGGCACGGGACCCAAAACGATTCTAACCAGCCTACTTCCAAGCTTTTCCACTCTTCCCAGACAGGAGTGGAATTGGCACAGGACTCGATGCAATTCCATCCCACCTAAGCCCATCTACTTCAGCCGGCTAAACAGGCCCGGGCGGATTAAGAGGGATGGGATGGTAAAATCTTGGATATATCCAACGAGCCCAATAAACCCTATGAACTTGTCCCGAATATAGCAAACCCATGAATTTTAAACTAAACAACTGCCAAATAGAACCGGTAAACTTGTCTCGAATATAGCAAACCCATACATTTTAAACTAATCAACTGCCATCACCATCATTACCTTAGATTTGATCCCATCCCTAATCCCATTCAATCATGCTTTGGGGCATTTGGTTAGATGGATTGCAAGGGATTGAAAGGTAAAATCCCGGGATACAGTGGGCGTGCCAAGCAGACCCACGGACTTTCCCGTATGTAGTAATCCTTTGGACCTTAAACCAATCCACATACACCACCATCATTACTTTAAAATCCATCCAATCTCTCCTAACGTCATGGGATCCGTCCGGCGAAACAGGCCCTAAGTGGGTCCTATGGACTAGTGATCTGGGCCATTATTTGTAGGGCCCCAGCATGGATGGACGATGGCCGCATACTGGAAGATGTAGAAGTAAATCTTACACCGTGTCTCAGCTGAATGTGGAAGATCGTTGTGTTTCTTTTTCAACCGTTTATTTTCAGGCTGTTAATGTGAAGCTAATGAGCATATATGAAGAATATTTTTCTATATATGGTCCATCCATAGTGGGTATCAAAATATCAACGGCTCTGATTACTTAACCCAGGATTCACTTGAACAAAAACAAATACCGAGTATGCGGTGCATGTCCTCGGGCCGAGCATCTTATTCCTAGCCTGTTTGATGGAGCGAAGCGCACTTTCCGAATTTTGCTACTCATTAAAGCGTCTTATTAAATCTTAATTCACTTTCGCGGGACCCACACCTCGTTCTTTACGCTATACAAGGACGGAAGTTTGATACTCTGGCAATGCATGACTGTCCATACGCACCCAACTCTATCCGTACACGTGGCATCAATGTCGTTCAATCAAAACTGCTGAAATTGTGTATCCCAATGTACATAGGTCGTAACCGAAAAATTAAACTAGAATGTCATTGTAAGTATGTGATTGGTGGCCAGTAAATGGATGGTTAAAATAAGAGACAGCCAACGGTTGAGATTCCGGAACATGTATTCGATATCGTATGTTGGAGATAAGACCCATCTATAAGGGGGGACCCATCCTCCACATTCAAGGTGGTGGCCAACCACATGAGAGGTCACCACACTGATTTTTGAGCCACATGAATCCACCGATCTGTGGCCCCTATGATGAATGGCTGGGATCTCTCACGGCTGGGCCACATTCATGTGTTGCGGTTGGAGTTTAGAGCTTGATAAGTCTCCCACGCTTTTCAATCTGTAACATGCATTATGTGGGCCCCACGCGGAGATGACGGGCCAAAAATCAGGTCACTCAACTACTCACGTGGACCATACATGTAAGAAAAGATGGCGGTTAAAAAATTTCAATCCAAAGCTGAGGCCTATCCATTAGCCTGATTACTGGATAAGTCATAGGCGATGTGGGACCCACAAACATGATGGTGCCAAGTCAGCACATGTGACTGCAGGGAGGTGTGTGCCTGTATCTAACTTTCGGGTATTTTAGAAGGAAGATGGGAGATGTATGGGTGTAACACCATAAATACGATGATATTGGAGAATGTCTGGCAATCAGGACCGTTCATACATTGGCCACACGTCATGGATGGCCAATGCTTAAAAAGCTCACGTATGGGCGCGGCTTGGATGGATCCCTGACTGTAGGGCGCACCTTGATGTATGTGTCTTACATCTACGCCGTCCATCCATTTCGCTAGCTCATTTTAGGGCCTAATTCGAAAATTGAAGGAGATCTAAATTTCTGGTGGACCACACCACAGGAAACAGTGGTGATTGCTATTAAAAACTAATTGAAGCGATGGAAGTTTTGTATAAAGCCGATATTTGTGTAGTCCCTTCATCCAGGTCTTCGTGACCTTATCAACGGGTTGGATGGAAAATAAACTTTCCGATAGCCCCCAGGTAGTTTTTAATGGTGGGCATTCAATCACCGCTGTTTCCTATGGCATGGTCCACCTGAGATTAGGATCTGCTCCATTTTTGGGTTCATACCTTAAAAAGAGCTGGAGAAACGGATGGACAGCGTGGATTTAACACACATACATCAAGATGGGCCCCACAGTTAGGGATCCACCGAAGCCGTGCCCCGCACGTATAAACTCTTTTATCCAGACCAGTGGTCTGAACTATTTTTAACCGTCCAAAAAAAGAGTACTTGACCAGACAGCCCTGATTTCCTATGGGTGAGAACATCGGGTCTGCGGCTGATCCGACCATCTGGATCTATCTCCATGTGGAGCTGCGTCTTAGGCAGACGTAAGATCAGCCCAGATCATAATCTGACGGCCCAAAGAAAACCCCTGTTGGATTGGGCCAAGATGGTCCACTGCTGGAACTCTGGCCAACTTTCAAAGTTCTTCTTTTGTATCTTTTCCACTGTTTAATGCATCAATAAAGCAGGATATTCAAACTATTTGGTACACGATAAAGAGATGGTGGTTGGCAAAAGTTGGTGGGGAAATCAAAACCAGTAATGATAGAAGGGTGGCCCACCAAAAGCATGAGTGGAGGGACCATTGCTCAAGACAACCCTCATGGCATAGG
Organism: Magnolia sinica; assembly: GCF_029962835.1. NCBI lineage: Eukaryota > Viridiplantae > Streptophyta > Magnoliopsida > Magnoliales > Magnoliaceae > Magnolia > Magnolia sinica. The sequence goes on from NC_080579.1 coordinate 8,234,063, forward strand.
GATTGCGACTCCACACTCACGAGGAAGCATCAAGATTATAAGGTAGAGCACAGTAGAACCACAACATGATAGATCCATCGCCTCTACAGTAGATGTGGCATTGTTATATGACGATCGTGACCGTCTATCTAGACTTTCGTCCTACGGATTGAAGATGGTTCAAAATTGAAATGTATCAGCTAATCCTGTCAATCTGATCAATGGAGTTCAAAGCGACGGTCGTAAACAAAAAAGGTCATTATCAACATTTGGTGTGGAAACTTCAAGGAAAGTGATGGATGGGATTGGATATTATCTCTATGTTTGAAATGTAAGCCATCCATTATGGGTATTACTGTATGGACGGATCCGATTAATACATAGCTCTGCCACGTGTGCTGTGGAGAAAGAAATCGGATTGCGTACTGAGTTAGTCAGTAGGCTCTTATCGTACTGAGTAAACTCTGTTGGGCCCACCGTGAATGCATGTGGTTTATCCACACCGTCCATTCGTTTTTCCAGATAATTTTAGTGGTTCAACCCAAATTGATGCATGTAAAAATCTCAAGTGGACCATACCACAGGAAAAAGTGGAAGTATTGATTTCCACCATTGAAAACTTTCTAAGGCCCCAGGGATGTTTATTTGTCATCCAACCTGTTCATAAGATCAGAAAGACATGGATGAAAGGAAAACACAAATATCAGTTTGATCTAAAACTTCGGTTGGCCCCAAGAACTTTTCAACGGTAGATGTTCAATTCACACTGTTTCTGGTGGTGTGATCCACTTAAGTTTGGATATGCTCCATTTTTGGGATAAAGCTCTAAAATTATGTGGTAAAAGAGATGGACGGAGTGGATACAATGCATGAATGACACTGGGGCCCACAGAGCTTACTCAGTACGCAATCCGCTTCCGTGGAGAAAAAGCACCAGCATTTCCCGGTTATTCAGGCATTTTCCGTTGATTCGGGCTCCACCGTATCATTTCCGAGCAGGTTCTCATCCATTATCCAGCTCTAATTACGCTACGGTGAAACTTCGTAACCTGTTTTAAAATGGTGGTGACTTAACCACTGTAACCATTCAACGGCCTGTGTAATGCAATCCAAACCTTCCATACTTTGGACCCTTTGTGATTAGAGCCTAACCATAAAATCAAACTAACCAGGTGATGGAAATATCAATACATCTGATTTCAACTGCTCGGATTGCTGACCATTTTCCTTCATGCCAGTTGTTTGACAGACACCATCAGATAATGTAATTTTCCGTCAAACACAGTAAAAGTTACGATGGACGGTCTGGATTAATCTGCATCTATGCCAAGTACACGGTGGAAGAATCACCACCATTTTGAAAAGAGCAGGTGAACTGCTATCTATTCTATTTCCCGAAAGTCAGAGGACGATCGAAGTGGGTGTGAAACCGTTGGGATTGTCGCATTCCACGGACGTGGAATGGCCCAGCAGGTCAATGGTCCAATCGCCATGCATGCATGCCGAGTGAGTGGTTGTGATTGCATTCCATTGAATTTCCACAAAGCACACGTTAAAAGGAACATTGATTGCGACTGAAGGGATGCGCACCTTTCAGCAACATGCGTCTACTGAGTGTCATTGATATACATGCAGTATATGGACCGTTGATTCGGTGGGGCATCACATGGATGAATCCACGTGCAAAAAATGTAAGGCGGTTAGGAGTGTTATAGTATGCAAAGACTGGCCTGCAGATGGACGGATGTGGATTGCGCACTGAGTAACTCAGCGCGGTGTATAGTGCTCAGTAAACTCCGTGGGGTCCACTTTGATGTATGTATCTTATCCACACCGTTAATTTATTTTTTCATCTCATTTTATGTTATCATACGAAAATTTAAGCATATCCAAATATCAAGTGGACCACACAAAAGAAAACAGTGGGGATAAAGAAGTCCACCGTTGAAACCTTCCTATGGCCCACGGTGATGTTTATTTATGATCCAACCTGTTCATAGATAAAAAAGACATGGATGAAGGGAAAACGAAAATATCATCTTGATCCAGAACTTCTGTGGTACCCAGGAAGTTTTCAACCGTAGGTGCTCAATTCCCACTGTTTCCTATGGTGTGGTTCACTTGATCACTAGATATGACTAAATATTGAGATTTTATCCTAAGATGAGCTGAAAAAACGGATGGACGGAATGGATAATAAACATACATCAAGTTGGCCTCAATGAGTTACTCAGAACGACGGTCAGTTCGCATGTCAGCTTTCCACCTACAATGCTTCCCTTTCACTCAAAGTGGGTGCCTGGATCATCCGAACCGTGCAAAAGGTGGCCCACACCATAAGATCACCTTGAGAGAATACCAGGATTTTCCACCCATCAGGAGGGTTACAAGTTCAAAATCAACGGACAGCTGATGGTCTTACCCAATCTACTGGTGTGACCCACTTTAATGAGTGGATTGGTCAGATTTTCGCTCCCAGGTAATACTCACGGTGCGGTCAGTGATGGGATGTTTCTACGCAAGCGATAGAAAAGAGAGTCATTTGCGTGGAAAGTTCGCACGCGACTTTGTTCGTGGAAATTTCAAAACAATGAGATCATCCCACCACTGAGATTTTAAAAGCAAAATAAATTATAAACCATCCATCATATGGCCCAGCAGATGAACGGTTTTCATTGGCCACGGAGCATAGCCAAATATTTTATTTAAAAAAAGGGCCAAAAAAAAAAAAAAAAAACAAACAAACAAAGGAAAGAGAAAAGGAATTCTCCTTTCTTTTTTTTGGCCATGCATTTTTTTTCCACCTGTTATTTGTTCGGGAACGTTCGATCAGTTTAGCTTCTAGGCCCACGCTCTATCCACAATAAATCCATGGATTTAAACGGTCTAGATTAATGTTCACGTGTACCATGTATATGTTCTATAAGTCACCACCACGTAAAGGAATTGTGGTAAACGAAACTTTAGTATTCTTAAAAGGTTCGTTTGGTTGCTGGCTGGTTTACTGTAGTCAACTAGCCGTACTTCGTACAGTCGCGACAATCTCTGCGCAACCCGCACCGAGCGCGACTTACATGCGACCCATAATCAGCTGTGTAGGACCCTGACCGTAGGGCCCACCTAGATGTATGCAATGTATATCCACGCCGTTTATATGTTTTTTAAGATCATTTTATCTTATGATCTGGCGGATGAAACAATATAGATTTTAGGCAGACCACACCATAGGAAATAATAGTTATTGAATGTTTACCATTAAAAATTTCTAAGGTCCACCATAATATTTGTTGAACATCCAACATGTGGATAACATCACACAGACACAAATGAAAGCAAAAATAAATATCAACTTGATGATCCAAAATTATTGTGGTCCACAAAATATTTTTAATGGTCAATAACTAGAGGTGGGGCAAGTTAGACTTGATCCGATAGATCCGACCTGATCCGACCCGACTCGGTACCGTTCCGAACAGAACCGACGGCCTAAATCGGCTTTGATCGAATTTGTCCATCCGGATCCGATCATTTTTTGGGTCGGATTCGGATAGAGGTGCATCCAAACAGAACCGATCCGAAAACCTGGACCGAAAGGGTCTGAACTGATCTGACACAGGATGTAAATATCCCTCGATTTTGTAAAATTCTTTCTCTACGCATCTTTGGCTTTTCGTTTGGCGCCAAAAAACCCCGCCCAATGTACACCTGAGCCCTAACTCTATTTCTCTATCTCTCTTTATCTCTTTCTATATTTGTCTCTCCCTTTTTGTTGAAGAAGAAGGCTAGCTAGATGTCTTGCGGTGGGTTTTGGAGCTTTTATGGATTTCTTTGTTAGAGAGAAATATACATGGAGAGCCGTTGGGTTTTGAAGCTCTATGGGATTTCTCTGTCGAAGAGGGAAATACATTGAGAAATGGTATAAAGCTATGTACAAGAGAGAGAGAGAGAGAGAGAGAGAGAGAATCGTAGCAGGCATGGTTGGCATGCAGCTGTTTACATGTTGGTTGACGGAAGTGTATTAGCTGGTGTACGAAGTGGATTTGCGGGTGTAACGTTAGCAAGTTCTGTGAGTTTGATTACAAGGTATGTGTTATATCCAAATTGTCCGTCCATTTGGCAATATCGTATTAACGCTTGAGATAAAAAATAAGATATATCTAACTATTAAGTGGACCACACTACGGAAAGTAGTGGGGGATTGAACGTCTACCATTGAAACCCTTCTTAGGTTCACAGAAGTTTTGGATTAATATGAAATTTGTTTTTCCTCTTCATTGAGGTCTTTGTGACCTTACGAACAAATTGGATGAAAATAAACATTATGGTGGGCCGTACAAATTGTTCAATGGTGAAAATCATTATCTCCGCTTCTATTTATGGTGTGGTCTAAATGATCTTTGGATATGATTCATTTTTTTGATAATGCTCTAAAATGAACTTTAAAAACAGATGAATGGTATAGATTTACTAAATACATCACTGTGGGGCCATGTAACTTTGATCTCCTCTGAACTGTTCTTACAACCCGGAGCTCGAGGAGCATCAGTGATCGTCTTCGCACGACACGTACAAAGCAGCTGTATATCTGGTAGGAGCTATAGCCTATAGGAAGCGGATTACGTACTGAGTAACTCAAGCGTACTAAGTAAACTCTTCGAGGTTCACCATGATTTACATATTTAATCCACTCCGTCCATCCATTTTACCTGATAATTTTAGTGCTTGAGCCAAACGATAAATCATATCCAAAGCTTGAATTGACCACACTACAAGAAACAGTGTGAATTGAGCGTCCACCGTTGAAAAATTCTTATGGGACAGAAGTTTTTTATCAAGCTTATATTTGTGTTTTCCTTTCATCCATGTCTGTAAGATCTTACGAATAGGTTGGATGGCAAGTAAAACATCACTGTGGGGCCCAGAAAGGTTTCAACAGTGAAAAATCACTACTACCACTGTTTCCTATGATATGATACACTTGAGGTTTGGATATTCTTAAATTTTGGGTTCATCCCCTTATATGAGCTGAAAAATCGTATGGACGGTGTGGATTAAACACATACATTCAAGGTGGACCCAACTAAGTTTACTCAGCACGATAAGAGCGTACCGAGTAACTCAGTAAGCAATCTGATTTCTAGCCTATAGTCGTCTTCACACAACACGTACATAGAGCAACTATATAGCTAGTAGGTGCTATAGCCTATAGACAATTGTATAGCTGGTAGGAGCTATAGCCTACTTATGGAATTAGAAGTAGATTTCGTATTGAGTTATCTGAGTAAACTATGTGGCCCGTCTTGAATTTTTTTCGGTTTATCCAAACCGTCCATCATTTTTTCAGATGATTTTAGGGATTGATGCTAAATTTCAAATATATCTAATAATCAAGTAGATCACACCATAAGAAAACAGTGGGAATAATGATTTCCACATCGTTGAAAAAAATGACGATCCGAACCTTACCCAATCCGATCCAACTCGGTTGTCTTGACTGAGACGGACTCGAATCGGCTTAGGCTAGGAGGGATTAGGATCTGTTCGGGTCAGATGACCCGGACTCGGCTCCCGATCGGATCAACTTCTGGTTCGGCCCTCCAGATTTCGATCCTGAGTCGAGTAGGACCTAATCTGGTCCAACTCGGTCCGATGCCCAACTCTATGAATAACTATTGTTTTCAACGTTGTAGTCCACTTAAAATTTTAATCTCCTTAAAATTTGGGAGCATTTGCCAAAATAGGCTAGAAAATGGGTACATTTTTAGTATAGACCTGATGGACTACCGTTATTATTTCAATTGACCCGAAAAAATCTAAATTACCAAATTAGACTAATATTTGTATGGATGGACATAGATGAAAATATTTTTACTTTTTTCAGCTGCTTTATCATAACAAGTAAGAGTATTTTTGTCAAAACATCTACCTCCGTACCCTAAAAAGTCTGCTTTTGTGAAATAGTTTTGGAACAGTGAAAAAAAAAAAAAAAACATAGTACCCTGCTAATTTTTTTAGAAAAATAGATGCACTGAACATATATATAAAATGCAAACATGGAGGTTAGGCTTGTGGTTAAGGTCCCTCTTGAATGGCTCGTTCAGGTTACAGCCATGTCATGCTCGCGGATTGGTTACTACTCGATCAGGACGTAGCTAGAGTCTGACAGTCTTGTTAGAGTCAGGACCTAGCTAGAGTCTGACAGTCTTGGTAGAGGGTATGAGAAGTCATTTTAATGTATATCTTTTATCCATGCGAGCTATCTATTTTGAGACGTTATTTTATACCATGGGTTGAAAAAGAGGCTGAAGGCTTAAGTCAAAAGCAAGATTGAATTACTATAGATGAAAGCTTCAAAGGATTCACCTTGACGCTGATTTGCCATCTAATCTGTTGATAAGGTTACACACACCATTACGACAAAAGCATAAATCTCAGCTTAATTCAAAACTCGCTACCCTCGATTAAGTTTTCAATGGTAAGCATTCATGGTGGCCCATAGAGTGACAGTCTGTCTCTAGCTGGGTCCTCGTGAGGTAGTAACCAATCTGCACCGGTCGTGCTCACCCACGCCCTTCTGCGACCGAACCCATCCGAGCCGTTCATGAGGTGGGCCCTCGCTTCAATGACTTTTTCCTTTTTAGGCCAGCCCAAAAATCAGGCAGGTCCCAAACGTACGTTTAATGTGAACTGTTGGTAGCTTTTCTAACCGTCCAATTTCTCTTTATGTGTGGGTCCCTTGATGAGTTGATCGACCTAATTCGTAGGCCACGGTGGGCCCCACCATATGCAAGCAGCAAACGGTATCACGTGGCTGCGTGTAGAAGTGCATGATGGGCTTCGCAAAGCTCTACATTTCAAAGTGCGAACTTTCCCAGAGACTCGCGCGAATGTTTTTGACCTACCAGCCGAGCACACAAATGTGAAATCCATCCAGTCGTCAGGTGGGATCCACGTTCAACATTCCCTGGCCCAAAGAATCAGGCCTGTCCATTCATCAGGTGTCTGTTTACACGAGAAGAATGGATGATTAGGATAAGAATCTTTCAACCACTTCTACTTTGGCATACGCAAGTGCTCCACCTGATGAACGGCTCAGGACGATTTTCTTGGATGGGACATGTTTACATGGGGCCCAACCGATGTGTGGCAGATTCCATGGAAACGGATTGGCTATTCCCCCTGCCACCGGCCACTGGCTGGTGGTCGGTGCTCTGTGGGCTCCACCATGATGTATTTGTTTCATCCATGCCGTCCATATATTTTTAGAGATCATTTTATTATATGAGACCAAAAATTAGGTATATCTTAATATAAAATGGACCACATTACAGGAAACAGTGTTGAATGGACATGGACCATTAAAAGCTTTTTGGGGGGCTATAAAGTTTTGGATCAATCTGATATTTGTTTTTTCCCTTCATCTGGGTCTGTATGACCTAATCAACAGATTGGATGTCAAATAAAAAGTACAGTGGGCCTTAGGATGATTTTAGTGGTGGATATCCAATCAGTATTGTTTTCCTATGTTGTGGTCCACCTGAGATTTATATCCACCTCATTTTTAGGATAAAACAATAAAATGATCTGTAAAAATGGATGAACGTAATGGATGAAACACATGCATCATGGTGGGGCCCACAGAGCACCGACCATCAGCCACCGAGCTGCTGGCAGGGGGGGAGTGCCCAATCCGACCTCAGATTCCTTGCCGGTGTGCAACGTTGGCAAGCGTATCATCGCGCGAATCTCCCTATTAACTTCCACTTGGATAACGACACTTCTCCTTTCAGTTGGAATGCGACCCAAAACGATAAAAAGGTTCGAATCGTGCGTGAGGAAAGGTTGAAGATGCGCATACGTGCCAGCTTTTACTAAATCTGGTCCATTCATCAGGTGGGGACCATTGAGAACAAATCCCAGCCCAAAATTCATTGAATATGGACCATTGGTCCTTTCTTTTCTAACCTTCGCCTTTTTCTGACATCTGAATAGCCTATTTGATAATATCCCAAGCCGCCCCACCTGATGAATGTACCAAATATCTCATACGTGCTATCTCAGATGTGAGCACGTGCAGTCAATTGACCGTTCAAAACTACTCGAGCTCTACACATTTCTCACGTGTGAGAGTTTCAACCGTCCAAATTGGCGTTCGTACGTCTTCGATGTCTTCAAAGATAGTATGCTAACAATAAATTAAGAAACAATAATAAAATAGAAAATATTAATAATTGAAACATTATTTTTGAGGGGAGATTCTCAGACAGTCAAGGTAGGTAGGATAGATGTAAGATGATCTAATCCATTCATTCCTCATAAGGCTCATAAGTGGACCATTAATGGAAAAAACAACTGATCTGATTCTTGTGACTTTTATGTACATATTTTTAAATGTCTGGGATTGTCCAATCATAGTGATTTTGATTTATGGTCTATTCATTCCTAGTGAATGAACGGTTCAGATCATCATACACGTGAAACCTGGAAGTCCCAAATGGATCAGGACTCTTCTCCTTATACAAGTACATTTGAAGTCAACGAATTAAGCTCAATTATTGAAAAATAATAAATAAATAAATAAAAGCCTGAGTTCGGACGAGGATTTCCTGCCAAAGCCTATGCGGAAGGTTCCTGCGCTGGAAACGTAGGTGGGGCCCACCGCGAAGTTTGTGAGAAGTCCAACCCGTCCATCCATTTTTTAAAACTTATTTTAGGACATTGGGCCAAAAACGGGCTGGATCCGAGACTCAAGAGGGCCGAAAACGTGAGGATTAAACTTCTACAGTTGAAATATTTGGCACCATAAAAGTTTTTAATCAGTTTAATATTTATGTTTTCAGTTCATCTCAGTATGAATAACGTTATGAACAGTATGGATGACATGTAAACATCACTGTCGACCCAGGAAAGTTTCAACGGCAGGAATTTTCTTACCCAATTTTTCCTTTAATGCGGGCCACTTTAGTCTTGGATATTTCTCAAATTTGGTCTGAAGTACTAAAATAATCTCAAAAAATGGATGAACAGAGTAGATTTCTCACAAACATCACTGTGGGCCCCACCTAGGTTTCCCGGGCAGGAAGTTCACGTGAAAGGCTTTCGTTCGTGCGGGAATTTCGAAAGAACCGTCAATCGTTGGTCCACTCACGCATAGTCCATGGTCAATGGTTGGTATTACACCTAACATGTTAGGGCCCATATAATAGACGCTTTAAAATGATTTCATCCTATTTTAATTAATCATAATTATATATTAAACATTATGATTGTTGGTTACTAAGATTAGTTAGATTAAGACCGTAGTTTTGTGTGGGGCCCACCATGGTATGTATTCTCCATGGTGCCTAACCAAATGAAGGAACAAGCCAAAATAGCCACACCTAACTAAAATGATTTCATCTCATCTTAATTTATCATAATTATATATTAGAGATCATGATTTTCAGTTTTAACCATGGTTTTATATGTGGGGCCCACCATTGGTGATTATTTTCTATCCAACTTGTTCATCAGCTACGCCTAACCAAATGAAGGGTCAATAACAAAAATAAATAAATAAAAAATTCAGATCGGCCAAAAGTCAGGAACATACACAGTGTGAAATTGTATAGCAGGGAAAATGCAAGGCATTGCAATTCAAAGTGGGCATTTTTGGCGTCTCACGTTGTGTTTTGCAACGTGGGTGTTTGGAATCACTATAAAAATATATATCTTGAAGCATTTAAAATGTGAATTCAGATTCTTCTTTCTAGAAAGATGGCGGCCTTTCACTTCAACTGCGTAGTGCGGTCAATGGGCCAGGCCTTGAATCAGCTTCTCCTTGGACTTTGAATTGGCTAGACCATGCCTGTTGAGTGGACCCTATTCGAAATTTTAATTGTGTTTGGCTTAGATCCAACCCATTGACTAGCTTTTCACTGCTTGAGAAATCATAGATGTGCATTGATGGTAATAGTTGCATGGCAATCCAAATTATCCAACTTGCTGGCATGAACCGGTGATTTTATTACTCAAAACATTGAAAACTATAAGATGGTTGTGAATTGTGTCGTGGCGGAGATGATGAATGTTGTAGACTAACGGCTATAGTTGGTTTTTGATGTTGTTCTAACAATTTTCAGTATCCTATTGCTAAGCTTAGGAGTCCAGTGGAAGGGACAAAAAAACATATTTTTGTAAGTTCTTTTAATTTAAGAGATGGTTATAACTCCCTTTGCAATGGTTGTTCGTGGCATGGTTGTTGTCGCTCATACACCCTGCTGGGGTGCCTTGTATTTAGAGTTGGGCATAGGAGGACTTGACTTGCCTGACTCGACTCGTCTGATTTTTAAATATCTCTAATTTATCTGTCAAGGGACAAAAAAACATATTTTTGTAAGTTCTTTTAATTTAAGAGATGGTTATAACTCCCTTTGCAATGGTTGTTCGTGGCATGGTTGTTGTCGCTCATACACCCTGCTGGGGTGCCTTGTATTTAGAGTTGGGCATAGGAGGACTTGACTTGCCTGACTCGACTCGTCTGATTTTTAAATATCTCTAACTTTATCTGTCGTACCCGACCTCGACCCAAACTCTCTCTCTCTCTCTCTCTCTCTCTCTCTCTCTCTCTCTCTCCTTCCCTCATCCTCCTCTTCTAAGTCCAGCAGCCACACACCACTATCACCACCCTCTCTCTGTCTCTCCACTCCCTCCCCTCCCTCTCTCCTCTTCCAAGCCCGGCAGCCACCCACCACTATCACCACCCTCTCTCTCTCTCTCTCTCTCTCTCTCCTCTCCACTCCCTCCTTCCCTCATCTCTCAATCCGATTCGGTGCCAACTCGAACTGACTTAGTACTTTTGACTAGATCGGACTCATTTTGAATTAGTCTAGGTTAGACCCAAACTCAGATCGGTTCCAGCATACTTGACTCGGTACCAAGTCAAGTCGAGTTCCAATTCCAGTCATCGGATCGAGTCGAGTCAATCCTAACTCAGTCCGACTTGACTCGATGCCCAGCTCTACTTGTATTGCAAGCTCTTGAATGTCACAACATGTGCAAAAACATCTAATTTCTAGTTCTCTTTCCTACATTCATTAATACACTTTAATGCATAGGCATTCTTGATATACTAAAGCTTTGGATTTACCTTGTGTTGTGGATATTAGATAGAAGAGTTTTCTTTTTATTGTAATACTTTATTGAATATTTAAAACCTTCATCTTGATTATATAAGGCTTAATGTACTATTAAATTGTGACATTATGTATTATTATTTTCAGATGCATTAATTGAATACTAGAATTTATAGGAAACCTATACACAACACTTTCGTAGAAACTTAGTCCATTGTAAAAACTCTTAGTTTTTAGCTCTTTTCCCTTCTTTCACTGATATAGTTGATGTGTATTCATTCTAGGTATGTTAAAAGATTGGATTGACCATGGTGTTGTGGATGTGAATTGAGGTTTATATATATATATATATATATATATATATATATATATATATATATGAAGGTTGTTATGTTGCTTTGTTGAAAATTCAACCACCATCTAGATTATGAAGTCCTAGCGTACTAGTAGTGATATTATATATTGTCATTTTCAGATACACTAATTGCATACAAGAACTTCAGTGAAACTTATTAGTCCATTGTAAAAACTTTTGGTTTTCAGCTTCTTCTTTTTTTCTTCTCTTTTTTCAATGATGCACTTGATGTGTAGGTATTTTTGGTATATTAAAACTTTGGATTAACCTTGGTACTATGGATGTTGGATCAGAGATTTGCTTTTGTGCTGTTGGTGCTTTATTGAAGATTTAACCTTTATTTATATTATGTAAGCCCTAATGTACCATTGAAACGTGATATTACACATTGTCATTTTCATATAAATTTAGGAACTTTAATGAAATCTATACACAATGTTTTCTTAGAATCTTATTACATTGGAGAAATTCTTAATTTTCAGCTCTTTTATTTATTTATTTATTTCATTGATGTGTTAATGTAAAATTCTAAATTAGAAGTATGTTTTTTGTTTTGTAAAGATTGTCATAATGTTTTGCCGATCATCTAAACTTCATCTAGATTATATAAGCCTTAATATATACAATATTTTTTTAGGAACTTAACCCATCATTGCAGGAGTACTTACAAGTAAGCTAAAATGATTGCGATATTATGAATGTCCTAATCCCAAGTTAGTAATAGTTTAGTCACTAGCACTCATCAATTTGGATGGTTCATGAAACGATGGTGGGTTGCCATCAATTTAAAATGGCAGTGAGCTTCATTGTATTCTTGCATGTGTTGTTTCACTTTATTCCTTTAAATACATCATTTCTTATTATTTTTTTCCCATTCTCTAGCCTTATGAAATCATAATTTTTTTATATTTTTTCTATATTCTTAGGTCTGTGGGTGACCATACATCCAACCCTTATTTATTGAGCTCAAAATATAGTATTTTTTTAACATAAAAATAGTGTTGGTTTTCTTAACTTTTACTATCTTGGCCAAATATGTAATTTTTAATAGGTATTCATCAACAACAATGCTTATTGATCTCACTATTGATTAGAATGACTAACTTTAGGAAATGCCATTGTGCAGAGAAAAAATATATATTTGAAGTAATGCCTTAACAGATGAAGAATAAACTTGATCTTCTACACTTTATACCTTTTATAGAAATCGAAGATTGGAGAAAAGATTTTTTCATATATGTGTAACTGAGGGGACAAAAACTTTAGTTATAAGAATGAGGTTAGAGTAGTTTAACTCATCACAACTATTCATTTTCCATGAGCTTTCACAGTATAAAAGTCAACATGTATCCGAAATATTGTGCATATATAGTATAGTTCAAGCACACAACTCCTTACATATCTAGACTGATCACTATAACTATGGGGCCCATCGCTATGCTCAATCTAAATAATTTAATGGCAAAGTTATTCAAATTATTGATCATGTGGGCCCACATAATATAAATTTTGCATTATCGCACTTGAGCCACATTGATCAATCATTATTTTTATTTTAAAAATAATTTTGAAACATCTTATTAAATACTCACTGCATTTTAAAATTACTATCATTAGATAATATAAGCAACGATTATCAAACCTTGTCCATTAAGACCATTAATATTGAATTATAGTAATAATCACAACATTTAATATTTTCAAAGTGAAATGAATCACGACTACTAATACGAGTAGCATTAACAATATGTATAAAAGATATGAAAGTGTTATATAAAAATTGCATGTTTAATCATGTGATCATACGTGTCTATTTCCAAGTGATCTTATTATTGTTGGGGATTTGTACTTCGGAATCACACAGATCTAGATCTAGGATAGCAATCCAATGATACCAAGCACACACAAGAGAACACAGATTTAACGTGAATAACCCTTGTGGGAAAACCATGGCACAAAGCGACAGATCTCCACTATGAAAATAGAAATTATAAAGAGAGAGGACTTACCCGATTCGAACAACCTCGAATCTCACCCTTGCTACACCATTTAGAAACCTTAAAATCATTTTAGGAACCTTTAAAACTCCTTTAGAAAGCCTTAAAATACCTCTCAATCCCGCATACATTCCTTTATATAAGTTTAGAAAGAAGTAGAATCGGAATAGGAAACAAAAATTGTAAAATCTGCGTAAAATCTTCGATGTCATCGAAGGTCCAACGATGTCATCGAAAATGGACCAAAACTGTCCAGCGACCAGGGATGAAAAATTCGACAATTATCGATGGCATCGAGAAACCTTTGATGTCATCGACGACTGGCTTCAATGTCATCGAAACCCTGTCGATGTTATCAACAGACCAACAGACAGATTTAAGACATCTATCCATAACAATTATCTCTATAAAGGGCATCATATCTCTAATGAGAGTAAAAATTTATCTATTTATAATTTATGTACACACTGAAAGAGAAGATAAAATAAGCACCATAAGAAATTAATTAATAATAAATAAATGAGATATCTAAATGTCGTACATAAATCGCGTTAAACTAAACTTACACTACTTAAATATATCCTTATGATCAACAATTCCTATAGAAGACACATGCTTCTTAACAAAATAAAAAAAAATCTTTAGTAAGTGAATCCATTATCATTCGTTTTGTGCTGATAAATTATATACATGCTTGATAATTTTGTACTAATTCATTCATAATAATATATTTTAAGTCAATATACTTTGACTTTAATAAGTGCTTGTTATTATTGGATAAGTTAATTGCAACCGAATTGTTATATAAAATTTTTGATAATTTTGGGATCAATTTCATGACTTGTAAACTGGAGAAAAAACTTTAAGGTTGTAAATTTGATTTGTGTTTTCGTGATAAGTTACTAGAGCTGGGAAGAATCTGACCTGATCCGATTCGAACCGAAGGCTAGGATCGAGTAGGCCTACTCAGATCTGACCGCATATCGAGTCGAGTTCGGATCAATGGCCAATCTGAACAGATCCGATCTGATTGAATCCGATCTATTCTGTTTCGTACAATGTTCATTCAACATTGTTTCTTGTAATGTTACCCATTTAAGATTGGGATATATCTCATTTTTGGTTTAATACCATAAAATGACCTAGAAAAATAGATAGACGACATGGATGAAATAAATACATCATGGTTGGGTCCACAGAGCACCAACCACTAGCCATTGGATGGTGGCAGAGGGAGTAGTCAATCCTTCCTGTCAGCTCGTGGCTCAAGGTGCATCAAGCACCGAGCTCTGACACGAGATAAGAAAGAAGACAGGGAAATGGTTCTATGCGGTCGAGCTCATAGAACTTCCCATGAGGTTGATCTGCGTGAGCCCCACCGTGATGTGTGTCGAACATCAACACCATGCATTTGATGGGTCCCCTTTAAATTATGGGATATGCCAAAAATCAGCCGTATACGGAACTCAAGTGGGCCATACCATCTAAATCAGGTGAAGACATTCCTAAAACATATAAAAGCACTTGGTGAGGCGCACCTAAAATTTGGATGCATCTGAAACTTGGTTTGACCCCTTATCCAAGTGGGACACACATAATGGATGGTCTAGATTTGTGAACCACACATCAGTGGGTCGAAAAACTGATTATGAATGTTTTAATGGGAGGGTAACCCGTCTTTTGTACGTGAAGCGGATTGGTAGGTGTACCATGCACCTGACCAATTGGTGTATTGACGTCAATAAGTTCTGTGGGTCTCACCATGAGGTATGTGTTATATCCAAACCGTCCATCCATTTGGCAGGCTCGTCTTAAGGTTCGAGCTGAAAAATAAGACAAATCTAAAGATCAAGTGGACCACACTGCAAAAAGCAGTGGGGGGTTGAACGCCTACCATTGAAACTCTTTTAGGGTCACAGAAGTTTCGAATCAATATGAATTTTTTTCTCCTTTTCATCCATGTAGTTGTGACGTTATTAACAAATTCGATGGAAAATAAACGTTATAGTGGGCCCTACAAAATTTTTAACGGTGAAAATTATATATATATATATATATATATATATATATATATATATATATATATATATATATATATATATATATATATATAGAAGTATTGTGTAGCTTACGCTACACGCTACGGAGGGTTGAACGCTACGCAACACGCTAACGCTATTTAAAACACTGGTTTGGATAGTCAGAGGACCCAGACTCGGTTTCGGATCAAATCAAGTTCGGGTCAGTGTATTGAAAGTTTCGAACCAAGTCGAGTTGGACCCAATCCAGTCCGACTCGACTCGAAGCCCACCTCTAAAGTTATATATTTAACTTTCATAATAGATAAGGTTGCAATAGATTGTTTTATGCTTTTCCATGACATAACTCCACCAACTATCATAGAAATATAATTTATTATTGAGGTATGCAACAAAATTTGCATCTATACATCTAACTAATTTCATGTGGTCGAATTTTTTATATGTGAGTGCAAAGTCTTTTTGTCTATTATAGATAATATAAAACTTTCTTTTCAATTATCTAATGAATCCCTAATTGTAAACATAC
The DNA here is from genome assembly GCF_029962835.1 of Magnolia sinica. Lineage (NCBI taxonomy): Eukaryota > Viridiplantae > Streptophyta > Magnoliopsida > Magnoliales > Magnoliaceae > Magnolia > Magnolia sinica. Next base: position 8,250,076 of record NC_080579.1, read on the forward strand.
ATATTTAACATTCTAACTATAAAAGTGATACTCAGACATGTACAACATTAATATATATGATGTTCACTACTACTATGTATAAGAATATCTTTCATTCAATTATTTCCTATGTCATTATTAGATAATTGAAATTTACTTAACTTATTGTCTTTTATAATAAGTGCTTGACCAGGAGACCAATTTTGTATGCTTTACTTTTAAGAATTCTATTAACATATGCTCTCTACCATAAGTCGAGTAATTCACATGATATGTCATGATGTATCTCAATGACGAGAATAAAGGAGACATCATTAAGATCTTTCATCTTAAAATTTTGAGGTAAAAATTTATTTATTTCTCACACTATTCCAATGTTATATCGACGAACAAAATGCCATCGGTGCATAAGATCAACATTATAATTATTTTTTTAATTAATTTTTACATAAATACACTCATTAATTATATCTTTTATAAAATCAAATAAGAAAATTACTTCATAAAATTTTAGGTATCATTCTCATGATGCATGTTTCAATTCATAAATAAACTTCTAAAGTTTATAAATTAGATGTTTCAAGTCATTGATTGAAAAACTATATGGTTACTTCATATATACATTTTTATTTAAATTTTCATTGAGAAATATAATTTTAACATACATTTAAAATAGCTCTAGATTCATATAACCCATAAGAGTCATTATAATCCTAATAAAGTTTTCCTTTGATATTGGAAAAAGTCTCATTAAAATCAATATCTTTGCATTTGTTAAAATCCTTAATTACTAATCTAACTTTATATTTCATGATATTATTTTAGAGTCCTGCTTAGTTTTAAATACTCATTTACAACCAATTGGCTTAATTCCCTTTATAAAATAGATTTTAGACATTGTCGTCCTCCATCAATTTAATTTATCTTTCTTATCATCAAACCATGGAAACAGTTAACACTCCATTGGCTTGCAAAAATAATAATGTTCATTTCTACTCACATGTCAAATTCATGCTCCAGTAAGTAAATGACATAGTTGTCGATGATTGCAAAATTTTTCTCTCTATAATCTTCTTAATGGCTCAAAATTTTATACTTGGTTTTAAAAATTTTCTTCAATGGGTTGTATTTGATGTTTTACGTGGTGATTTCTAGTAGTTTGAAGTTCCACTGAAGGATAAATACTCATGTTATTTAGAATAACTATAGTAGAAATTATAGTTTACTATTCTTTAAGTACAATATTTCTTAAATTTATACTCCGCTTATTTTTATGTCATCAATAAATGTAGTATTATCAGTCTCCAAATCCTAGTAGAGTAGAAATGATAATAAAATCTAAAACTTTTTCAAATTTTTTAGATATCGACTAAAGAAATAATTGTCTAAGGATCAAGTTTTCTTTCTTATAGATTTATAAAGCCTAGCTCGGAGGACAGTTTCCTACATAAAATATTATAAATTGGATATCAAATGGTGTTTTTTATATAATTTTGCTCACTACTCAATTAATAATATGTAATATAGTTTTGATTGTGTCATTCTATATAGATTTTAACAACATCAAATTACTAATCATATTGCGCACTTTGTCCTTTAGAGTGCGATTGTACTTTTTAACTACATCATTCATCTCCGATATATATCTCAGACATGATGTGTAAGACAACAATCTCATAATCTTATAGGGCCCTGTTTGGTGCATGGGATTAAATGGGGTTAGTGTGATTACATTGAAAATCCCATGATTTAAACCCCACAGGCCGTTTGTTTCTCAATCATTTGCTTTTATTTTTGTTGTTGAAAAATGTGCACATCTTAAGAGGGATTTCAACAATTCCTCTTCATTTGCATGAATCTAACGAATCCGAAGCGGATTGCGTGGGGTGCACACCATTAACCTCACTCACGTCACCAGCTTTTGTGGGCCCCACTATGATGTATGTGTTATATTCACATTGTCCATCCATTTTTCGAGATTATTTTAGGGCATGGGTACAAAAATGAGGTAGATACAAAACTCAAGTGGACCACACCATAGAAAGAAGTGGGGACAATAATGCCCACCGTTGAAAACTTCCTAAGGCCCACCGTGATGTGTATTTGCCATGTTACCTATTCTTAAGGTCATATAGACCTGGATGAAGGGAAAAAATAAATATTGTTAGATCCAAAACTTTTGTGGCACCAAGAAGTTTTCAATGGCAGGCATTTAATCTCCACTGCTTTCTATGTTATGGTCCACCTAAGCTTTGGATCTACCACTTTCTTTTGTCCATGCCCGAAAATGATTTTGCAAAGTGGATGGACGGTGTGGATATAACACATATATTATAGTGGGGCCCACAACTTACTGGTAGTCTTAGATAGAAAGGTAATTTTACGTTCCCATCAACATCCTTCCAAACGTTGTATACCCATATATTGTTGTGAACCCATGACCTTTTTATAATTCAAACATAGGGTAAAATTTTGTAAAAACAATATGTTAACAAACAATACATTGCCACATGTAATGATTGTTTTTTCAAATTCCATCTCATTTAATACACTCTAATCCCTTGTGTCAAATAGGCCTTAAGTATTTTACGAAGGGACTAGGATTTTACTCTGATTCATCATACCATCCATAGTATTTATTACCATGGTTATATCTAACAACTTAAAAAAAATAAATTGTTGAGTTAATTCTCGACTTAAGTTTTATAAATATTAAATGCACTTAGTGCGTCTGATTTTTCATTTATAAAGTATAGGTATCCAAGCGAGAGTTAGAGCTGGGCAATTCTAGTCCAATCCGATGGATCCGACCCGATCTTACCCCATCCGAACTGAACCGAAGGCTTGGATCGGTGCGGTTCGACTTGGATTAGTTAGATTAGACCGTTCACCAGATCGAGGTCGAACCATGGTGAATTTGGACCAATCTGAACCGTATGGTTCCGATCCGGAGTGATTCAATGGTGGAAATCAATACTTCTACTTTTTCCTGTGGTATGGTCCACTTGAGCTTTGGATAAGCATCAATTTTGGGTTCAACCATTAAAATGATCTGAAAAAATGAATGGACGGCGTGGATAAACCACATGCATTCACGGTGGGCCCCAACAAAGTTTACTAAGAGACGTGCCGTGCATGTCAACCACTTGCGTGCACAGCACGTCAGTGACAGGTTGAGTAGCGAGACTAGCTACTGAAGTTACGTCAACAAGTTCCGTGGGCCCCACCATATTGTATGTTTTGTATCCACACCTTCCATTCATTTGGAGAGATCATTTTAGGGTAATATCCAAAGAACCAATTAAATCCAAAGCTCCAGTGGACCCCAGCATAGAAAACAGTGGGACAATGATGCCCACCATTAAAAATTTCTAAGTGCCACAAAAGTTTTAGATTAAGCTGATATTTGTGTTTTCCTCATTTCATATTTTTTTCATGTTTTCTTTTAACTTTTTAATAGGTTGGATTTCAAATAACATTATGATGGACCTTGGGATAGTTTCAATGGTGGAAATCACTCTCCCCACTGTTTTCTTTAGTGTGATCCACTACAGATTTTTATTTACCTCATTCTTTGGTTCGTACCCTAAAATGATATCTAAAAATGGATGAACGGTGTGGATATAACACATACATAATAGTGGGGCCCATAGAACAACAACTCAACCTCTCATAATCCGCATCACAGGCTGTAGCCTGTATCCATTTCGTGCCCAGCATGCTGGTTTAGATACGTGTCCTGCAAAGAAGAGTAGTGACAGGCCTCGAGCTCCAAGTTGTACGAATGGCTCAAATGATATCAAAGTTACATGGCCCAAAATTATGTATTTATTATATCCACAACGTTCATTCATATTTCGAGATCATTTCGGAGCATTATATATATATATATATATATATATATATATATATATATATATATATATATATATATATATATATATATATATCCAAAGATCGACTGGACCACACCACAAAGAGTAGTGAGAATAACGATTTTCATCGTTAAAAAATTTGTAGGGCCCACCATAACGTTTATTTTCCATCTAATCTGTCATTAAGGTTAAAAATATATAGATAAAGAGGAAAAATAAATTTCATATTAATCTAAAACTTCTATGATCTCCAAAAGGATTTCAATGGTAAACGTTCAATCCCCACCATTTTTTGCAGTGTGGGCCAATCGATCTTTAGATCTATCTTATTTTCGGCTCAATCCTTAAGATGAACTCTACAAATGGATGGACGGTTTAGATATAACATATACCTCATAGTTTGACCCACGAATCTAACCCCATTCGACTCAGTTCAGGTCAGGCCAACCATGCATCGGATCGGTTCAAGCTGGGTGTCTCGGACCCAGTCTCGGATCAGATCAAGTTCGAATCAGTTCAGGTAGATTTCGGATCGGATCGAGTTGGACTCAATCCGATTCGACTCAGTTCGATGCCCAGCTCTAGCGAAAGTGGTTATCTACGAAGTAATAAAATATTTCCACCCGTTTCAAGATGTAGTAGAAAATTGTTAGCAGATATCTATATCATATTAAGAGTCTTACATTCCTAGTGACGACATTTTTTCTGATCCTGACTTGCTTGCTTCTAATACAGTCAATACAGACCTTATGGTCTGAAAAGTCTAGTGAATGAAAAATTTCTTCTCGCATAAGCCTTTGCATTACCTCATGAGAGATGTGGCATAATCATTCATATAATAACGTGAAGGAATTTTCATTTTCTAAGCTTCCCTTAGTACAATTCATATTTGCACGTAAAGAGCTAACATTACATAAACGTGAAACATTTAAGTCCAATTATTAAATGTTATTAACTAAAGTGTTAGTGCCAATCACATTTTTATTATAATAACTACTAAATTTTTTATTTTTAAATTTAAACATATAAGCATATCTAATGAACCGAGAAATAGAAATTGAATTGCGTCTTATTAAGGGTACATAAACCGTATTTACCAGATCAAACACGTGACTTAATGATAAACTAAGTCAATAGACTTCAATCGCCTTCACATCTGCCATTATACCGTTTGCTTATATAAACTATTTTTTTCAGCATTAATTAGTTGTCTCTCCAGTATATCATGAAAGTGCCTCGGTTTGTCAATTAGCGTGACGGTTGAGTCAGTAAGTCAGGTGAGCCTCATATGAAGATAATACAAGATGCTGCCTCAACTGGATGGGTGAATCAAGAACGCCAAAGGTAAATTAAACCTCACATCCCATGTCCAAAACCCTCAGGTATATAATTCCCTTTAAAAATCGTAGAATAATAAAAGAATTCAATATTTGAAAACTTGGTATAAATAGGTAAATCTTCTAAGTTTTCAGGTCACTTCAAGCCATCAAGCATGGGTCGATGACATCAAACACCTGTGTTCGATGACATCGAACATGTCTCGACAACATCGAAGAGTGACCTTTTATGTCCAGCAACCACATAAGTATTTGAATAGAATATTTGATGAATCGAATATACCTTCGATGATATCGAACACATATAGTCGATGACATCGAGGGTGATTCGATGAAATCGAATAACATAGAGCCCTGTCCAACAAAACTTCTTGAAAAATATTTTGGTATTTCTCTAGGAATCGAACGAGCTTCGACTAATTGAGATTCAAACTCCGATGACATCGAATATGGACAAGTTTGTGTCCAGCAAGCTTCAAAGAAAAATCAATTGAAATGTTTGAGAAATTGAGTTAGCTTTGATATCATCAAAATTCAAACTTCAATGACATCGAAGAAAGTCTCGATGAAATCGAAATGGATAAGTATGTGTCCAACAAGCTTGAAAGGAAAATCAAACTGAAATGTTCGAGGAATCAATCTAGCATCGATGTCATCGACAAGGAAGTGTCCAGCGAGCGTTCAAGGAATATCTTCTGAAAAGATCGATGAATCGAACCGTGATTCGTTGACATCGAATCAGGATCGATGACATCGAAGAAAGACTTAAAACTGTTCAGTAAGCTCTGGTGAAACGTCATGCAGATTGTGGAGGAATCGAACTGTAATTCGATGACATCGGAGTTCAAATCTCAATGACATGGAATCAAGTTCGATGACATCGATCACCAGTCAAAAAGTTCTAGCAATATTTTTCAGTAGAGTTCGTGTCATCGAACTAACATTCGATGTCATTGAAAGTATACGTTCGACTACATCGAATCAGGTTCGATGACATCGAACTCAGTTAGACACTTACTATTTTATTACCGTTGGAGCTTTTTGCCTTTATAAGGAGAGCTTGTTTTTTGTTGCTGTATTGAGAAAAAGAGAGAGAGCTTTGAGAGAGTTATTGCTTATCACCAACCCTAAGCCCTTTTTCTCATGGGAGTTCATCCTTCAATCCATCCTCATTATTGATATTCAATAGAGTGGATTGGTGAATGAACTCCCTCATTCAAGGATCATCCAGTTACCTCCTTAATGACAAATTATTGAGCTGGGTACCCTTGAATGCTTAAAGGCCTTGGAATCACTCCATCTTTTCAATGAGTAACATTCATTAGAGTGGATTTCAACATAACCTTGACCCAACCCCATCGCCTTACATTGGAGCATCATCAGTGTTGCGGATTAAGAGAGTTGAAGAATCTCCGCCATCAAGGGAGAGCATCTTCATCAATGTGCAGAACGGGGCTCATCTACTTACTGTAAGTCATTAAAGTCCAGAGACCCTGTTGATCATTCCTTGTGTAGGATTGGGTCACAGGTGTATCTCAAACCCTTCAAGTCCTCAGTGGAGGCCTTCGACGGGAGAGTATGTTTAGGTACTTAGTGTAGGACCTTTGCTCTTGTGTAGGGCATAAACTTAGGTCCTTGTATAGGTCCTTGGCCTATGTGGCTTAAACCAGGTTCCTTATGTGGATCCTTGGCCTGTATGGCCTAAACCAGGTTCCTTGTGTGGATCCTTGGCCTGTGTGGCCCAAACTAGGTTCCTTGTGTGGATCCTTGGCCTGTGTGGCCTAAACTAGGTTCCTTGTGTGGATCCTTGGCCTATGTGGCCTAAAACCTAGGTTTCTTGTGTGGATCATTGGCCTGTGTGACCTAAAACCTAGGTGCTTTGTGTAGGCCCTTTGCTCTTATGTATGACATAAACTATCGTGTCCTTGTGTAAGCATGTTTAGGTACCTTGTGTAGGTCCAAGAGTCAACCTTGTGTAGGTTGTAAAGGTTTGAGGTGAACTTGATTTGAAACCTCCGTTAGTGAAATCCGGTACACTCAAGGATTGAGTTCATCTGCCGGGAGTGGAGTACGCACATAGCCGAACCACTATACATGACTGTGTTTGGGATTGTTGCTTGCATATTCTTTTGATTCTATTTATCTTGAATGTTCATATAAAGCATGATTATTTGAAGATCTAGAACTGGCTCACACACACTCACACACATCATCCATCATAAACTCATTGTTAACTCTGCTTAATATTTAGTAGTCTTGTGCTTGGATCCTCTACTTGGCTTGGAAGGCATTAGACTTAATATGAATATCTCTTGATTGTTGCATAATAGATCAAGATTAGGATAATAGGATTTTAAATTGGCATAAAATTTTATAAAGTCATATTCGCCCCCCTCTAGGACACTTTGACCTATTCCTACTTCTACTATAGCGGTCTATACCGCAATTTTCATATCATGTATTGAATTACATGTGTGCATAGAAGCATCAAGATATATTTACAAGGTATTTATTGAAATATCAACTATATTTTATTTTAAAAAATAAAGGTAAGAGTTTCACTCTTTACTAGCCAGTCCTTAAATTTTGTATATTCATTCTTTTAGTGGCTTTTTTTTTTTTTTGTAGAAGAAACATATATCATTCTTAGCCCATTTTTTCTTGACTGATCTTCAGGTTGAGGCTGCTTGCTAACTGTACTATTTAAAGATTAATTTTCGTATTTGTTTACATTACATCATTGTTTGGAGGTTATAAGGCGAGTATTATTCACTTTTTTCAACCTACTGAGTTTCTCTTTTTCTTGAATGTACTGTAAAATGAGCTCATTTAATATTAATTTTTATTTTAAAGTATTATAATTGTTTTAGAATAAAAAAATTTAGATAACTCAGTGATTATATATATTTTATCTTTAAGCTAATTGTACATATTTTCAAAATTACATTGGATAACTCTACGATATACTATTATATATTTCCTTAGTCGTTATAGGATACACAAGTCAACTTACGCATAAGTGAATTTATTTTGGTTCTATTCAGCTTTTAAAATCGATTTTTATTTCGATAAGAAATTTTTCGACTTTCTTAACATCAGGCATAAAACCTTTTACTGTCTAAAAATTGAATGCTTCATAATTTTTAGGTCTCAAATGACTTGAGTGCTCATTTCTTATCAATACAATAATAAGGTTAAAGTCAGTACAACTTAAAACAATATCAAAAGGCTATTTCCATTTGTGATAATAAAACCTAGTTAAGAATAGTATATCATTGTATTGTATTGGAAAATTGAAAATATTTATAATTAAATGTACAAAATAGACACACTTACACAAATTAATAAATATCTTTCATCTAAGCTGTGCATGAATATAAAAAGAAAAAAGAAAAAAAAATTCACATTACATTGTCACTTAATTGAATGGAGCCTTCATCGAATTAGTCAAAATAATGATAGGCCTACTCAATTCTAACAAGTGCCGAGCGCATCATCATGACCTCTCTATTTTAAAACTAATAACATTTTTTTTAATTATTATTACTCATAATAGACCAAAACATAATTTTATACAATCCTAAATACATGTAAAATTATCAAATTTCACACACATGAGTTCAGAAGAGAATTTTCATCAGTTCAGGCCACCTTCATGACTAACATAATCGGTTTCAACTTTTGATTTTTAGATTTAAAGATTGAGACGTGATCCCGTCCTCAAGGAACTAATCCAAAGAAACCTGATTTAGATAAAGAATAAACATTATAAACTATCAATTGGATGGTTAAACTTTATCTAAAATAGATTAAAAAAAATTTAATATAATCATAAACAAATAGATCTAATTGAACTAAGTGATTAGATTTAATCTAATCTCTGTGAACATTTTCACTTCTTTTATCAATATTAACATTCGCTTAATGCATATGTTAGGACCTATTCAAGGCTTAATAAATATTTATGACTGACATGATGTATGTTAAGACTTAAATAATGCATAATTTTTTTCATTTATATCTTGATTTTATGAACATGAATCAACTTAATGTTCTATTTTACTCATGTATGTGTTGCAAGGTGAATTTAAGAGCTTAGATTGAAAAGGGGTGCTAAAAGCATGGATTTGATGCTCAAGAATCACCAAGGCAGGGGATGAATCTTAAGAAACCAAGATTGAAGAATTCACATGCCAAAAATTCAAGAAAACCAAGTGAGGAATGAAGAGAATCAAAGATTTGAAATGAAGAATACTGAAATCTTCCTAAAAAGGTGTATTATGAAACTCTAAAGTCTATTTTGGGAAACTGCGCAGCGTAAAGTCTATTTTAAAAAGCTGCATAAATTTGAGGCAGTTTTTAGAGTTTTCCAACTTTATACGAAAGTTGGAGTTCCCCACTTATAAATAGGGCTTCCCATGGCATTCCCAAGCATCATTAAAAGCATTTAAGAGCAAGATTTAGAGTTTTTAGAGGGTTTTCAATTTTATTAAAGTTTTATAAATTATTTTTTTCTTTTAGATCTTTTCTATTTGCATTTATTTCTTTATTGTTACTTTTTTCTCTATTCTAATTATGCTTTTCTAAGTTCCCTCTAGCCCAAGTTGAAAGGGAAGCACATTGGTTTAATGTTTTCATAGTTATGATGATTGGTTATTTTAATGATGAGAAGAATGATGTATGCATGTTATCTATTGTTTAGGTTTAGTTTTTGATCATAATGTGAGATCTATATGTTTTCATCATATGAGATCCACATTGATGGATAGGCTTATCATGGATCAATTAAATTTCCTAGATAGGAGAGGTTCTCAACCTCCTACATTTCTTTGATTCATTATTTCATGGATATTGAATGCTTAAAATCACTAGCGCTTGAGGATGTATATCAATAGTGCAAATCCATGATTTTCTAATCTTTATATCATTTATTTAAAATGTTTAAATTATTTTATTTTTCGATTAGGCCGACCATAGTGCTCGGATTCTAGTTGTGTTATTCAAGTAATCATGATTTTGGAACATTAACTTATGTGTGGAATTTTGAAGCTTGGGTGTTGTTTTTAAATTAATTGAATTCCATACATTCAAAATCTTCAAAATCATTTCATTTGTTTAGTTTTCATTACTTAGTTAATTTTGCATTTGATTTTCTCATTCTCACAATTCATCTCCCTGTGAGATCGACTCTGTATTCATAGGATATTACTTACGAACCTCTGCACTTAGAGGCAATCAATCAATGTACAACCGGAATAAGTGGACCACACCACTAAGATAGGATACCAACCATATGTTTGTGGATAGAGTAGGTAGACCATGCTACCAAGATAGGATGCCAACGATAAGTTTATATGTGGGGCCATCATAGTATTTCTCTTTCATCAATTCCATTCATTAAATGTAAGTCACAAAGATGAATAATAAATAAAAAATTAATCTCATTCAAAAGTCAGGCGTGACCACCGTACAAGCTTAGAGGTTTTACTTTGCTTTAATTAGTGTGGCCCATATGAAATATTTATGGAACTAATCGATTTTCCATATTTTTAAAATTGGAGTTTCACATGATGAATAAAGTTTGTTTCACATTTACAATATGGTGGCCCCCATACCTTGGGTGTCTTACACGCAACGTAAAATATTGTAAGCTATTCCATTGTTGAAAAAGGAATTATCACATTTTGATCAAAGGATTTGTCTAGGATTTTAGTGGGGCCACAATACAGTTATACTTAGACTCTTGAATAAGTCCTCTAGATGGATCAAGTACTAGCAATTTTTAGATATAAAGGTCTAATTAATCATTAATATTGCACTTCTTTTTAAGTTGAATTTAAAAAGTTAAAGTTACTTTCTTAACTATATATTTATAGACTACAAATTAGAAGATTAAGATTGTCCAACTAATGAGATTTTGAGGATCCGTCCCTCCATTATAGGGCACCACAAACTAACTATGTAGATCATTGAAACATGCCCCGAGTTATACAAACAAATGAAAAAAAATACTTAAGTATACTCCCACACTAGATTCGGCATTGGTGTGCCATGTCAGCACACATGCGATGGCGTGTTAGGTGAAACACGTAATGTGGAAGCAAGTGTTGGTAAAGTGGTAACCATGTATTGCATTATTTTTTTCTTTTTCAGTGTGAAATTTGTGAAAGTGGGGGTCTTGGGGGTGATTTAGATTGTTGATATGGTGGGCCCTGACATAGCGGTTGATTCCCTAGATTAATACACTAGATTACACCTCATAAAATGTTAATTATGTGTCGAATCATTTCTTTTCAGTGCGTAATTTACGCAAGCGGGGCCCTTAGGAGTAATTCAGATTATTGATATGGTGGGACCTGATATAACGGTTAATTCCCTAAATTACTACTAGATTATGACCCCCACTAATTTTTTTTTTATTTAAAACTCTTACTAGTCACATGATCAACTATATAAATGATTTACATATGGAAAAAATGGCCAACAGGGTATGATAGTTCTCTTTTGCTAAGTCCAGCAAATATGGCATGATGAGAGCCTAGGAAGGCTAACTACTAGAGGGTGTGCAATAAATGTCATTGTTTAAAGGCATGTTGGAGAGATAGGTGTCACATGTGTGCATTGGATGAAGATCTCTTTCACCATAACTGTATAGGATTTGTCGAAATAGTATTAATCATTCATCTATCGTGATTGATGCATATGTAGGCTATATGATGTAGAGCGGGTCGCAGACAATTTCATGGCCAAGATGGACCAGAAGAGGCCCGATCGTAAGAGGAAGTGATCTGGACCGTCAAGACCTTAAATCGGGCATATCTTGCAAACTGAAATGAGTTATTCGACGAACCATATATGATTTTGGGGTTGGACGAACTACTTTAGGCACCCAACCCCACTACGCCATGTTGACCACGCCGAATTTGTTAAATACCATCAGATTGACAGTCGAATTCTTGTTTTAATTTCGTTTTTACTATTTATAGTAAATTTTAGTTTGAGTATAACTCTTCATCCATTGAGCTTTAGGGGTTGCGCCCAACATGAAAGTGCTTAGAATAATTAGGAGAACGTCGTGATTCGGCCAAATAGGGCACTTACTATTTTTGTCTGAAAACCATGTGCACTAGTAGAGATCACAATCGTCAAGAAATAGTAAGTCATGAATTCTAAGAGTCTTAGTTGTAGTTTGATTCTGAAACTTCTCTCATGGCTTAGTATCCTTATTTAAAGGGTTATAACCTTGTTTATTTGGATCATCAATCAAATTATGAATTCTATAGAATTTATTTCTTTTTTTTTTCTCTCGTGGATTCGAGAAGTCTCTGTGAGGAGTCCAAAGAAGTTCTATGGATTTGGAACAGTTATCCCCTGAGGAAGATAGTATTTGACTTCACGTCCTTCCTTGCGTCACAATAATACCAATGTTAGGTAAGAAATGTAGAAAAGCAAACCATCCTATGATTCAATTATGAAAGATCACACTTAATTTAAAGTACATAATTAAATGAAAAACTATGTTTGATGTTAACGAACAAGGATGAATCTTGATATTTTGGTGCACACTACAATGAGCGACACACGTCACATTGTAAGTTAAGCTTAACCTAAAAAGCTTTGCAGCTAATAAGGGTTTTTCTCGATATAGTGTTATTAAAGGAATTTCTATTCTATGAGGTAGACTCCATATAATTTAAATGTCACGCCCCAGACTCGGTAACCGGACTCACAAGGAACCCGATGGCCGGTTCTGGCCGCAACAGCATCTGTAGTACCCCATTCTCAGCTCCTGAGGTAGGTTCCGATCCTGGGATCCTACAAGGAGGATTTTCATAAAAGTATATTCATTTTTCAATATGAGCATACCCAAGATCACAGCAAGTACATCTAAAAATAATAAAGGCACACATAGCAAAATCCACTATGAATTTGAACTTTTACAATCATCCATAAGGTCCAAAAGGACATACATGAGAATAAAAGGAAAAGAGAGAGAAATTAGCAACACTGGAGTCCTCACTGCTCAACTCTACTCCACGCTCTATTGCTATGACACCTACCTAGAATCTCCTGCACGCATCAATCATGCATAAGCTATAGAAGCTTAAAGGGTGGTGTAAGTGTGTGACAATGGTGCACAGAAGAATAGTAGGAGGTATAAGGAGAAAATCATGATCAATGAGCATATCACTAGCCTTACCAAGGCTTACCATGAACGCGATGCAATGAGTAATGGGTGCCATACCAAGGCAATGCATGAAGGGGCTTGTACAGCCAATGCTAATGCGATGCAAGTAATGTCAGTGCTCATATCCAAACCATAAGTCAATTACATTTCCAATTATAAGGAAATCATCGGGGTCCATTACACTGCTGAATGACTGCCGCTCTACAGACCCCGCACAGTCAAACGAGCGTAAGAGACCTCACTACCCTCTTGTGGATAGCCAATCACCAGCAAGGCTTGATGGTAGCGGACCCATTTACGAGCTGGTCATACTCAGCCTAGCAATGCCTCCTCACACCAGGCAGGTTAAGACCACAACCCTATCTAACCGACTACACGACAGTGAGAGTCGCAGACTAACGGGATAAGGCCCTCGTGCGCTCATATATTCTACCCGGATACGACGTTGGAACAAATCCTTGGTACCATGGAAGTTTTGAAAATTTCACCCATGGGCATCTTATGCACCCGATATGCTCAACTAATATTTTCGGTGCTCATACATACAGCCATCCACGAATACCCTTGTGGAGGTAAGGTCCTAATGAAGTAAGGGCGGATATCCACAAGCTATGCAATACCAGATGCATGAATCACACAATCACCCATGCATCAATCTCAATCATTCATCTCTCAGGGAGATACCAACATATCCTACACAATGGCACAACCATGGCCAATCATACATCAACCAAGCATGCATATGATGCGTATGGGAGTGGGCCATGAAGATGAATAGGGGTGCCAATGAGGTGAAGATAAACTCTCTACCTAACCATGAAGGGTCTAGGTACTTAACCAATTCCTCATAAGGAATACAACCTCTAGTGGGGGCCCATATACTTGGGGTAGCCCACGAGACTAAGGAGAACAATGGTATGGACCTAAATAGATAAAACAGGCCTAGCAAGGGTCTATGGTGGGCCTTTAACCACCTATAGAAGCCTATGGGCCTACCTTAGGGCCACCAATGTGGGTATCCAACCACAATTGGTCCCCAAGAGGTAGCCCATCTCTAATTGATCATGGATCAAGGCCCAAGGCCCACGCAACATCAGAAATAAAAAACGAGCAGCCATAATCATACTACAAACACTCATATTGGGCTTCAGAAAGGCGGCCTAAGGCCTATCCAAAACATGGGTTCAAGGGAAACACACATAACCCAACCCATATATACTACTATGGGCCCATAGGGGAAAGGTTAGAGCCCAACATAAAGGCCACTAATCCCATATATTGTGGTAGCCTAGTGGGCAACCCATTGCTCAAACCACAAGGGCAAAGGTCATGCTCTTAGTCAAGTAAGTTGGGCCTACAACCCAGCCCAAGTATTAAAGTTGATTTGGTGGGCAACCAAGGGCACATTTACTTGTGTAATCCGGCCCACTAACCTAACACAATAGTATGGTCAAAATGGCCCAAGAGTTCAACGGGCCTATCTGGAAAGTTCCAGCCCAATTGGGCCTAAAGAGTTTAACAACTAGCTGCTTTCATGGATCCAATTAAATTCAACTGTGGTGGGCCTCAAAAGTGCATTTATTAAGTCCAACATTTAAGGAACCAAAGGTATAAATTATTTCCTCTAAGATCTTCATAATGTGGTGGGCCCCACTCCTCAAAATTTCAGCCCAAAGGCCAAGCATAATTATAACAAGTTGCTGGATTTTTAACCTAATAGGTTTATAGGCCTATTTGAGTCCAGTAATTGTTTCATTTGATTAGGACATCAGCCCAAGTGGTCCAACTATCAAGTCAGAGGGCCCCACCACATAGGGTTATATCATATGACACAAGGGAGTAGGTGGGCCACACTACTAGACCAAAGTCTAGCAGGTAGCCCACATGGGGCGTCCCATATGGGCCTGGGCAGTCCAAGGCTTGGACGGCCTGGCTATACATACATCAAGACAGGCTCCACATGCACTAAAGTGAGTCCCACGGGAGATATACACGTATGGTGGACCCTCCCTACGTGGGCCACCCATGGATGAGATGGCTGGGATATACAACACATCAAGGTGGGCCCATGAAGCAGGCTGGACGCCCCAGCCTGGGCGTCCCTGCCTAGCTAGCCACTCCCGGCCGCACCACGGCCAGGTCAAATGTCCGTTGGGTCTGAAATTTTACAGAGTGACACTTCCATATGTGGTCACACCCTCACAAAATTTTAGAATTTTTGGATATTCTTAAGTATTTTAATTAATTTAAATAAAATAGTCTGTCCAAAAAATCGAATAGACCTGGACGTCCCAACGTGGTGGGCCAGTCCGGCCCTCGCCACGGTGTGCACAAGGGTCCATCGGCCCTAAAAATTGGTAGGTGGGTCCCAACATGGGTGGAACACCTCCCTGTAAACTTTCATGATTTTAGGATACCTAGAAGTATTTTAATTAATTTTAAGGATCTAATCTGTACATGGTGGAGTATTGCTGGAATATGACTGTGCTGAATTTAGGCCATTCCAATGGGTGGGTCATGGGCCTCCAAAATTCTGAAAATTGAGGGCCAAGGTCTCTCATCATGTATAAAATAAGAGGAAACCTAAAAAGGTGGCCCATCATCATCAAAATAATTTATGAATTTCAGTTTACAACAGTCTACATTGCTGGACTGCACAGCAGAAAATCAAGCTGACCACCCCTCTTGGCCCACCATTTTGGATAACCAAATGGAATCAGTTGGGGCTAAAATTTGGCATACTTATAGGTGGGATCTATACCTTAAAGAAACATATATTACATGGGACCAAACACTCCTCCAAATGCCCAAAAATCTGGACTTAAGATGACCCAAACATCTATCTAGACAGATTTGGATAACAACATGTTGTTGCCAAACCACCCCAAAAGATAATTAAAAGAAAAATAAATCACCATTTCCTTAGAGTGGGGTCCACCTAGATGGGTCACACAACTCTCAGACCCAAGCCCCTTCCAAGATCACCCATAAAATCAAGCCCAAAGGCTGTCCAAAACATGACAACAATATGAGGCAACAAGGTGGGCCTTGACATCTAACCACTTGGGCCTAGTTGCATGGCACATCAAGTGGACCACACATACATCAGATTTATTATAAAGACAAGAAAGAAAAGATGGAGAAGAAATATAATCCAGCCATGGGGTAGGGCCCCGCCACTAATGGGCCCTCCCAAGAATGAATCATACCCATACAATTACATTGATTGTACATGCAACATAAAATCACTACATGCATGATCTATAATTGTTATAGATGGTTGAAATGTCATCTCTACATGATCTTTAGGGTCTAGATGACCTTAAGATGGAGTGGATCATTAAATACATCATGATGGGTTCCATGGAGAATGGCCCCATCATGGATCATGACATGCATGTAGGATGGGCCAAAGGGCCACATCCATGGGATCAAATGGGATCCCCGCCATGGATTGGTGGGTCCCATGTGATCCATCCATGAAGAAATAATAAGATTAAAGAAAAGAAAGGAATTCAGCAAAAGAATAGTCACCTACCTTAATGGATTCCACTCCAAAGTTACATCAATATACTCTTCATGCTCCAAGGGACATGTTTCAATGGGTGAGATGGATTGCTGAAGGTTAGATGGGAGGGGATTTGAGGGAGAAGGGGTTGGAGAAGAGAGGAAGATGGAAGGGAGGTTGCTGGAAATTCTAGCAATTGAGGGAAATGAGAGGGAGGGAGAGAATAAAGAGAGAGAAAAATGCCATCATTATTTTGTAAGAGAAGTCATCATAGCATAGGGAGAAGATTACAATGTTTAGGCCTTTAGACTAGGCTTGGGTGGTGTTTGTTGAGATGGGTGGTGTTTTCATAGCATTTGTGTCATGTGTGTGTAGTGTGCATGGGGACTTGTGCCATGGGTGATGGTAGTCCACATGCATTCCACCTAAGTGGGCCACATGATCAATGGTTATATGATGAAATGTATACAACTTTTGATCTACATATCGGATTTATGCACAAGACGCGGCATTAGAATTGCGACGACGATGCGGTCGCAATGACATAGGTCTCGGGTCATTCCGAGTCGGGTCTACGTGATCGAACTCAAGGATGACCGCAAACACTATCTGAGGGTCGCGGGTTGCCAGATTTGACCGATAGGACCGCGGGACCAAAATGGATAGAGTGCATACTCACACACACACATACACACATGTGAACTCGGGTCAGGTCTCACATTAAATGACATGACCATTGAATTATTTGAACTAAGAATATTGGTGGCCCCACAATAGTTGTGATCAATCTAAATGTGAAATTACATCAAATGAAAAAAGAAAAATGTCGTAACATAGAAAATAATAAATAAATAAATAATCATGATGGGATTTGTTTAATTACCGAATCATTATCTATATCTTCCAATTACAAGCAGATCAAATGAGAAAATCCAATCACATCATCTCCAACTTTCATGAATCATATTGATTGAAATGATCAATGACTAATTTCTTATCACTATTATCACAAATTAAATCTCAGCCATTCAAATCATTCATGCCTCGCATGTTAGTGTGAGTAATTGAAAATGCTTTTTAATGGCTACACCTGCCAATTTAACATGTATATGACATTTCAATTGTATATCAAGAGGTAGGTAAATGCCGTGTAGATAGATTATGTGGCCAAAAAATAAAAATTCAGATTATCCAACTATCAGATATAGGCCTTAGTTTTCCAACTGCTCTATATTTCATTGTAGGTTGTCTAACAGGTGTGTAGCTATTTTATACCACCTAAAAAAAAAAAAAAGATGAGAAAGAACAAATATAAGCAGAAAAGTACTTCTTGATATGTGAAAAAATGTGGTATAAATTAAAAAATACTAAGGCGCCCAAATGTAAAAAATAAAAAAGTTAGCAGGGAAGTATCTATTTTAAAATTATAAAAATTATAATACATAAAAATAGATAGGAAGTGGGAGTTGGGGTGACTTTGAAGCGGGATTGAAATGAGTGGCACTCAATTAGAAGAATTATACAAATAAGTATTATATAAATTTCTCCAACTTGGAACTCAGTCTTTTTTTTAAAAAAATTGATAGCACAGGGTGGACCCGCCCCTTTTTTAAGTGAGAATATTCTTTGCGAATATACACAATCACCCACAACCATGTGCATTGAGTAATGCAGGGAGTGGAATCGAACTCACATCTATAGGGAGCAAACCCAACTCGTTATGTTACTCACCTTTCTAAAAAAAAATAATCTTTACAATGCTATTTGATATTTAAAAGAATGGTCTATATATGATCTCATACTCGTGAGCTTTTTTAAGTGCACAGTCATGTGTAATAAACTCATGCACACACCCACACATGTGCCGGCATGGTAGGATAGGTCAACTACCATAAAACTCGAGAGAGAAGATATTGCAAATAAGGTTGATCCACTAGTTAGGTAGGCCATAGTTTACAAAATAAATGTATGGCTTCAAAAAACTTGGTTAAACTTTTCTAACCCATCCACCTATTTCCAATAATGGCTACCACACGCTGAGTGGACCATATTTACTTTTAGAAAAACATGTAAATGGTTGAATGAACCTGATTGATAAATTGGATTTCGCACCTGTGTGCCATGGTGGCATGTTCATGATCTTTATTTAACACATATATATGCTTAGCAAAGCTTTATATTTGTATATTCAAAAGTTTCTAAATTCATATATGTCATCCATTTAAGCTTAGAGAATGAAATGTTGCCCTTTAAATGCAGAAGTTTTCCACAACCCTTACATATGCAATCATTCCATTTTCTTTAGAAGGACTTTCTATTACAACTAAAGCATCCTTAGGTGTCTGGATTGTTGGGAACCACGGAAGCACATAGAGCAGAATCAAGCAAAGTACACACAATCACACAAACAAAACCAAACAAGAACAATTCGATTTTTACGTAGAAAAATTCTTGTAGGAAAAAAATCATATCACAATTAAAGCGACGAGTAATACACTATGAAAGCAGAATTACAAGAGATAGATGATCTTACATATTCGAATAAACTTAGAATCTCCTTCAAACCCTAGTTATGCCCTTCAATCCTTAGGAACGTTTTAGAAAATCCTAATACACCTTAATCTCCCCCTAATACTATTTACACCCTATATATACTATCACAACCGAAATAGGAAACAAATCTTGCATTTATGCAATTCTGCGCGCACGCTTGATGCAACCTTTGTGGCATCGACAGACATCGAAGCTCTATTGATGACATCGAAGATCTTTCGATGCCATCGAATAACAATTACAAAACTGCCTAATAAGCAAATAAGAATAATTTTTTGAATTTTCTCGATGGCATCAAGTAGTCTGTCGATGGCATCGACATACCCTGTTATAGACATATTTAAGACATTCGACAACAATCTCTGCCATGTCTTTAATCTTCATTTTTCATAGCCCTTCGTCCCCACTATCTCTAATTTCTTTACATCATAGCTTCATCATCGCTTCTCATATACATTTCGTCCTCATTACGGCTTTACCAAGCCCAGAGAAGTTGCACAAAACTTGAACTTATTTGTGGGAACCACCATAGTAAGTATGTTAGTCAGATTCACGCTTGTGTGAATCACCTGTTGGATAAAATAACAACTCACATCAATATGTTTGAACTTTTTTGTGGGAACCACCACAGTAAGCATGTTAGTTAGATTCACGCTTGTGCGAATCACCTGTTAGATAAAATAATAACTCACATTAATATGTTTACTACGTGAGTGATAAACAAAATTTTTAGCCAAATTGATTGCGCATTCGCTGTCATAATTGATTGGCATGACCTCCTACTAAAGTCCCAACTGATTTATCATTCCTCTCAACCAAACACCTTCCTTGAACGCTTCTGTCACCGCCATATACTCAGCTTCAGTTGTGAAAAGAGAGTCACCATAGACTAAAGTTTTGACATTCAATTGATCGCTTCACTCGCTAATACAAATGAGTAACTGGAAGTCGATTTTTTATCCGTATTGCCTACGTAATCTGAATCTACATAGCTTACTAACTTGTATCATGATTTTTCAAATGTCAAGACAGAATATTGCGTACATCAAATATATTAAAATGACCATTTCACTGCCTCCTAGTATTGTTTATCGGAGTTAGACATGTATCTGCTAACAACACCTAACGCATGTAAAATATTTGGTCTTTATACATACCATGACATAGATCAAGCTGCTAACTGTACTAGAATAAGGCACATGAAATATATCTTACTTTTCTTCATCTGTTTCATGACATTGTTAAGAAGAAAACTTAAAATGAGCCACGTGAGGAACGTTGACCAGCTCTGCCTTGTCCATTCCATACTTTATCAATACCTTCTCAATATATTCATCTTAAAATAACCATAACCTGATCCTCTTCCTGTCTCTGTGTATGTCAATGTCGAGATATCTCTTTGCAGCCCCCCGATTTTTCATTTCAAATGTCCTTGATAACTGAGTCTTCGGTGTGTAGATGCCAAACAAGCTATTACTAGCGATAATCACATCATCAATAAACAATACCAAGATAATGAACTTCTCATCACTGAGTGTCTTGAAATAGACACAATAATTATACTCACTATTCGTAAACCACTGACTAATCATGAAAGAATCAAAATTCTTTTATCACTGCCTAGACGACTATTTTAGGTCGTACAACGACCTCTTTAACTTGCAAACTTCGTTCTCTACCCCTTGTATTTCGAAACATTCTGGTTGTTTCACGTAAATATGCTCTTTTAATTCCCCATGTAGAAAAGTCATCTTTATATTTATCTATTTTACCTCAAGATTGTATTAGGCAACCAACGCCAATACAAATCTGTCCTGTTTATTCTTGAAGAATCATTTGCACCCGATCGCTTTACGACTAATGACAAACTCTACCAGTTCCCATGTCTCATTCTTGTACAGAGATTCCATCTTGTCATGCATTGATGCTTTCGACTTTTTGGCGTTTACATCATCAAGAGCGTCCTAAAAAGTAGACGTGCCCTTCTTATCCATAATGAAGGAAAATGGAACATTGAAATCATCTTTGTATCTCGTTGGTAACGTATAATTCATTGGCGAATTCTTTCTCACGGGTGGCTGCTCCATCTGCTCTTGCACCTCTACTTACATCTCAGCATTAGCTTGTGTCTCATCTGTTTACCTAAATGTCCACAACCAACTTTTGAACATCCTTGTGCTCATCTTTACGGAGCAAGGATTATTTGTCAAATTTGATGCCACAACTAAGGATAATTTTCCGTATGACCCTGTCATATAGCTTTTAACCCTTCACATCACCACCATAGTCGACAAAAATGTAAATTTTTAGCCATTTGGTCTAGCTTATCTGTCTCATCTGATGGTGCATGAAATTAAGCGTTACAACCAAATACTCATGACCTTGAATAGTTTATCCATCGACTTGATGTAACCCCCTATTTCTCCTTGGCACCCAAAAAGTAAGCTCATCCAATGCCCGTTAGGCCATGGCCTACCTTAGTTTAAGAATAGCGTACATTTTAGCTTCTCCATTCATTCTGGTGAGACTCATATTCTCGATGGGTTGGGTGATATATATTCAAAACAATTTGGGTCCTACACAAATTGGTGGGTGTCTCATCCTCACTGTTCTCAATGGTGTGGACCACCTGAGTTTCGGATCAGCCTGAATTTTTGGCCATGTAAGAGGACATGATGTGCTGCACATGATGGACGGACTGGATGTCATGAACATTTATCTGAAGCTTTGTAGTGGATCCGGCCTGCTGTTGGAATGTAGATCCTATACTATTAATAATTCAGGCAATTCATCAAACGATGCTACAGTAGATGGAAAACGAAATGCAGTAACCGTCCACGCTCAGCTAAGAAGGACCAAAGATTGGTGGCTAGAACAATCTAGAGATTAGAGGTGCATGGTCCATGACCAAAACGCACCCCTCCACACGCACCTAACAAATAGCCACATCAAAGTCGTGTATCAGGTGGGACGCACCACAAAGACGGTCTGACCAGAAATTCAGCCTCAGACTGCCTGAGATGTGGGTCCCACTTGATACACGGCTCAGCTGTCCAGTACATGTGCAAGGTTGGCATGGGTACTGCCGATAGAGGAGCATATGGAGGGCTCAGTTGGGGGCTTGCACAACCTTAGGGCTGTCAATGGGTTGGATCTGTTGTCAAAACCCAGCCCACAAAGTACATGCTAGGCCCAGTCCAAGTCCAAAAGAAACTGGTGAAGCATGATGCATGACATGCATCCATTTTGACGGACGGATCGAATCATATGCATTTCATCATAATCAACACATCAACACATGGTATGAATCGTATGTATGCACATATGTGACATGGGACCCACTTAGTATAAAATATCTGAAATGGTAAAACATGGTTTTCAAATCTAAAAATCAACGCATTTATACTTTAACTCATACCGAGCCATTCCTCTCACACGTTACGGCCCAAGTCCGAGTACGTGTCCACTATCCACTTTGTGTGTAAACTCCAAGCCATGTCTGATATGTTGCAAAAATGCCCTAAAACCTTAAACCGTCGGGGCTGGGCTATGTGTCCAGGACAAAAGGCTCATAGAAACAGCTCATGACCGACCCGGTTAATATAAACAGGCTTTTATTAGTCCTGGGCACATCCTTCAGGCACAATATTTCAGCTTAATCCCATCCTTCAAAACTAACGGCCCAGATCAGCCCATTGCCAACCCTAGCAAAACCCCTATAAATAAACAACTGTGATCAAGGGAGTTGATGGCACACGTACGAACGATCTAGTCCGTGGAACTCTTGCCTGGCACCATGGATAGAGCATGGCCCACAAACTCAGACGATCTTAAACATCTGATGATGGCTGCTGAAGTATAGGATGAAAGGACTGATGCATGGACTGTCTTGGGCCCACCAGACTAATGCGGGCCTCTAGGGGGACTCATCGACGACTGCCCATTTCCCTGCTGGGCCCACATTTTCAAGCAGGTCTGATCCATGGGCCAATGCCCAGACCAGGCCGGTTGTATCCCTTTGTTATTGTGTAACAGTTAGAGTTGTACACGAGTTGAGTTAGCTCGGTCAACTTGCTTGACTCGACTCGAAAAAGCACGCCTCGCCTCTGTTTAAAATTGGATTTGAACTGAGTTGAGTGATTTTTGAAGCTCAAAAAAATTCGAGCTGAGTTTGAGTTTGCCGGAGCTTGACTCGACTCGGATTGAAACTCAGCTCAAATCGACTTAAATCGAATCAGCTTGGTGACCCAGTTGTTTTGATATCGATGCTGCTTGCCAGGTGTGTTCGATAAAATGACTAAGTGAACTATTGATTCAGGTTGTGTACCTTCTCCGCAGAATTAGTGAAAGAAATGAATACAAAACACTTAAAAAATATATATCATAAAAACTGACCTATATCTTAATTTTGACTCCACTCACCGAGTGTTTGAAGAAGTACCTATAAAGAGTTGTTACTCTTTTACATCATGTGAGAAATTGAAGATGCATTCAAATTGTATTAGAAAATGCCGCACAGGCTTAAATTCGGCTGCAATGGGTACGAGCTGCAGACTGGGTTGGGCTGAGCTGGCTAGACAGGCTCGAGGACCGCAGAGTTCAAAGTAGGGTTTGCTACTAGCCCAGCTGAGCCGAGCTGTGCTAAGGTTGACTCGGATCGACTCGTGTGGGCTCTGTTGTTGCTTCCTGCCTCTCAAGCTGAACAGTCGGGTGTTGTAGAAGTGTATTAGACGTCCACATGCATGCAGACAGCCACGTACTTAACACGTGAGTCGGTACAAATCCATTTAAAATTGGGCATTGGTCCAAAGTATAATTGAACGGACGATCCTAATTAACCTTTGCTACATCCAACATGGGTCCAACGATTTGAACGGTTGGATTGAGATATATTTGTTGCCATGCATTAAGATGTCTTGTTAGGTCATGTTAGGTAATCCAAACCGTTCATCTGACGAGATGAATAGCTGATCGAGGCTGCCTCGGAAATCTTCAAAGATTGAAAAATCCTAAACTTTCGATAAATGCCTTATAAAACAATAGTATTTGATTTGATCGTATGCGTGGGCCACCTTTTCATATTGATCGTGACGGCTATTAGTGTGACCCACTAGATTTTTGGGCCCAAAAGCGTGATTTCAGGGGCATGGTGTGGCCCACCAGAGTTTTAGACTGGCGTGAATTTTGACATTCCAGGAGGGTATGGTGGGTCTCACATGATGGATGGATTGGATGTCATGGAAACATGAAGGAAGGCCCCACACATTATGTTGATGGTTAAGCTAACCTACAAAACGTTGTGATGGATCCGGGTGTGTGCAGTACTGGGCCTAGTTTTAAGGCGGACACATGGGCCCGATGACAAACCTCTTTTTCTGGTGGGCCAATCCAATCCCTTGTGCTAGTCCTTACATCATGGGCTGAACTTCGATATCCTTCAGCCTGGCTCATTCTCCACCCCACCCACATGGGCCAGGGTTCATTCAACCAACGGCTACCAGTGGGTAACCGGACCTGCCGGGAACCGATGGATCTGACCCACGGCTCCGGTGCAACATCTCAAACCCATCGGGAATCGGTTCAGATTCGGGTCCACCTCTTCAATTCAGTTAAAAATCAGATGGGGCTGGGTCCAACTAATTTTAGTAGTTATTATGTTATATAATTATTCCAAACCATGCATGTGTCAAGTTGCCACACGTGTGTGCGATCTAAACCTATCGTTTTGATAGGCCCGACTGGACCCGAGTGTGAACCCGATAACGATCAGTTTGATTCTTTCGGCAAGCGAGACGGGGACCCGGCAAGACTTGATGCGGATTAGCTTGGGTTAGGTAACTCTACGACCCGACCCAAGTATCCTTCCATTTCTCTTTTCTCCGGCGCGGCTTCGTTGGATCCCCGGATCCACCGAGGTGGGTGGGATCCCTGACCGTGGGGCCCACTTTGATACATGTATCTTATATCCAAGCCGTTCATCCGTTTTGAAAACTTATTTTAGAGTATTATCCCAAAAATGAAGCAGATCCAAATCTAAGGTATACCATAATACAGGAAATAGTGGTAATCGACCATTAAAAACCTCTCGTGGGCCACAAATTTTTTTGATCAACATGATATTTGTGTGATCTCTTCATGCAGGTCTTTGCGACCTTATCAACAGGTTGGATGGAAAATAAATAATTCGATGACCCCATGAAGTTTTTAATGGTGAGGATTCAATCATCACTGTTTCCTGTGGTATGGTCCACTCAAGATTTGGATCTACTTTATTTTTGGTATCACGCTCTAAAATGAGCTTTAAAAATGGATAGACGGTGTGGATGTAAGGAACATACATTAAAGTGAGCCCCACAGTTAGGGATCTACCCAAACTGCGACTTAGATATTTTATCCATTCCGTCCGTCCATTTTAGAAGATCATGTTAATAAAGGATACAAAAATTGAACCATATCTAAAGTTAAAGTGGACCACATCATAGGCAACAGTGGAAATTAAAAGACTACAGTTGAAATCTTCCTAGGGACTACAAAAGTTTTGGATCAAACTGATATTTATGTGTTCCCTTCATCCATGTCTGTGTGAGCTATAAACAGGTTGGATGGCAAATAAACATTACTGTGGGCCCTAGGATTGTTTCAACGGTGAACATCATTATTCCCACTGTTTTCTGTGGTGTGGCCCACTTGAGATTTTTATGTGCTTCAATTTTCGTACCCTACGCTAAAATGATCTGATAAAACGAATGGACGGCGTCGATAATACAAATATATCTATGGTGGGCCCCACAGAGTTTACTCAGTAAGCAATCCGCTTCCTCTGAATCCTCTCTCTCTCTCTCTCTCTCTCTCTCTCTCCCCAACCTCTCGACTGCAACTCCGAATCCTCCCCAAATCTCTCTCCTCCCTCCCAAAACGTAACCCTAAAATCCCAATCCCAAAACCCTAACCCTAAACCTAGATGTTTCCCAAGCGCAGATTCTTCCCTCTTCTCCTCCTCTTTCTTACGGTCCTTTCTTTCTACTCTTACTCTCAATCCTCTCTCCACCTCTTCCCCCTTCATCAATCCCACATTTCCAATTTTAGCCCCCCAAACCACCACATTTCCAATTCTACCCCTCGAAATTCCCAAATTCCCACTCTTATCATCAAGCTCCTCGCCTTCGACCGCCTCGCTTCCCTCTCCCGTTGTCTCCGCTCTGTCGCCGCCGCCGACTACGCCTCCGACCGGGTCCACCTCCACATCTTCGTCGACCATTTCAAGCCGCTTGATCCCTCGGCTGGGCCCGATGAGGTGGGCCGGAAGATCGCCGAGTCCCGTGCCATCCTGGCGTTCGTTGATGCATTCGTTTGGAAATTTGGGGAGAAGGTGGTGCATTACCGGACTGGGAATGTCGGTCTGCAGGCCCAGTGGCTGGAGGCATGGTGGCCTGCTTCGGATGAGGAGTTTGCATTTGTGGTGGAAGATGATCTGGAAGTCTCGCCGCTGTATTACAGGTTCCTGAAGGGATTGATTCTGAATTATTATTACAATAAGGAGAATTTCAGCCCGATGGTTTATGGGGCATCACTGCAGCGGCCGCGGTTCGTCGCAGGTGAGGTTTCTGGGCATTGTTTTTGGTTTTGCATTTGGTGTTCTGGGCAATTCATATTGTAGGCTGCATTATGGATTCGGCATTGGTGGGAAATTGGACAAATCAGAGCATTGCATTTGGTCATCTATGGTTGATTGCTCTCTAGCCACTGGATTCTACTACACAGCTTCAATGCTTTGCTGATGCCTATGCCCAAAGACCTCATGCTCCTTTAGATGCCAAGGTATCACGTAACAATATCCGCCAGCATCTGATATGATATGGGTCGCTCTTTGACAACCATTTTTTGGGGGAAAAATCTCAAAAAAATATTGGTACAATTCTAAAAAATTGTGAGGATCGCAAATTATATTATTTGATGGTGCAATGTGCCATTTTTTTTATGAGAATGTTGTCTTCTGGGCTTTGTCAGCTTGACCTGCTGAAAGTTGATGAAATATAGGCCATAAATCAAACATTATTTGTTGGGTTAGGGTCTGTTACATATAAATACAACAAGTAGAGGATGGAAAAATGAATGGTTTACCCCTTCTTCTGATATTTGCCAAAATGGTCTGGTTCGCTTCGGGTCATTGAATCCAACTCAAATTTTGTTGTTTGATCCTCAAAATAGCCTTAGATCTAGTTTAAAATCAGTTTCAAAACTTCCTTCATGGTTGAAATGAAGAAGTAGAAAAATGAGAGAAAAGTTGAAAATAAAAATTTTAAAAACGGGCTTCTTGTGGTCATATCAGCCTATAACGACCGTATCAGCCCTGTAACGGTGCTGATACGGTGCATATCAGCCCGGCCCAATTTTCTGTAACAAACTAATTCACTACCATTTCATGTCATGAGCGTGATAATTTTCTTTACATATCGGCTGATGTGGCTGATACACAACCATTTTTTAATACCATGATAGATGCTCTTTTTGAATTTTTGGTTCATGCAAGGTTTGCTGAAATGGCCATTCTGTAACAGTAGCGGCACCACCTGTTACAGGATTCGGGGTCTCCTCCAACACAACACAACACAACACACACACACACACACATGTGTATTGTTTCTAATATTTAATGTGGATGATTGTAATAGATGTAGAATGATTACATGTAGAAGACCATTCCTTAGATTGGTAATGTTAATCACATTTTTATTTTTTAAAACTTTCTAATTTCTGATGAATAGTGATCACTAGGAAAAAACCTAAAAAACAATTTTTTGGGCTAAAATTTAATGTTGACAATTTCAATAGATATAGGATGATTGCATGTACAAAAACCATGCCTTATATTAGTTATGTTAAATATAGGAGTTTTGTAGTCAATCCAAGGTTGCTAGGTTTATAAAATCATCAGACAGGTTGATACAACATTTTCACCAAAGAGTAGACCATTACGCCATCATAAACATGATCAAAACAAAAAAGAATATATATTTGGAATACTCTAAATATCTGGGATTTACTCCATATTTTTTTGGATTTTTTTGACAAAAAAAAGTTATGGGCATAACAGTCATTATTTGTAGTGGTATTGGTAGACGTAAGACATTTCTTTCATCGATGATGAACTTTTATCAAAAGGAAGGCAAATAGAGCCTAAAATCCATTACAGTAATGGATAAGAGGTTTCAATCAGTGGTTTAAAACATAGACGGTACAGGCTGGTTGGAATGGAACTAGGTAGAATAATGGGTTGAGTCATGTAGAGGCCAGTTCTAGGAAAGAAACCATTCATACTGCCTAGTTCAACTGTTCCTAGCATCTGGGTCAAGCATTGGGCTCAATGGTTCAACTACTTTCTTTTTAAAATATAGATGATAAAAAGTCATTCGAGTTGGGCAGGAGTTGAACCATTAACCCCCCTCTTAGGAGGTTAGGATCCTAACTACTTTACTATCTGTGCTTTTGTTGTATGATGAATACTGTTTTATATCTTGACCATGGATAACGAGAGCAGCTAGGAGCAAAAATTTGCCATATGTAATCATTTGGGAATTGATTAAACTATGCAATATAGAATGACATAAGATGGATTTTTAAGCAAAAGAAAGGGCATTTAGGTAATTAGGGTGAAAGTTTGTATTAAACTGCACTAAGAAAGATGTTTTAGTACGATACATTTGGATGTATTGTTCATGTTCATGTTCATGTTCTATGATCCAAGCGTTGATCTAATGGATACACAATTTTTTATTTTATTTTATTTATTTTTTAATGAATGACGACGGCATTTTATTAAAGTGAGCGCAAAGCTCAATTTACAAAACAAAATTACATCTTGGCTAAGAATGACCACTCATTTTGGTCCAAGTCCTTTATACAAGAAACCCATCACTGTATATTCATTTTAAGCCCTCTTATACACATCCATTTTTGAACTACTCTTGTTTTGGAAGCACCTCTCATGGAACCCTAGTCACTCAGCCACATCTTTAGACAATGAATCCATTCCAAAAGACGAACAAGCTCCCCCGCTTCCTCATCTGATAAGTCTTTTTGAATGTGCCAGAAGCAAGATAAATCCTTTCAAAACCAAATTCTTTTCCCATCGCTCCAAGAGAAGCGAATCTGATGTAGGACAATTAACCACCTGCTCTAAAAGCTTGAATTGTTAGAGTATGACGAATTAATCCCTTTATCTCGTATCCCAGGCCTTACATCTCATGGGTTAGGACCTCGGCCGAACCCCCTTTGTGGGCTCCAAATCACATGGGTACCACCTCACATGGGCCGCTCACCTTGAGTGTGTCTTCGCATCCCACAGGCTACCTTACTCGAGCCCGATGTGAAATGCGCATTAATCACTCCTGGTGAGGAGTCTAGAACACGAGACCTCCCCTGTGGACTCCGCCCACCCCGAGTGTGCCTCTGCATCCCACAGGCGACCCCACTCGAGCCTGATGTGAAAATGCCCTTGCATTAATCACCCCCGGTGAGGAGTCTTGAACACGAGACCTCCCGCTCTGATACCAATTTGATGCAGAACAATTAACCACTTGCTCTAAAAGCTCGAACTGAATTAGTCTCTTTATCTCATAGCCCAAGCTCCATATCTCATGGGTTAGGACCTTGGTTGAACCCCTCTCGTGGGCCTCAAATCACATGGGTACCGCCTCACACGGGCCGCCCACCCCGAGTGTGTCCTCGCATCCCACAGGCTACCCCACTCGAGCCCGGTGTGAAATGCGCGTTAATCACTCCTGGTGAGGAGTCTCGAACACGAGACCTCCCCCGTGGGCCCTGCCCACCCCGAGTGTGTCCCTGCATCCCATAGGCGACCCCACTCGAGCTTGGTGTGAAAATGCCCCTGCATTAGAATTCTAGTCTTAACCTTGTTCACCAAGGATGATATCCCATTCCACAAGCCGGATGCATTGCAAAGCGATGATCCCTTCACTCACCAACCCCTTTCCTAAAGGCCATACTTGCTCACTATTACTTCTCTCCACAATCTTCCTTCATTTGACCATAATCTCCATAACCATTTACCTAATAGGTCCTGATTAATTTGCTCCAAGTTCTTTTGGCCAATTCCCCCCTCCCTATATAGCTTGCATGCTTCTTTAGATTTTAAGAGGTGGAATTTATGTTTCACCTTAGCTGCTTGCCATAGGAAGTTCCTTCTCAACCGCTCCAATTTATCCACCACCGATGCTACACTTAAACAGTGACATGAAGTATAGCAGTATATTTGACATGGTAGCTATTATTAATGTTAAGCTGCCCCTTAATGTTAAAGGTCTGCTTTTCTACCAAGACAACTTCATTTCTATCCTTTTTATGACCTTATTCCATAGGTGTTTGTCTGGCTTACTACAGACAAAGGAAGCCCTAGATACATTGATGGAGAGACCCTGCCTTGCAACTGAAAATCTCTGCCAAAGCATCCGCTTCCTCTCCAGTAGGGTACACATTGAATGGCTCGGTCTTGGATATATTAACTCTCAGGTCCGATACTACCTCAAAACATCTCACTACCTTTCTCAAGTTATGGACCATTTCATCATTTGTGTCGCAAAATAGTATGGTATCATTGGCGAACTGAAGGTGAGAGATTGGAGGCGCAACACCTCCCTTGTTGAACCTTCCTATCAAGCCTACTTCTTGTTCTTTATTAAGCATCTTGCTTAGCGCCTCAACCAACACCACAAATAGAAATGGAGAGAGCGAGTCTCCTTGCTTAAGGCCTCTCGAAGCTTGGAAGTTTTTGGGAGAGCCATTTACCAAGGCCAAGAACCTTACAGAGCTAACACACTCCATCTAAATTCTCCATTTTTGACTGCATCCTGAACTTCCCAACATGTAGTTTGGAAAGCCCCAATGTATATGGTCATACACTCTTTAGGGCCTGTATGAAATGATGTAATTCATAGGAATTGTGGTGTATTTATCCCTTTTTAGCATTAATTACGATAGGGATTTAGGCTGGAAAGAGGTTGTATGACGTTGGCAGCAACACCTTTTGGGTTCGAAAAACAAGATGGACTCTGTGGGTTCCACCATGATGTATTTGTTTTATCAACGCCATCCATTCATTATTCCAGATCATTCTAGAGCATGATCCAAAAAATGAGGCAGATCCAAAGCTTAAGTGGACCACACCACAGGAAGAACATTTAAATAGTTATTGTTCAATCTCCACTGTTTTCTGCGGTGTGGTTCACTGGAGCTTTGAATGTGCCCCATTTTTGGGCCCATACACTAAAATGATCTAAACTATTGAATGGACGGTGTGGATATATAACATATATGATGGTGGGCCCCACAGAGTCTTAGCTTGCAATCACGTGTTAAGTCATGAAAAATAGTTCAATCTTCGAGGCGCAGCTACTCCTCCCTTTCAAACAGCAGCAAAAGGTAATGATTACCTTTTTAACCTCAAAATCCCATGAATTACAGTAATTCAAACAGGCCCTCAGATGTCCAGCTTGCATACAACTCCTTTCTTCCCTTCTTTATGTCGTGTTCAAGCATTCATGAGTCATTAGATATACAGCTGATGGTGGTTGCTTACAAATTCTTCAAGATGAAGATTCCAAACTTTTGATAAATGTAACAATATCATTGGCCTGTTTGGTTTATCTTGGGTCATGCCGGAATTGGTGAAGGAGCTTTTTCTTACTTGGCATGGTGTTTTGTTCACCCTGAGAGAAAATCTTGATCAGTGTGGTGTATAGTTTTGTTGGCTGTCCTTTGGGTGATTTGGGGGAAACAGAATGGTAGATGTCTACGCAATGAGTTTGTAAGGAAGCAGAAGTTATTTTCAGGGTCAAGAATCCTGTCGTCGAGTGGGCATCTTGTACAAGTTCAGTACAAGATTGTACTTTCCTTCTTGCTCTGGATGTAATTCTTTGAGCCTCTTGGCGCCTTCTCAATAAATTGATCTGTTAATCTTTAAAAAAAAAGAAGGATAAATGGTTCACAAAATAACACTTGAGGAGACGATCGATATGCAGAGGAAAACAGTTAAATGATCAAAAAGTTAAAAAATTCCAAATGGAGAGTTGTTTTCTTTTTTGGGCAAATGCCCCCATAGACTGTCAAGTCATTGACGTCACAACATCATACAATCTCTCCATCCATGGCAATGCTCATCATATAAACATTTTGGATCGTTCCACCATGAACCCATAATCAATGGCTAGAGTCCCCACATATCCCTCAACAATAGGTGGGGTGTACTTTAGCAAATCTCCAAAGCGAAACCTACCCTTTCAACTTCTTATACACCCCTCTTGTTCGTATATTGCAAACCACTTCCTCTCTTTCCACGTGTATGACATATGCTATGTCAACTTTTTTGTTTTAAACGGTAATATCTACTTTATTTACTTAACAAAATGCCAGAGAGGTTGGAGTCGTGGATGGACTTTTTGGGACCAAACCTCCCACAGAAACAGGTTATGGTCTCGTCTGGGTTTGAAAACATTGCTTCCAATACAAAAAAAGCAGGCCTATAGACTCCTTAGCGATAGAATCCACAAGTAAATTGGCCTCCCTAGATACCTAACAGAAGGAGACCATTATGTGAAAGCATTTTAACATAATTCCCAGGGAAACACGCACGAATAATCATCTAAAACAGCTCTTTTCTCTTGTTTCTTTTTTCAACGGCTTATCTCAACTTTGGAGTGGTTATGATTTGTAGAAATACATCGCATGATACTAAAACCACGAGCAGTCCTTTTTCTCAGAGTGATTGCCGATTTTCATTTTGAATCAGAGCCAACAATTCATAGACAGTTTGGATGCGTGTTTCCCATCATTTTTTCTTGCAGGCTTAGCTCACCTATTGATGGTCATGACTGTTGTTTTGACAGTCAATACTGTTATAATTGCAAAAGAAGCACTTGGTGACAAAAGCCACTTGATGTTCTTGTGTTTTGGAAGTATTTGTATAGTTTGTTTATTTTCGTCTAGTTGAATTTTTCTACATCGTTTAATATCATCATATATTTCTGTAGACATCTTATATTGGGTTTTTCATATCCTGTTCGACACTTCATGTCTGTGCCCGACACCAAAATGTATGTTTGTGTCCAAGTTACATAGGTACTAAATCATTGAATTGGTTGGCAATGACAGGTAAACATGGGAACAAATTGCAGTTGGATGGTGATACCCGCCTTTTCTTGTACCATATGGTGGGCACGTGGGGCCAGCTTCTCTTCCCAAAGCCCTGGAAAGAGTTTCGTCTGTGGTATGATGAACACAAGGCCAAGGATATCAAACCAATTCTCCAAGGCATGGTAATGCATGCTTTTTTAAAAATAAAAATGTGTTTATACATACATGATACATGCATACATATGTGCATAGGTACTTAAATGGAGACGTGCATGCACAAACCCAATTGAAGGAGATTCATTGCCCAGATTGTGTACCATGCATGCTGTACATGTGGATGATAATTTGAACCAGGCATCCTGCAGGTTCTGCTGTTGATTGGCCCTTAAACGAAGTTCCTTTTATAGACTCTATGGGACCTGCAGCTGATTCTTGTCTTTCAGAGTTCATTTGCATGATATCCGTTATTCAACAATCCAGATCATGGGGCCCATGATCATATCAATCGTCTGGATCATCGGACCATGAATTCCACTTGCACAATCTGCTCCCATCAGGACAATATACATCTTCCACTGCATCGGGATCCCGCTATTAAGTCTTCTATCACTCTTTTTCTGCACCAATTGTGTTCTCATAGCACAGCTATCCCATTCTCAGGGCTGTTTTCCTTCTCTTGCTCTTGTTTTGCAGGTAACAACTGGATGGTACAAAAAAATGGGTGAGAGAATCTGGACTCCGTGGTTCATCAAATTCATACATTCTCGTGGCTACTACAATATCTATACCAACTTCTTGCATGAAAGGGCTCTCAGCGTCTCTCATCGGGATGCGGGCGTGAACTATGGAAAAACTGCTGGGCCAGACTCGGAATTAATAGATGCAAGTTCTCTTGATTTTAATCTTTGGGAGATGCAGCCGCTAAGAAACCTAAAATGGTATGATTTCTGCTTCAGGGAAGTGCTTCCCAACAGAGTTGTGACGAGATTCGACGAACTAGGGTCTGTTCTTAACTCAGTGCAGAAACAGAAAACCATCATGCTTGTGAGTTTATATCGGACCCCACCAATGATCACACGAAACTTGTTGTGCCATTTTGAGAGGCTGAACATTCAGAACTGTGTTTTCATAGGCGTCGACTCGGAATTTCTATCGGAGCTTGCCAGTCGGGGACATCCTGTGATCGACGCGGCCCAGTTGATCAATGATGTCAGGTCTAAATTGATGGGCATTCAAGGATCCAACACGGAACTGATCAAAGAGATTTTGGTTAAGGCCTTTGTGATAAAACAATGTCTAGAATCTGGATATGATTCGTGGGTGATCGGTGGAAATATTCTTCCGATCAGTGAAGCCTTCCCCGAGACAATTGATAATTCCTATGATTTCTCTGCCACGAAGGATGTGGAACTTCTGTTCATCAGGAGCTCACGGGCTGCGGTGAAGATTTGGGTGGACAGTTTCATTCACAAGCTGGTGTCGACTGCGAAATCTTTCATGGTTGGTGATTCTCTTGCTAGAGATCACATGCATTTTGGGTATTTCACTGCAAGAGCCTTGGAAGAGAAGGGTGCTAGGATTAAGAGGATTGATGAGGTGCAGCACGGATTGAAAGTGGGTGGGGCCCATGTGAATCAAACTTCTTTGGAGAGTGGGAAGAAGATGGCCTTCTGGTCATCTGAGATGGGTCTGGATTTGATTCAAAGAAGGCTCAAAGACATCGGGGTATGGGTGATAGATGGGGACGAGGCATGTACAGCTGTTGTGTGTCATCAGTCGTAGCATTTTTGGTGGAGAGGAGATTTTTTTCCTGCTTTCTCACCATTTTGTAGTTTGAGGTATTGTACAATGCTTGGCCGAAGGTTTGTTTGGTTCGTGCGGTCTTTTAGTCTGTACAAGTGGGGTCCATGGCTGAGTGATCCAAGCTGTTCGAATGACAGTCCTTGCAGTGGATGGCGGTTGGACCCAAAATTCCCCAGATTCAGAAATGTTGCTGTGGATCACGATTTGAGTTATTGTGAATCAATTCCAAGTTGAAGGAAGACTCGGGTATTCAGTGATCACTCTTGAACCTGACAGATCTTTAGAAGAACTGAAAGTTTATGGCCTCTTCTTGATTGAATTGGAACTCCTGCTGCGATAGCCGTCTATTTCTTGGCTGCTTGACTCAATGGGATCAGTGGACAACCAATGAGGGGCAATCATAATAAAAGTTTGCAAGTCTGTTTGAAGACAAAAGAGAGAAGATTTCGGAAGACTCTACTTAGTAAATGGCTCGATTATATGTGCCGATAGGGGATTTTGGTACAAGGGCCATTGATGGTGTGGGCTATCAAATCAACAGTTTGCAGTTGAACCATGGGCTCCACTTGTACAAACAGTCTGCCCGACTATTGTATAATACCCCTTTTGTAGTTCACCTGTATGAATTATTCATATTCTTTCCTCTTGGAATGAAGCATTGAGAAATTTTTGGCTGAGTATTTTGTGATATTAGAGATTATGTAGTTTTGAAAAGCATGGGGTAAACGCTGTATGATTGAGTGCAGAACACCATAGCACCATAGCGGAATGCATCTAACTGCTGTTGGATGGAGATTGGATATTGCTGTGGTTTCACTTGATCCTTTGTTTCCTTAAGCTGCTGAGGCAAGTGGGGCTCAATTCCTGTCACAGTCGGCCGCTTTCACGATTGATGAATCTGATCATTGTGAGAAACTGAGGCAAGTGGGTTCCTTCTGCTGATTAATCACATTACAAGCAAATACACCCATCCAAACAGCCCATACAATCCTATTACCTGTAATCGGATTACTATAAAATACCCAGGCGCAGGTCCATCCCAAAGCACTGGAGAAGTAGAAAGGACCCATCTCTGCTGGTGTATCCTGTCGGTATGATCTTTGCATTGCACCATCATCAAAGTGGGACATGTTGGATGAATGGTTTGGATCATGGGATGGGATGCAAAAGCTTGTCCCCATCACTCTTGTGAAATGGGCCACGCTCACACATTGCTTCATCCTCATCACTCCACATAGAGGTACACTGTACATGGGTAGCTAGTCCTATTGGGGCAGGCAGGTGGTCCTTGATTGTGGGCCCCACCTTGATGTATGTGTCTTACATCCACGCCGTCCATCCGTTTCGCCAGACAAAAAATGCAGCAGATCCAAATCTCAGGTGGGCCACACCACAGGAAACAGTAATGGTTGCTATTAAAATCTTCTTGGGGTTAACTGAAGTTTTGGATCAAGTTGATATCTGTGCGGTCCCTTCATCCAAGTCTTTGTGACCTTATCAACCGGTTGGATGGCAAAAATAGAAAAAAAAATTTCCGGTGGCCCCCAGGTAATTTTTAATGGTGGGCATTCGATCACCACTGTTTCCTGTGGCGTGGTCCACCTGAGATTTGGATCTGCTGCATTTTTGGGCTCGTGCACTGAGATGAGCTGGAGAAACGGATGGACGGCGTGCATGTAACGCACATATATCAAGATGGCCCCCACAGGCATGGATACACCGAAGACGCGCCTATCCCCTTCTAACGGACCCTGCTGGAAGGAAATTTGAGAAATTTTCGTAATTTCAGCGCGAGAGTACGAATTCGGAGCCACGTAAAGGAAGAGGATTAGGCGGCCTTACCCAAGACGGTGCGCTCCTTACCGTGGGGCCCACCTTGATATATATTTTTTGTACATCCACGCTGTCCATCCGTTTTCCCAGATCATTTTAGGGCATTATACCAAAAACGAAGCAGACCCAAATCTCAGGTGGATCATACTAGTGGAAACAGTGGTGAACGATCTCCTACCGTTAAAAAATTCCTAGGGCCCACCGTAATGTTTATTTGCCATCCAAACTGTTGATAAGGTCACAAAAACCTGGATGAAGGGAAATCAGCTTGATCCTAAACTTTTGTGGCCCATAAGAAATTTTTAATGGTCAATCACCACCTTTTCCTAAGGATGGTCCACCTGAGATATAGATCTACTACATTTTTGGCCATAAAATGTGCTGGAAAAACTGATGGACAGCGTGGATTTACAAAACATACATCAAGGTGGGCCCCACGGTAAGGGTCGCACCTAATCCGCTCAACAGGTAAAGGGTGGCATTTCTGAAATTTTAAGTAGTAGTAGGTGTAGTTTTGAAGCCGTTGCCTCCCGCCAATAAAACGCCTCTTTTGGCGCGTAAGTCCCCTTCTCTTTCGCTGCCGCGCTTTGCAATGTTCTCAATCCATGGCGATGTCAGGTTTTCGTCATCCTCAGTTCTCAGAGGTCAGTCTTCTTGCCCTCCTCATCAATTAAAATAACGAAATTGCTACTCTATTATGCATTTTCCTTTTCAACAAGCTGGATTCTACAAACTTTCTCACTTCTCGTCCATCCTCACTGAAACAGGCGTGGCCCACCGTGATGCCATACCATGATCTGTATGTGAAATCCAATCCCATCATCAGGTGCTCCACCTCATGTTTGGTTCACTGCCCAAAATTCATGCGGTTCCGTGATTCAGGTGGGCCACACCAATGGAAAGAGTTAGGAGGGGAATACCCAACCTTGATTTTGTACAGAGCCCATGTATGTGAAATCCACTCCGTCCAATAGGCGTGTCACCCCAATGTTACTTCTAGGGCCCAACAATCAGGCCATTTTACAAATGAGGTGGGCCCAGATGAAATCAAGAGTGGGCATTCGCTCCCAACTGTTTCTCTTGTTGTTGCCCACCTGAATCACGGATTAGCCTGATTTTTTCAGCCCGGGCCCTAGATGCGATGCAACTGATGATTGGGGTGGATTTCGAAGACACAAGATGGTGGGGCCCACCCTGTTTGGCCCGGTTGATGCACGGGACCTTCTGGAAAAACACGCTCACAACCATCTCCTTAAAAAAAAAAAAAAACTGATTTTGATGCCGAAGCTTCTTATTTATTTATTTTATGATTTTTCTTCTTTTGGGTTGTTGTGGTTTTCATTGAAATTCTCAAATGGGTTTTCTTTCTTTCATAGTTTTAAAGCTTCATGATGAATTTTACACTGTATTATGAATTCTTTTATTGCTATTTCAGTTTTATTTTATTTTTATTTGGGTGAGTTTGCATTTGGAAGACTGATTTGGCAGCCCATCCCTGAGATTGTAGCCAGTTGAGTGTTTGTTATCGGCTCCATGGTGGGGCCCACACACACTGTTGGGATGTTACTGACCTCCATTCAATGGAATTTTGCTCTATGAATGTTAATTGGTCTCTAGTTAATGTAGATTTGATACTTGAACATACACACTCAACCGCACGGGTGTGTGTAACATCCGTGCTTGCAATCAGGTGTTCACTGTTGAGATGCTACTGAGCTTGAGGTTTGCTATGCCCACATGCATGTGGAGACTAGAGTTCTGCCCATCCACACACAGCTACACGTGACGTGTGTGTACAGCTTTGAGCTGGTGATCAGGTGGCCACCATGCTTAGATCTTCTATTCTAAAATCAGGCTATTTCATGCATTAGTAGCTATAAAAAATCATTTTAGGTGTCCATTTGTTGTGTACATTGTGGTCTGCATGAGTGAAATGGCCTGATTTTTGAGGCAGAAGTTCTATTAAGTGTATTCCACCCACTAGATGCAAAGAGCAGATCATGCATCTGTGTGCCATATTGGCACTTGCTCTCGCATGTGGATGTGCAAAGCTCCACTTGGGTGTGGGTTTAGCATGCCTCTGTTATCTGTAAAGCGTCATGTGTCAGAAGTTGGAGCCGAAAGACTACTGATATATGAATATTGGCCAAAATGCAGGATATTGCCTGGCTTCCAGCATGGCTTCAGCCACACCAAGTACCATTTTCTAGTGAGCAAATTAAGGACTCTCAAATTGGCTCTCCAGCAGCCAGCAAGGTTTGTATTTATCTCACTTGATACTTAATTTTTAGGACGGGATTTGCTTGAATAATACCAACTACTTAATTCTTAGGATGAGATTTGCTTGAATACATCCCGACTAGTTAGTTCTTAGGACGAAATTGGTCGAATACATCTTGATGCATTGTGGTATGATGTGTTGGGACTTTAGCCTTTGAATCTGTGTCATCTTCCAATGATCTAAACCATTTATTTGATAAGTCTTACGTTTTATGGTGGAAAGGCAACAAATAAAATCTCTCAATTGGATTATGTCAACTTTTTCACAATTTGGCTCTTTTGCTCTGAACTTTTATGGTCAGCATAACCTTTGTATAATCAATGTGTTGATATATTCAATCTGAGATTTTTTATTTTTATTTTTGGGCATTCTCCATCCAAGGGGGCCCTATCAAATAAGCTGTTTGGTTTGTGTCATTGCAAACGGCCCAATCCAACGGCTAGAGTCCCGATGAATCTTATTTTAATATGTTAGGATGTATTCAACCAAGCCTGTCTTGGGTCTTAGGAGTTTAAAGAAGAAAAGTAGGTTTTAAGTTTAACTTCGAAGAGACAGTTATTTGGGAATATGATTATCTAGAAGGAAACAAGGTTTCCACTTTAATTTGACAAGAGATCTAGTCCTTTGGGAATTTCAAGGAGGAAACACAATTTCTCTGCTTTAATTTGACCAGAGACCTAATTCTTTTGGGATTTCAATAAGGAACCATGGTTTCCATTTGGATTTGATTAGAGACATGCAATTAATTCTATTAAGCATTTTTTTTTTTTTTGGGATTTTGTGCTGTCATTGAAAATGTTTCAGTTTTCCATCCTTTATGTTGTTATAGTAAATCAATACTCATAGGGGAATGCAAACAGGATTCACTTGACTGAAGTGTACACACGTGTCTGCATGTTGAAGTGTTATAATCCTGGCCATTCATCAAGTAGGTTCTACTGTGACCATGCTCTGGGCCAAAATTCAGGATGGTGTACTCATCATGTTGGTGCGTACGCTGAATGTGGATTGTCTGTACCTTTCTTCCGACCATCTATTCTTCTCATGCAATTGTAGCCCACACTTTATATGTGGAATGGCCTGTTCTTTGGGTCAGGGTATTTTCATGGTAGTCTGGATGCCACGAACATTTGTCATGCTGACATGTGTGCCGTGAGGCTCCTGCACCTCACTCTTATGAGGCCCATTAGCGGGCCTCATGTTCATGTGCTTGCTTTCAAGTCTCAAAGAGGGTTTCATTTTCTTGTTGCTCAGTTTGTTAGTTGTTACTGTGTACTCTTTGAAAAGTAATGCTAGTCATTGTAGGGTATCCAATCGAGAGAGCTGCTCTCCTACTGCCTTGTTAAAATGGACGGTTGTCTGTTTCCCAGGGATAACCGTCTCAGCTATGATTTGGGTTACTTCCCAATGGCACATACAATGTTTAACTTTTACGAGAAGCATGCTGCCCTTGCATTGATATTGAATTCTTATTTCTTGTATAACATAATCTTCACGTCAGCTGTTTTGTCAATGGGCACTTTTTCTTGGTACTGAGGCTGTTGCGAACTTAAAATTTTCAATGGGTCTGGTCCGAACAGTTCAAAGTTCAGTCTGAAGACAACCCTAGCCCAGCCAGTTGACAGCCTACTTGGTACTGTTATATGCTTAACAAGATATCGTCAATGTTTTGGTGCTCTCTTGATCAATGATAAATTATTATGTTCAAGCACTTCTGACCTACCAATTTAACATACTGCATT
Organism: Magnolia sinica; assembly: GCF_029962835.1. NCBI lineage: Eukaryota > Viridiplantae > Streptophyta > Magnoliopsida > Magnoliales > Magnoliaceae > Magnolia > Magnolia sinica. The sequence continues at coordinate 8,291,323 of NC_080579.1, forward strand.
ACTGAGGGAAAAAAAGTACTAAAAAAATGAGAAACCCATATTGAATATTTTAACGAGCACCTATCTATTCCAAATTTCCAATCGCATTTAAAAACTTCATGTTGAAGTGCTTCTATAGATTGTTACTGAGGTAGCATTTAGATGTTTGCTAAATCAGTTTAGGTTGGATGCATTATTGCTCTGCTATGTGCTTGGATCAAACCCAAAACATGAGTATTGGGTGGGCCCATAAGTGCAGGTTGCATGAGAAATGCTTATACACATTTTTGCTAATGTAGATCTGATAGTTCTGTTTTTGAATGATAATCCAAGAGGAATGCCCCGATATTCATTCCACTGTGTTCGGAGGGAGCAGATCCAATACCCTTTGATTTCTAACCTAAACAATCAGTGGATAGACAGTTCAAAACTCTCTCTCTCTCTCTCTCTCTCTCTCTCTCTCTCTCTATCTCTAAATGTCAACACCCAATTCAAGCAGTAGTTGTGTGCTCGAGCAAGCCTTTTGGACATCCAAACATACTCTAAAGTATTCATGTCCAATTTTGATCTTGTTCTTGAATTTATGTGCATGAAATTTTTGCGCCAACTATAGTTGTTATAGGTCCTGAAAAGTTATCCACAAATATCTTTATGGATTGTATTTTTTTGGGTAGTTAGATAATCAGTGTTTATTTACAGATTAAAAATTGCTTGTTACAATGGTCAGGATGTGGCGTTTCTTCAAGGTAGCAGTGGACCAGAGGACAAATTGTTTTCAAAGGGATCGGCTAGATATAGCTGTTGCCGTTTATTTTTATCTGGGGATGACCATTCACCAATTGCAAACACTCCATCTTCTGGAAATGTATGCTATCATTGCGTTTTCTCTCCAAATACAACTTAGCTGCTATTAGCGATATGTTACGTCTTTGTAATATGCTTAAATGATGTTGGAGCTTACCCTTAATTTTTAGCTTGAAATAGTTTCTTACAAAGATATGCTTATGGCATATATTTGTTCATTGGAATTTGAGCTACTTCTCTGTTCATATTGGAGAAGAGTAGAGCGCATGCGTATTTTAAGCATATTCAAATAAACTAGTAGAGTAGGTTCGAACAAGAGGACTATGAGAAGCCCTGAGGACATCTTCTCGTGAACGTAATGATAAGCAGGCAGCCATTCGCATTGCATTCTGGTTTGTCATCAAAGAACAAAGCAAATGCACACTGCCCCTTATAAATGAGACTTCATATACATATCAAGTCCCAAACACTCAGATGCACATACATACACACATTCTACTGATTTTCCTACAGTTATGTTCTTATCTTCACTATATTGCACTGACATGAGAAATTGTTAACCACCAACAGAGTATTTAATCTATTTCTTCTATGCTTTTAGTCCTTCCTCTATTTTTACTATTTAATCCCTGTTCAATGGGGTATTGTGCTTAGCAAGCTTGTTCGATGTTGCATGCTCCAGACCTTAACTATTTGCAAATTACCCCTTCCAATTAATGTACAATAGTTAGGCTAAAGAGCAGTGTTGGGCATGATTGCATTGGCATGTGAGTGGTTTTTGGTAAACGTATAAGCCTCTTTGCAGCCAACTGCTTGAGCATGTCCTTTCCACTTCTGGTCTGATGGTGGTACATGTGTACGCTTCGTTGCCAACTTGGGTGGTTGTGTTTATTACCCAGTATGAGGGAATTCCACGTATTGTATGTGGGTTGCCTCATTCTCAGCTTTATATGTGGTAACTGCCCCTCCACGGCCCTTTGCTTGCTTGCTCTTTGGAGTGTGCATGTGTTTTTAGGGATAAGTAGGCTTGAACTGATGACTTCCACCACATCAAGGTGACACTCTGCCACTGAGTTACATCCCTTCCCTGCTCCTAGTTGGATTGGGGGTTACTATTAACTGAACCATCTCCCCCCTCTCTCTTTGGGTGGGAGCATGTTGGCATGCAAGAATGCTCAATGTGAGCCTCTGCCATGGCTGATTCTAGAGCCTGCATAGAAGAGGAAGGTTGATGTCTTGTGAGATCTGATTGTAAAACTTTTGCCGATCTATCATCTAAAAGCAGACCCCAAATTGCTGGGAGAAAGCCCAATGATGATGATGATGTATCCTTGTTGAATAGGGTCGATTTTTGGGTGTTTTTGTTGTCTCTCCAAGTTATTTTTGGTGGAAGTGGTTTTTACCTTCAATGCATGATTGCGGCTGTAAAATTCACAGTTGTCATGTTGCTCACTCTATAAGCAGTTAAGCACACAAAAGAATTGCGTTCTTCCATGGAAAATGAAAGAACAAAATGAGCAATTTCACGGAGTAGACTAAGTGTATGTAATCATATTGCATATTTAGTAGTCATAGTGCAAGCTAGAGAGCTCTGTTGATTGGTGAATCTAACAGTGATTTTGGGTTCTGCCTATGAACTATTAGCATATGATAATGTTTGGATGCTATTAACCATAACAGGTGAAAGATTGAATTATTAACCTCTGAAGCCTCATGGAATTTCTTTGGTGTCCTTCACAAGAGTTTCTCTTTCCAGTAATTATATGATTTGAGACCTGAGGATGTGTAATAGGTATCCTGAGGTCCTTAGTTTGTACAAAATGGTCTATCCTGTAGTCCATATACTTGATCTGATGGGGCTCATAATAGAAGGGCCACAAATATTCATGATAAAGGCAATCCTTCTCTTCTGTTTCCAAGGAACATCTAAGAAAGAAACAGAGCAATGGTACTCATTCAAGTATAAAAGGGCAAAGCTTGGCTGGCTACTGCCTTCCAACATGGGAAATTTTGGGGAGTAGTTCATCTGTGGTGGGCTGCATCAGATCAACAGTTTGGATCGCTTGAACATGGGCCCCACTTTTTTGAACTGAAAACTGGAGGAATGCTATACATATCCTTTTGTCTTCCTCTTGCTGATCTATCTAAAGTAAGTATTTTCTTTTGGGCTTGGGGAGTGAGCTGATTCCATTTCTTGTATCACTATTTCTTTCTTTTGATGCACACCCTGAAGAATAATGGTAACCATTTTTGTTAAAGTCCTTTATGAATTATTGTCATAACTTCCAGACTTTCTTTTCAACAGGTGCTGCATTTTGACCTACATCTTTCTTCAGATGGTATTTCACAGCTCCCATCAATTCAATCACATGATACACATCAACCAGAAAGGCTGGACTTGAATAAACCCATTCTTGAAACTTCAGTATTTCGGGGTGACACATGCATGCCAAAAGTATCACAGAAATCCCCATCACTATCTGTCACCAAAGACAACAGCAAAAGCGGGAAGAAATCTCAAGAGAAGTTTGATTTGGGGCACCTTCAAAATACCAATATTCATGATGCAGTAGAGCTTTCTATTGCAGCATCTGAAGCGTTGGCCATATCTGAGCTCGTAAAGAGTGGTCCACCTTCTGAAGCCTTTCCAGCTGCATCTATACTGGAAATGGCACTTCGGGTAAAGCAAGCACGGAATCGATATCATATGGATGAGTTGGAGGATGACCCTGCTGGCAAAGATGATGGCATTGATGAGACTGATCGTCTCTCGGACTTGGATGAAAACACCATGGAAGATGCATTTGAAGATGTTGGCTTGCCTGTTACACGAGTTGCTGCCTCTCCTGATGATTTCTGTGGTCTCCAGACGTCTTCTTCTCCGAATTATCATACTTATAGCTATAGTTCAGCTACAAAGCATGAACACGATTCATATACAAATTCTTCTCATGTTCTAAATACAAACATCTTGGGAAGTCACTACAAATGTGATGGAGAAGTTAAAAATAAAGAAAAGGGGTCTCAAGATGTTGATTTTATTGATGCTTTTGCCACAGAGTTAAGATCGAAGGAGTTGCCACAGGAATATCCTGAGATGCGGCAAACGGAGCCATGTGGTGATGGGCCTTTCGGCTTTTCTACTAACAATATAGAAAGCCATTTGAATGTAGGCTCACATCAGCCAGTCCAGACAACCAAAGATACTTCAGCTACAACAAAGAGTCCTAAAGAAGATGGAATGATTGCAGAGGTGAGGGCTGTGGAAAACTTTTGCATTTGAAGGGCAACATTTCCTTCTCTAAGCTATAATGGATGAACACATGAATCTTGGAACTTTGACATATACAAATATGGAGCTTTGCTAAGCATATACGTGTGTTAAATAAAGCTCATGTACATGCCAAAACATGCCAGCATGGCACACATGTGCGAGATCCAATCCATCAATCAGGTTTGTTCGACCATTTATATGTTTTCCCAAAAATAAATCTGGTCCACTAAGTGTGGCAGCCATTACGCTTGTTTTGCAAACCATGGCCTACCTAACTAGTGGATCAACCTGATTAGTAGGGGTGCAAATTAGGTACTACCCCCGCCTGTTCTGAGCTCAGGACAAGCGAAGTCTCCGAGGGCCATTCAGGGGCCACTGTGATATATGAAATTTATCCACACTGTCCATTCATTTTTCCATATCAGTTTACATTTGTATCCCAAAAATAGAGAAGATCCAATGCTCAAATGGACCACACGGTGGGGATTAAATTCCTACCATTGAAAAATTCTTAGGGACCACAAAAGTTTTGGATCAAGATGATATTTGTTTTTTCACTTCATCTAGCTGTATATGACCACATCAACAAGTTGGATGAAATATAAACGACATGGTGGATTCTAAGAAGGTTTCATTGGTGGACATCCTTAGCACCGCTACTTCCTGTGGTGTGGTCCACTCGAAGATTGGATCTACCTTATTTTTGGTATGGTACTCTAAAATGATATGGAAAAAATGGATGGACAACGTGGATAGAATTCATACATCACAGTGGCTCCTCAGTGCCCTCTGAGCCTCTGCTTGTCCTGAGTTCCGAACAAGCGAGGGTAGTACCTAATCCGCGCTCGATTAGTAGGATAGGGCAGCAATATAGTGGTGCCTTTCTGATGGATGGATTGGTTCTTGGACCTATTGTGCCATGTTGGCGCATGTGCAGGCATTTGCATGAGTTTATTACACATGCGTGTGCACTTTTGCAAAACTCACAAGTATGATATCATATATAAACCAGTGTTTTAAATAACAAGTAGCATGTAGTGTAGTGTTCACCCCTTTGACGCTTGAGGCTTAAGCTACACTACATGCTACTTTTAGATTTTTAATTAAGGTTGTGCTTTTTTGCGCCAAATATCATGAAATTTCAAGATATTTAGCACCAAATAAGTTTGATTAATAATGAAATTTCATTAAATTTATGGCTATTTTATGGATAGTGAGGGGGAAACGGAATGGGAGAAGTTTTAACAACATAGGCAATGCCGGCTCTCATGTTATTCGAAGGACAAAATCCTAATGGCTGAGTGGGCCTTGTGTATTGCTATTTTGAAGGATTGTAATCTTCTTCTTGTTTGATTGGGTTGTAAGGTTTGGGCACCATCTCGGCGCCCTTCTAATAAAATCATCTTTACCTTTCAAGAAAAAATTTAATGACATTTGGTGCAACCTAACACAACCTAAAATAATTGAAAAAAATAGGTAAAGATTAAGTATAAAGGTAAAGAAGGAGCAACCTAGCTGGTTTAATATTCTTTGCCTAGTTAGTTGTATTATTTTACTAAAATCATTGAAAAGATTAAGTAATTTTTATTAAAAAAAATGAAAATTATAACAAATTGTTGAAAACATTAATTGATTTTAATTTTTAGTGAAAAATAACTTATGGTGTAAGCTACGTAGCATGTATGATAGGAAATGGAGTGTGTAGCATATGCAAAATTAGCATATGCCGTAAGCTACATTGACTAAAGCTATTTTTATGAGCTATGTGACGTAAAGGCTAAGCTAAGTGTGCATAGTGTACTGTCAGCTACATGTTACATAGCGTAAGCTATTTAAAACACTGAGATAGACCTATAATGTGATAAAGAAGAATGTACAATGTTCAAGAATTTGGTCGGTCCAACAAATTCTGCATGTGGGCCCAAAGATTGTCCCATTGTGGATCAAAGATTCCTAAAAAGTCTTTCTGTGGATGATTCTAACTGTGCAGTTGGACCTGTTAAGGTGACCATCAATCGTGATTGTCCCTTTCCATTGGAAATCTGATAGTGTCGATATTGGTGCATGGCCCATGCCATGATGGAGGTCCAACAAATCAATGTCTTAGTTTACCAAAGGTTGGGTTGAACCTTAATATTGCTGGGTTGAGCAATGGAACATTGTTTCTTTCAATCAAGCATCATATACGTTGAAATTGTTACATAGAGGCATGAGGAGGCTACTTTTCTTGTTTCTTAAATGAAAACTTTCATTTTTTCTTGCAATAATTAGATGATTTGCTCTGTTATCACATGAGGTTAACTTGTCCTGCAGGGACTGAACTATGAAGTAGAAGGTGTAAAATTGTTCCGTAGTGAAGCAAGCATGGTACCCTCCCCCTGCATCATGGATTCACAGAAAGCTGGTAAGGTCTGTTTTCTGTCTTTAGGTGTTTTTATCTGAGGAATTGATGTGTATACTCACGCTTTCCTTTCCATGGCAGTTGTGGAAAATGCAGTAAATGATGTTCCAAAACTCACAATGGAACAATTCAAAAGCCGTTGGTTTGGTGGTTGGACTGGGAAGGTGTGTGCTCCATCCTCTCAATTTTTGCTGCTTCTTGCATTTTTTTCTCTCACATGCTATAGGTTTGCAAATGTGTAGGCCCCCCTGCCCTGGGCTTGCCTACTTCCAGTTGGATTTACCTGAACCAATTTTATTGCTTTTTGAAGGATGTTGAAGTCACTATAGGTGGGGGTTGGAATAACAACAAAAGCATACCGAAGTTCTTCATTACGGAGACTAGCTTCCTTTCAGAATCTGTGGACATTGTCACAGACGAGAGCTCAGTGCAGAAACCAGACGCTGTGCCCGAAGTGGTTTCACTGTCAAGTATTCCCCTTGTAGCTGTTCCTCGAAATACTAATGAGGGGACATTGCTTTCCCAAGATGTCACGGGATCTTCTAACTTCTCAATGGCAGATCCTCTTTGCTCTGTTGTACCATGCAGTATTTCCTTGGACAATGACCACACCATGCAAGATTCTGGCCAGAAAGATTTAGAAAAAGAAGAAGCTGGAAAGGGCTTGAATCTGATTACAGAGCATGTTGGATTAGAGACTATCCCAGTGATGCCATTTGTTCATGGGGAAGAGAATGTTGCTTCCAAGATGAGTAGTGAAGGTTTACCGGCAACGACTCGAAAGCAGCTAACTTCATTGAGGTTGTACAGCATGGTGGAGCCTGCCCGCTACACTAGTCCTGGAGGAGAGTTTGTTTGCATCAATGAATCAGTCCCATTGGTGGGTCCAACTGAGAGCCATAGACAAATTCTTCCCTCTGAAAGAAATGTTGATTGCTTCATGTCTCTCAACAAAGAGGATTTTGCAGTTCAGTTGAGAGGCAAACCAATTGGTGTCAAGATGCCTGATTCTGTTAGTAACAGAAACACCGACACCGTTCAAAAAGAGCAGGTCCATCAAAACATTGCTGAGATGGCTAATGGGATCGAGGTGCAGGTCCATCAACACAAGGAAAGGTCCTCACCTCTTGTATTGAATTATGGGACCCGGCGGCGGCTTAAGGCTTGTAATATTATTGTAAGTGATACTGAAGATGAGAGCTCGAAAACGGCTTTGATACCTTGCAAGAGGAAAACCAGATTAGACGATTCAAGGACAGATGTCAGTTGTGTGGATCAAGCTAAGGCTACATCAGTTTCCCTGCTGCAGTCGAGTTTACATTCATATCCCCATGAAAAACAAACTGCAGCAAAGAAGAAAGTTCGCTTTACAGAAGCGGAAGTTGAGCACCGGTCGAAGAATACTGTTGAAAAGTCTTCTGGCTATCAAACTCGTAATACTCAGATTTAGATTTTCTACTCCTTTTCCTTTTGTGAGGAATTTTCAGGTCCCATTCCTTCAGGACGTGAAGTGTGCTGATGCATTCAATCTGTACAAGTTGGACTATGCCTTTGCGATCTACGCCATTTCTCTTATAGGCCCCATAGTGGTGCGATAGCCTGAAAATTTCCAGAATAGAAAATCTTAGCCATCCAAATAATTGGGTTTTCTTTTCCAGACCACTGTTGTGTGTGTGTGTTTTTTTATAAATAAATTAATTCTTTGTTCTTAATCCACTGCCCAATGCCACCTAAACTGCCAATTCCCCTACGGTTTCCATTCTCAACTGTTCTACCCTGATTCTAGGTCAATTGTTATCTGGATCACTATTTTTATCGAATGAAATTGTGGCCCTATACCCTTATTGTTAACTGAGTTGTAATTTTATTTTTTTTCTTTAGCTTGTAAAGGTTTATACTTTGATTTATGCAACATCAGACATGTACAATATAATAGTCATATAATAATAACAAAAACAACAATAATAACATTCATTATTTCATATATAAATTACAACATGAATTTTTATACGTAACTATATTATGTGTACTTAGAAGTTTGTTTTGGAGCAGCCCACATGATCCTACCCCTAGGGTACTCGTATTGGTGGCAGTTGTGTGCCCCATTAGGGTAACACGTACTCACTATCAAAGACAACCTTGCTGCTGACCTAGAGTTTGTTATCCCTTCAATCAGCGAAATTTTGGGGTGTGCCCTGTCCATGTTGGGTACTGTTTTAAATATAGCTTTGCTCACTATGTGGTGTGTAGCTTACACAACGTAGTGTAGCTTAGCCTTATCACCACGTAGCTCATGAAAATAGCTTTAGTCACGTGTAGCTTACACTTCATGCTAATTTTGCATACACTATATGCTACGTAGCCTATGGTATACCGTACGTAACTTACACTCAATTTATTTTTCACTAAAACATTAAAATTAATTAATGTTTTTAATAATTTGTTACATTTCTTAATTAAAAAAAAAGAATTAGTTAATCTTTTGATTTTAGTAAAATAATAAAGTAATATAATTTGACAAGTTAGGTTGCTCTTTTTTTTTTTTTTTTTTGAAAGGTAACACTACCAAGGATTGAACCATGGATCACTCACACACCCTACACTGTCTACACTAGCTCATATAACGAGCAGGAGATGAGTTTCTCTTTCTTTAACTTCAAACTTAATCTTTGCCTATTTTTTCTATTATTTTAGGCTGTATTTAGTTGTTACAAGTTTCATTATTAATAAGACTAATTTGGTGAAATTTGGTGTAGAATATCGTAAAATTTCATGATATTTGGTGCAAGTGCAACCAAGCACAACCTTAATTAAAAATCTAGAAGTAGCGAGTAGCTTATGCTACATGCTATGTAGCTTAAGCTACTTCAGAGTGAATGCTACACTGCATGCTATTTGCTATTTAAAATGCTGACATCGGGGAGCAGCAGCAAATAGTCCCAATCGCTGAATCATGGGCCCCTCATGTATGGATCAGCTCATTAGGAGATGATTCATGTTCTGATGAGTAGGACGCTGTTCCTGTCCTTGCAACTTCTTGTGACAATGCTTTTCTTTTTTGCTTTAAAAACTCTCTGGTTTGTGATATGTCATTATTTTAGTCCATGCAGGTTCACATGCTGGAGCTGGTAAAAGGGTAAAAGCTTCTGGCCTGGGGTCCATGTTCGAAATTGGAAAGGAAAATTATCATTGCTTGAAAAGTTGTGGCAACAAGTATAGAAAGGGAATGCTCTTGCAGAGCTTTGAGTTCCTGCTGACAGGATTTTCAAGAAAGAAGGAAAAGGAACTTGAGATGCTAATTAGGAAACATGGAGGTATTGTTCTTTCTGATGTCCCATCACCTTCACCAAACTTAAGAGGAAAGAGACAATCAGGACAAAAGCACCGGCTGCTCCCTGTCGTGCTATCTCCAAAGAAGGTCCGTGTCATAAGATTAACACATGCTTTTATTTCAGGGAGAAGGATTCATTGTTAAAATGCTTATTTCTAAATTAGATATGAAGACTCTACTCTCCCTACACATGTCACACATATTTGACATCTGGATCCTTTCATCTTGTGTCCTACCATTTCTACTTTGTACCCGAGAAATCAAACCACTTGTCTACCTATGTCCCGATTAGAGTTCCTTTGGTCGAATGTCTCAAGTTGGTTGGACATACTGTAACTGCTGATTTTTTACTTGTAACAATTCACATGGTGTGTGGAGAAGAAAAAGAAAAAAAATAGGATTTTGAGAGAAGAGTGTTGTGTGGAGATTAGATCAATCCCTTGCACCCTAATCTATTTATAAAGCCCTAAGCAACATAAAAATGTAGGGTGTCCTAAGGGAGCATGAAATATAACACACCCATACAAAAATACTTTACACATACACCAATACCCAAACATATGCATATGCACGAATACATCTACTCTCTCACTCAAGCTGGAGCAAAGATGTCGCACATGGCCAGCCTGATCATGATATCTTGGAAATGTGAAGAATGGATGGAGTTGGTAGCAATATTCACTAGCTGATCACTGGATCGAACACGGGGAGTATAAAGCAACCTAGACAGTATCTTCTCATGCAGAAAGTGGTAATGAACTGGTTTCATCCTCTCATGAAAGACTGGATTGGATGCAATATGAATGGTGGCTTGATTGTCACACTACGTCAGAATTGGAGTGGAGACAATGATACCCATGTCTTGAAGAAGAGATTGAAGCCAAATAACCTCACATGGAGCATGAGCCTTGGAGCTATATTCAGCTTCGACTGATGGGCGATCAGTAACAGACTGCTTGTTGGTTTGCTAGGAGACAAGGTTGCTTCCTACAAATGTGCAACTAGTGGTGGACCTCCTATCATCAGAAACACCAACCGGTTCTGCGCCACAATATGCCTGAATGTGAAGATGACCATTGTTGGCATACAAATGTCCTTTGCTATTGCTGATTTCAAGGATTTGGTAACATTAACAACATTGAGATCATGGGAGTATGGAGAGTGCATGAATTGATTGATCATGCTCGCAACATATGCAATATCTGGTTTAATGATGGTCAAATAGGTAAACCTCACGATCATACTTCGATAATGTGAAAAACCTCTATTACTCCTAATGATGAATCCAATGATTCACCTAAATAGGTGTAGATGCAGCACATGCAGTCATGCACCCAATGCTTGTTCATGCAGAAGATCTAGGAATAATTTTGCCATGATATGAATATACCTTGCTTAAATTGTGTAGAAGATGAAAGACACACACAGACAGGTACATCTCTGACATTATTATTCAAAAGTCCTCCATTCAAGGGTCATGTGATCTGCTTGATTTTTGTGGAATGGCCCCAACGGGAACAATTTTGATCTTGCACATGTGTGCCACATGTAGTGGAATAAGCATTTTACAACTAACTTTGATATAAGTGATAACAGTGGATGCTTTCCTTTTTTCTCCTAGGGTTCTCATGTATGGTTTCAAAGTGTTGCAATGTTACCATTTTTCAGAAAATACTCAAAGCATTTTTCATGCCTTAAAATTTAAGGTCAAGTGAAAAACATTATTTGTTTTAGAATAGACAAGACTGAGGATGTGCCTACGTATTTAGGTCATGGTGTGCTGTAAAGGCAGTTACATAAAGGTAACGGTGCCAACCGTTACACGTTACGGGTCATAACAGCCGTAACGACCGTTTTGGAAAAAAATGACCCAAAACCGTTGTTATCTGCCTGTTACATCCCTGTAAAGGCCATAACAGCTTTGTAGTGGTCTGTTACGGGCTAGATACAGGTTTTCCATGTTCTTTTTTCCAATGAAAAAAGAGACCATAACGGTCAATACGGGGGCCATAACAGCCGTTATGATCCGTATCGTAAAGGCAATGGTGGTGGCCGTTACAGCCACTATTACTGTTATAGAATGCCTTGCTTTAGGTTTTGTGTCTTGTCATAGCATGCAACTTAATGTCTCTAGACCGGCATTGATTGGTCTTGTTTTGATTGTCTGTAGACCATCATGAATTCTAATTCTAGCTCCACCATCAATATTTCATCTAATTCAGGTGCCTTTTGATGGGGCAAATAGGAAAGTTGAAATTCTAATGGATGGGTAGGGATACGTATGAATTAGGGCTTCCAATCTTCACTTAGGATGCATTTAAAACCTGATAATCACTTAACACAGGGAAGTAATAAAAATTGCAGCTCTCTCCAAAAAGGAAAAAAAGAAAAAAGAAAAAGAAAAAAAAAGGAAAATTGCACCTAAAGATAGATAGGAGATAGAAGAGATATATTTGTGGAGTCTCCCCACAAGAACAATCTAAAGGAGTTTTACCTCCAGGATTTCTAGAAGAGACACTTCTAGAGGATATTCAACTCATAGGAAAAGGCTTCTTTCCATCAATTGAATATTGTATTTTTGTGTCCTTGCATAAGGCAATATATAGCCTTTTTGTAGAAATTCCCAATTGAAATTAAACTTCTACTTGCTTTCTTTTGGTATAACTTTGACCTCCTAAATTAACTCAAACTTAACCCACATTTAATTGTAAGAACAAAAGGAAAGAGACTAAGTAGTAGGCAAAGAAACTAATTGGGCTGTCCGTGATGATTGTGAATGTTGTCGACGATGATCGCTGGTAGATAGACGAGGTCTGAGATTCGGCGAGCAACTCAGTATTGTAGTGATGCCTGTGGGGCACATAACTAAGGCTGGAAGTTGTCTACCTAAGTCGAAGTCAACAATCACCACACAATCTCGATCATTGAAATCACGGGTCACTCTAGGATCAACGGTGGAGATTGGTGTAGCCTAGATGTGGCCTGCATCGTTAATCTAATAACACTCCAACTGCTCAAATCTTCCTGGGTATATACACTACTATATGGCAGTTTGGGGTTTTATGGCTGGTCAAAAACATCTAAATCTCTTATATGGTTTGTATGTGTCTATGAAGTCCGGTCTATTGGACTTATGGGCCCCATTGCCCAACTGGACCCTGGTTTGCAATATCTTCCTTCAGCCAGCAGTGGGTCCTCTTTTTGACCACTTTTGGTGACTGTTTGTGTCCTGGATCACCATTCATGTGTCTTTTTTCCCCATTTCCATAGAGCTATGACGACTATGAGTAAATTGACAAAAGGTGTATGGTGGGGCTTTTAGGAGAAGCTATAGATGAGTAGGGATTATACATATACAATTAACATGTTATAATATGTTCTTTACAAATCTACATATCATAATATATAACATGTCTGCAACATGCATTTGGGATGGGCCGGGATGGCTCATCAGGATCCCAGTTCCAGCCCCATGGGATAGGCTTGGATTTTTCTGGGCCCATGGGGTCAGGTCTGGAATGTCATTTCAGCAAGTAAATGGGCTGGGTCCGGCTTAGACTTAATGACATTTCCTTTTTTGCTGCGGCTAGAACCTGAATCTAGGCCCATTTATGGCTGCAATGGGCAGGGTTTGGCCTAACTTTCAACGGCCTGTGCCTATTAACAGCTTAATGCCATGCATTATATATATCATTGTATATATATACTGTCACTCCTAGGAGTTTATGTATTAGCTATTTAGTGGCATGACTCTTCACCATTTAGAGTGTGCATGTAATATTTTGACATGGGTATAGACGTATAGTGTCACCATGTGTATGGTGACTGTGCAGTACGTACTGGTGTTTATTTACCTTGGGTTATTATATTTCCATGGCTTTGATAATGGATGTTATACTCATAAGGAGGAATGCAGGTAGTTTTCCTTGTGTTTTATATTTATGATCTCAAGTAATCAACAGGTTTGGAAATTCAAATAGAACTTTCTTTTTCTCTGTGTCTGATTCAATAGTTACTTGTTACGAGAAGAGAAAGTAATTCTGATGGTTTTCACTTTGGATGTAATACCAATGCTTGGTTTGTCTGACTGGAGTTGATAAATTCGTTCTTTTGGTAGAAGTTGCTTAATAAACTGTTGATGATCATTTCTCACGTATTACACTAGGATGATCATGTGCAGCAAATTTGAAGATGTGAATCCTAGAACACATGCCAATATGCCACACGTGCAAGAAACAGGCTCTTTTGGGCTGCCATGAACATGACCTGGTCCAAGAATCAGGCCAGTTGGCTCATTAGGTAGGCCATACTTGTATGCTGAATATAGACAACCATTTTGTGAAAGCGTTCATTTCTCATACATGTGGCCCATCTGATGAGTGGGCTGTTTGGATTTTTTTTTTTTTGCTAGGGAATGTTCATGGTGGGCATCAACTGATGAGTGTGAATCATCTTACGATTTCTTTTCATGTATATTCTGTATCCATTCACTGATATACTGTGTGTTCCCCTTCTGTTCCATAAAATAGTTATGTAATATCTGTTATTGAACTCTTGGCTAGTCATTTAACTTAAATATGGTCATCAATCCATGTTCAGTTTCTTAGAAGGCCATGTTCTTCATCAATGGCATGGATATCTTGTCATTGACTGATCTTCTGCCATCCATTCCTTCAGGTGGAAACTACAAAGTTCTTATACGGCTGTGCAATAGACACCGTGTTGCTGAAAGCTAACTGGCTTAATGATTCAGTGCTGTCTGGTTCTGTATTATCACCGGATAAGTAAGTTGTAACATTTTTATTTTTTGCATGCCGGAATTTTTAGTTTTACAATGAGTCTGCATTGTTCCACGGCATGAATGCACAACTAAAAAATGTTAGTGGCATGAGTTCCTGATAAAACTTTAAAACATGACAGTGGAAATAGTTGTTCCTTTTTATGATGCAGTGGTCCCAACACATTAGAAGAAAAACCAAATGCTAGTACATAATATTTTGCTAAGCACACATTCACCTCTACACGTGCTACCCTGGCATGTATTGGGACATTTAAGCTGAGTGCATTTTGTGGTCCCTATTCTGCTGATAAGCTTGAGGCAAAATCAGGTTGGTCCACTTTTTAAGGCAAGCCATAGGTCTACACTGAATGTGGACTCTTTGCTAGTCAATTCTTTAAATTGCTTGTTGTTTCAGACATGTTTGGTCCGTATGATGAGTTGACCAGCCCAACTATTTGGCCAGGTTGTTCAGATGGTTATGCCCACCTCGGCATGGTTTTGAAGCCCTAAACACATGTGGCTGCATGTAGAGGTGCATTTGGAGAGGCATGTATGGGCTTCATCTGGAAATTGATATGGATAAGTGAACGTGTCACCCTTTTTTGCAAGTTCTTATTTTTTCTCCTGTAGTGATTTATTATAAAAAAATTTTCAGTTGACTAACTCTTTAGGGGTCATTTTGCAACCTGGATTTGGGGTTGAATTTGGATTCCAAATCCAAAAGATCTCAATTCTCATGTTTGGCAGTCTCTTCTTTGCATGGAAATCCATATTTTAATTTTTAAGCCACTTTTTTTTTTTTTTCCCTTTCAAAAAGATGGTTTGCAAAATCCAAGGATTTCAAATCCAACCCAATGGTTAAAATTTCCAAACTATTCCCTCTAGTGTGGCTCCCTGACTACTGGAATGGCCTCATTTTTTGGTGCACATGAATCCTGGTCAGACGCATCTTCTAAATGGATTAGATGGTGTGTAAAAGAGAAGGTTGGGGCCCAGAGGTAATCTAGAAGATTTTTAACAGTGGGCGTTTCCACTGTTCCCTCTGGTGTGGCCCACCTGAGTTTTCACCCTTATTTTTTGGCACCAAGCAAAACATGGCGGTGCCAATGATAAATGGATTGGATGTCATTTTCATATCATAGCGGTTCCTGGGAAAAAAAAATTGGATTCAACAAATCTAGGTTGCCAAACATAATTTCTTGATTCCACGGGATTGAAATCCAGGTTGCCAAACACAATTTCTGGATTCCAAAAGATTGAAAATCCAGATTGCCAAAAGCAACTAACAGAATCCAAAATCTCAAGATTTCAAATCTTGGACTTGAGAATCCAAATCCAAGATGCCAAATGATCCCTTAGTAAAATAGTCACCATGGTTCGATGTTCGTGTCTATTGTCATGGATTTTTTTAATATATTATTATTATTATTATTTGTCTCTGTTGAGCTTCTTTCTTATTCTAAAAATGAAAAGAACAAACATACATAATGTGAATCCAAATCAAATAGTGCTTTCCCAATGCGACTTGCCCAGAGAATGGGACTGGTCTGACTTGCTCCAACTCATTTTGTTTTTGTTTGTGTCCCCATTTTGGTCTGATGATTTGTTTCCTTCCTGACTGGAACTGGTATGACCTGGGTGAAACTGAGTCACATCTGATGATGTTTTGAACCATGATACAAATTGCTTTTTGTCATGAATTTTGTTTTGAAAGAAATGCAAGGCTTAAGGCTTACAAGATGATATGGGTTTTGCAGATACCTGATTCTACCAAATCAAGCATCCAATGGGAAGCAGATGAGAATTGGGCAGCCAGTCTGTTTTAACCATTCCCGAATCTTTGACAGAGTAGGAATCATGCTCTATGGAAAACCAACTTTTTTCTCCAATTTGGCGAAAGTTGTAAAGGTAATGTCTTGCTCTGAAGAGGAATGATAGCTGCAAATGCACTTGCAAGCACCCGACATGCGTGAAAGGATGTTGATTGCCAGTTTTCCTTTTTTTCACCATCCAATTTTTGTTATAAGCGTGCCCACCCGGTGATTGGATTAGACTGATTTTTGTGATAGGGCACATTCATCATGAGCGTACCTGATGAATGGCCAGGATCTTGCACGTGTGGGTGTGCCTGCAAGTGACCATCTGGGGCTCCCAATATTGGTAAATGCACTATCTTAACTGCATTAGTTTGGGTTCCACTTTAATTTCATTTATCATCTATTCCTAATGATTTCAACTCATTTGTTTTAATCAACCTATGCAATAGACTATTACATAGCGCCTGTGGGAGTTTTGTGCTCTCCTATCCGGTCCCAACCCTAGATAAAGGTGGAGGATTGTGTCAGGTTGGCAGCTGCGGTGAAACTCCTGCTGTAACTTTCACATGAATCATGGAAATATGTGATGTAGATCCCAATTAGTGGTCCCGGAACGTGGATCGGCCCAATAGTGGGACCAGGGGATAAACCAGGGTCAGGATCTCCTCTCCCTTTATCTTTTCTCCTCACTTAGAGGAGACGAAAAGGAAAAAAGAAGATTTTTTTCCTTCTTCTTTTGAATCCAACAACCATGCCCACTATGTATGGATGCTCTTTATTCATAACCAAAACCATGGCATTTCGAAATCCTAAACAATCCAATAAAAAGGAAATTCCTAAACATATTATCCAACCAAAATAAAACACCTAAGGCAACTATCCTAAAGTAACCAAAAAAAAGATTAAAAAAAAGAAAAAAAAGAAAGAAAGAAAAAAAGAAGCAAAGAATCAGTGAGCGTAAATACCTCTTTTCGAGGTAACATTGGCAACTCACGTGGGTCCCACAACTTGAACATCCACTTATGGTGCACCATATGGATGATGGATCATGAAGTCTCTCTATTTGAATGGGATCAAAGTAATGGAGAGAAAGTTGGTGCACCGGATTTTCGGACGTAGTCATTTAACCTCTGGAATGTCTCTGGACTATCTTTGTGAGCATTGTAGGCCATTTGGGATGTGCCAATCAATGCCGGAAAACAATTTCTGGGTTCTAGTACAGTTTCCAACAGGACGTTCAAAAACTATTTCCGCATTCCAGCAAGGTATGCATACAGAGGTATCCAAATTTTTGGAAAGCAGCTGTAACAGTTGCTGCTGTGTTTTTGGTTTTTCTCCATTGGATGGCTGGCACAACCGGTGGGGTCCACAGAATCCCCCAAGCAAACCCGCATTGCATAATAAACTTGCAATGCTATTTGTATTATGCGATTCTTCAGCTATTCATTTTTGAGTAATTCTAACATGAATTGTTCTTTTAATGTTAAAAAAAACATGAATTGTGCTTTTGGAGTTCCATGTAGGTGCACCAAAATATCTCTACCAGACACATGGCATGTGTGTATGGTGATAATGTAAATTTGGTGGGCTGTGTGGATGGACCACAGCTAAAAAAGCAAGGCGATTGGACTAGGGTGGCCATCCAATCAATGGACTGCAAAATGGAAATGAAACTTAAAAAAATGAGCTATGGTTCTCAATCAAGTGGAAAATTCATCTCAATCAGATGGTTAAAGATGTCCAATCACTGCGATTTTTGGACTATCATGTATCCATATGTTGGCCCACCATATCAACATCATTCCCAATTGCCATGCACGGTTGCAATATATACTGCGGGATGGCACTTCATACAACTATGGAGCACTTGTCATGTTACAATCTAAATATGTTTTTTGAACCTGTTTTGATTGTAGCATGGAGGTGGTCAGGTGTTCAAGACTCTCCATTTGTTGGTCCAAAACTTAAAGAATGGGAGGAATTCTGTGGGGGTCATTGTTGTTGAGGAAGAGGGTCGAGCATCGCGCCACCTTAAACAATGCGCTTCAGAGCAGAAGCTGCCATTGATGGTCAGTAATTATTTTTAACATCATCATTGTTATTACTATTTTTATTGTTATGTAGGAGTCTGTTGAGCAGGCCCAACCATAATGACAAATATCTATGATAATTTGAAGAAAGAAAAACAATGACATTTTCATGATATCTTTAAAAAAGATAAAACTTTCAATAGGCTTCCAATTTTCAATTATCTTCAAAATTCCAATAATATTATGATATTTTCCTTTTAATATCCTTTTATTTTCTTTTGTTTAAAACACCCAAAATTTCTGATGTTCTCAAACCTTCCTTCGACATACTCATGATTCCCCTGACTTTCTTTTTGTTTTTATAATTTATTTATTTTTCCTTTTCTTTTCCTTTGTTTCTTGTTTCCACATATCATTATCATTATCTAAGCGTTATCCCAACTAACTGAGCTCGACTACATGAATCTTTTTCTGCCATTCCACTCTCTCATGGGTCATAACTTCAATTGGAGCATGGGTCGTTAAGTCTTTTTGTACTACCTCCACCCACTTCCTCTTGGGCTTTCCCCTTGCCATGGTTTTGAATATTGTTACCGAGGGGCATATTGGTCTGGCTAAAAAATGATACGATACAGGTGTTGTGTTTTGATATTGGTTCGTATCTGACAATATTGGCCCATATCGGTCAATTTTTTAAGGCAAAGAATTAAGGAAAATATTAGGAAGAAAAGAGTAATAAGATATTCAAGAATCAAGCAATTTTTTTGGATGGATTTTGGACATGCATATGATGGTGTATCGGGCCATTATTTGATGAGAATGTTGTCTATCGGTTTGACTTGTTGAAGTTCAACTACATGGGCCGTAATTGAACACAAATCAAGCATGATTTGGTGAACTAGGGCCTACTAAATTGAAAAACAACAAAAAGAAGATGCAAATATCAAAAAGCAAGGTTACCTTCTTTCTGATTTTTTTTTTTTTTTTTCATAATGGTCCACTTTGCTTCGATTTGTCAAATCCCATTCAATTCATTTGTTTTGATCCAAAATAGGTCTAGATTTAGCCTAAAATGAGCTTCTAAGCTTCTTCCATGTTTTAAATGAGAAAAAAGAAAAGAATAGTACACATGAGTGAAATTTTGAAAAAAATAAATAAATCGAAATTGGGCTTTTATGAGCATATTGGTTTGTATTGGCTGTATTAGTGCCAATACCAGTCAGTTTATCTTTACTGAGTCGATATGGCCTCGTATTGCATATCGTCTCATGCTGATATGGATACATTTCGCTCGTATCAGCCGATATGATACCAATATTCATATCTATGCCCCCTCGCCTCTTTAGAGCCTTCAACTTGTAACAACTCACTCCTAACTGGTGTAGTTCTTGGTTTCTGTTAAACATGACAAAACCATCAAAATCTACTTTCCCTCCTCTTATCACCTATTGAAGCTACTTGTAAGTTCCCTTGGATGCATTGATTTCTAATTCTATCCTTGTCTTGCCACTCATCCATCTCAACTTCCTCATTTCAGCTATATTCATCCTATGAACATGTTGTTCCTTAACTGCCCAACATTCCTGTCCCATGGAGCATAGTTTGTCTTATAATTATCCTATAAAATTTCCCCTTCAGATTGAGTGATACACAACTATCAAAATTCGAATAATATCAGGATATTTTCCTTTTAATATCTTCTTCTTCTTCTTCTTCTTTTTAAAACACCCAAAGTTTCTGATTTTCTCAAACCTTCCCTTTGACTTGTGATCCTCATCACTTTCTTTTTGTTAGATCATTTATATAAATTGTTTATTTTTGTTTATTCTTTTATTTATTTTTTGTTTCCACAACTAAAATTTCCTGAATGTATGTGAAGAAATTATAATTCTGAGGAATTTCTGAGAAAAAGATCTGTAAATTTGGACATGGCCGGCCTTATGTGGCCCCTTGCAATTGTCCGATACATTCCTCCCAAACCCAATTTTGGAACCTTGGACCATACCTTGTAAACTTCAACTTCTCAAAAAAGAGAACAAGAAGCATGGTTATCAGTATGGTTGGCAAGGGGTTGGGCAGGTAATAATTTGAACTTGGATTTTGAACTGCATGGTCGGGACCTGTTGGGCTGGGCCTCTTAAAGATTTTTATTTTTCTTAGCGTGGTTGGCTCATTGCAAGCGTTAGTTATCAGCCGCCATCTAGACTTCCTCTAGAACATGCTCTTATGTTGTAGATACTTTCTCATTCAATAGTGAGATCTTTTTGCCGAGCAGGTTATGCAGTTGAAATGATGGGATATTCCAAGTGGTCTGGTCTGAATTTGGTATTCCCAAATGGCACCAAATCGTGAAATGGAACCCTTAGTTCCAACTATAGCCCATTGGTGGTGTACACATGAGGTCTGCTAATTCTAGATGTCCACATTAATGCAGCCATACACTATTTGAGTGCACGTGCCCATCTAACCTGCGCATTAGGTGGGCCCCATTTCCCCGCAATGTAGGTTCCCTGGCTGTAGATAGGACATTCTAATCATCTTGTAGGCCATACATGCATGAAAGATGGACCTTTAACAACTCTTGATAGTCCACCTTCAACGTAGGTATGCACCTGTGATGCACCTGTGATGATTGGATTGTCCTTATTTTTGAGCCATGGTATCTATATGGTCGTAGACATGGCTTGAATGCAGCATGCAGGTAGGTGGTTGTGTAGAACAAGCAAGCCTGTAGTGTGTGTACATACACCGTAGTACTATTAACTGGCAAGGATACTTGCATGTTTCAAAGTCAGGCTAGCCTTACACGCTATGCTTTCCAGGATGCTAATCTCTGCAATGTTCTTCTCTATGATTGCTTGGTGCAGCCAGCAAGCTGGATCATAAAGAGCTTACATATGGGAAAGCTGCTCTCATTCAAGAACAATGTTCGGTCCGCTCTTCCGTGTATGAGCAGGATGCCGCAATTCCCACCAGCCATGGATTTCAGTGAAGAAATTTGATTGTTTACTTTTCTGCGATTCTACCAATGCCTCGCAGAAAAGTAGTTATGGGTATGCATTTCTTGACCTTCTACAGATGTGTGTTTGTGTTTCTTTAGACAACTGCTGAGTGCTGACATTCATCACAACCATCCAACCACATCCAACTGTGGTGTGTCCTTCATATTTAACTGTTGTGAGGTGAATCTGATAACTGTCTGATCAAGGTTGGATGTTGGTGATGTCAGCCCAAACCAAAATGTTGGTGGGGCTGACTTACCTGATCATTTCTCTGTTCTTACTTGAATGGCGGGCTGACTCATTTCACAGCTGCAAGTGGATGGGCCATGTCCAAAAAATCACAGCGGCAAAGCTATCCTAATTTCTTGAATGGCGTTTGTTTATTTTTGTTTGTTTTTTAAAGAGGAAGGTTGCTGACCTCTCTCTGAAGCTCTCACAATCAAATAGTTAGGAAGATCATCTGATTGTTTTTGTTATTTGGTTATGGCGCATCCGTGGTGCCCTGCCAAATAAGTGGTATGGATGTTTTACCGTATTAGCATACACTTGAAGATTTTAAATGATTGCATTTGCTGTAAATTTCAGGCATGAGGACACTCCAATCTATTGAAGATGTTCAATTCTTTATTCAGATATTTCCTGGGGAAAGTTCAAATCCTTGTGGTCAGACCTCTCTGGGGTGCTACAATCCATCCAATAGACATATGACTGCCAATCCAGACCGCCAAATGGTGGGCCTCATTCTGGAGCACTGCTTGAAAATCAAATGGATTGGACACTCCTAACCAGCTGAAGAAGGTTATAAAGAGAATGGTCAATGGTCCAAATTTCAAGGTTCCAAATCAGATAGTTAAGATTCTCCATCCCAGTGGAACCCACAATCTGAAGGGTCCAAAATTAGCACCCATGTTTGCAATGTCTACACTGGGTAAGTTGTAGCGCTCTAGCCAGGTTAGCAGGCCTGACAGCACCTGGAGCCTTGTACTAATTTGAAGAGTGAACTAGTGGCAGGTTAAGGCTAATGGGAGGAATCGTGATGGTAACGTTGGGAATCTGCGCCCAGCTAGAAATGGGCCATGAATGACAAGTTGCATATTGAAATGGTATAGCATCTCATCGTCAGGTGGTTGAAAGAGATTCAAACGAAGCAGAAGCTAGGGCACTAGCACAAAGACTAAAAAATATTCCTACATTCTTCTATGATTCGACAGTAGGAAGGCAATTTGCAAGATGTAACCAGATTAGCGTCCTCCCAAGGCACTGGTACATCCCATTATGGTTCATAGCCAAGGGAATCTAGAAGTTCAGAGTGGCGAGCCAGAGTGCCAACATCATAGCCGTAGGAAGTTATGGACCTTTTGGCCCATCTTATGCTGTATTCTCATTCGACTCTTCAATAAATTAAGCAGCCATTTTACCAAGGTATCAGGAATTGCTTGAATTCAATTTTAAGTTATTGAGTTGCATTTGGACATTTCGTGGTTCAATCGATCAATTTGAATCATCTGTTGTCGCTTGTCGTGGGAAACTGTATAAAGGTCACATTAAGATCATGAATCAATGAGCACGGTGGCGTCCAAATGGTGCATATGACATTTTTTTTTTCTCTAAACAGTGCATCATGCATGTATGCTACTACATTTCTTCTTGTAGTACTGCCAACTTGACTATTGGGCTGGGTATTACAACATGTTTATGGTGCCCAATGTGTCCTGTGATTTGTGCATCTTACAAATCTTCTTACATTTTCTCATGTGATAGAACTCCATGAAAGAGTAAGAAATCTCTACCAACAAAATGGAATAGTGAACCTTGGACAGCTTCTTTGTACATTAATCCAAGTCATTGGTTTGTTTTGAATATAACTCCACATTTTTGTCCCCATAATTAGGTTTGTCAGGTAGATAACTTCAAATATGAAAGGATAGTGGAAGACATTTTAAATTAGTCAAGGGTGTTTTTGTAAAAAGTTAGCAAACAGCTTAGATTTTATCTGCAACTAGGTATTTTTCTTTTCAATGTGTTGAGTTGAGTAACCTACTTAGAACTTTTCAGTGTTGTCCCGGAGGGAGCATAGTAGTAGTGTAATAGTTGAGAGACCATGTAACAAAGGCTTTGTTAAATGTGTGAAATTCATATTGTACATATGCTATGCGTGTAGTCTATACCTTTCCTACGATTTCTACTTCTTTTTTTTTTTTTGTCTCCCTCTCCCTTTCAATTTCTCTGCAATTGCGTTGCACAAGCTGCTTCCCCTAGTTTTGATAAGAGGATTAGGTTGAAAGTTTTGTACAATACATTTGACTTGTGAGTTTATGCAAGTGAGCTCATGGTTTAATGATCTAAATTATTGATGTAATGTGTCACCTTGGATGGCCAATGGACCATTAGTGCTTAGAATGGAATGCTAGATAAAGGATATTTTGACCCCCTTTAGCTGAAATTTGTTGGAACAGCGCATGTTAGACATGTGGCAACCCCTAGTGGAGCCCATTGACATGTGGCAATAGGTGGAGACCCCATGCCCCTCCGTCTCTCCCTTTATTTAATGGTAGGGAGAAGGTGGGGCTGGGGTGTGTGCATGCAACTATAGCAAGAGAGAACAAAGACGGGAGAGGAGAGATACGGGAGGGGAGAGAGAGAAAAAGGAAAGGAAGAGAAGGAAAGAGAGGTGTGCACGCGCAACTGTAACAACAACAACATCGTAGAGAAGAAGAGAGGAAGCGGACTCGTTCTCATGCTTCCTCAAGGTCATGTATTTCTCTACTGTTGGATTAAATAAGTGAATTGGCTCGTCTTTTCCCTTGTTTGGTTAATTCGAGTGGACTGTAGATTTTCATATTTCAACTTCTTGATATGGCTGTGTAATTGCGTCATTCAATCCGTAATAAATAATAATTTAAATACAATTAGCCATGCTGTTCGCCTGCACCCAACAAAAATGCCCTGTTGCTGTATTCTATTTCTCAATTGTCTATTTATTGGACTAGCTATTGAAGGAGTAGGAATTTTCCAAAGAAGAAGAGCAAAAAAGTCTTTAGTGTTGTCTGAATATCTTCAATCTGTCATAAGCAGGGGATCTCAATGAATCGACAAGCCTGGTCGATCAATCGAGTGAACTTCGGATTAAACAAATTGGTCTCTTGATAGTTTTGGACAAGTTCAATCGATTAGCTGGTCAAGTTGATTGATCAAGGAAACTCTGAATTAATCAGTTGACTGTATGGGCATTTTTCGCCATGTTCGATCGATGTTGATTGATCGAAGACATCAATCGATGGTCTGCATAAGTGCGAAGGTTCGTGATTTTATTAAGTCGACGTGAAAGTGAGCGATCTCTAACTATTTAAAGGAGTGTTTTGGACGAACCTAGGCACCAATCTAGGGTTTGGGAGAGAGAAAGCGGATGCGGAGGTTTGACAGCGTTGTTCTTCCTCCCCGATCTTCATTCTTAGTTTGTTCTTCTATTTTTAGAGATAGCTAATCTCTTAGCTAAGGCTAAGGGGTCAAGCTTGCAGTTAATTTCAACGTTCTAGTTTGTTAGATTCATACATTGGTTTGATTTATGATTATATATTTAAATGAATTTGATTTGAATTCTACTTTATAAGCATGTGAGTTGTTTATTCTTTGATTCGTTGTGAACTCTAGGTACATTAGATGCTTTGAATTCTCAATTGCTTGGCCTGATGAGATAAGGTATTTATGTAAAATTTCATGATTTATTATAGACTATGGGTACAATAGATGCTTTGAAATTTCTTCGATCAATTACCAAGTGTTTTATGAGAGAATCGTTTAATTAATTTCATATCTTGTTGGATGTTTGTGAATGGTTTAACATATTTATATTCCAATTAGAATGAATTAGAATTTGATTTTAGTTGAGTTATTGAAGTTAAATCAATGAATTAGACATTGTAATTAATTAGAAGTGGAGCCTTGGATTGTTATTGATTTTTAATTACTATTTTAAACCCTAATTATTTCACTGGAATCCTTTATCTTAACTTAATCTAAGACTAAATTTAGTTATGTTCTTTCCATTTCTTGTGGACGACCTCGGATTCACTGAGTTTATTACCACATTGCGATCCTACACTTGGGGTTGAGAACAACCACTGAGCCATGAGTAGGGACCTAGAGTAGAGATAATACCAACACAACTCTTGTCAAACAAAATGACAGTCAACCTTAACATTTTCGTTTGGTGGAATATATGATTAGAAGTAACATGAATTGCGGCTTGATTGTCATAAAAAAGAAAAACCTGACCAGCCTCCAAAAACTTAAAGATTACGAAGAAGAGCCCTCAACGAAATGACTTCACTCGTCTCATGCCCTATAAATCTATACTCGACTTCAATTGAAGAGCAAGCCATAATAGACTGCTTCTTATACTTTCGATTTAGTAACTTACCATCAAACAAAGTACAAAAATCAGTGGTAGACTAACCAACATCAGATGATCTATATAGCTCCGGTTAACATCATAATCAGCAGTAATATGAAGATGTCCATCATCATAACACAGCCTTGCTTTCGAGAGGTTTTGATAGCAAAGAATGCAAAAGACAACATTAAGGCAGTATTGGCATGAGGCCTATGACACTCTTAAGCTATATCAAGTTGAGTACCTGATAAATAAATAAATTTTCTCACGAGATAATATATGCTTGACTAGTATCAACTAAGCATGAGTCAAGTATCCCTGTGGATTGAAGACGATTAGGGCAGGAAAAAAAAAAAGAAGCACAAGCCAAGTATCCTTGTAGAATGAAGACGATTAGAACAGGAAAAAAATAAAAATAAAATAGATTCGAAACTCAAGTGGACCACATCACAAGAAGCAGTGGGGCAAATGACACCCACCAATGATAGCATGTTAGGGCTCACCATAATGTTTATTTGCCAATAAGGTCATACAAACGTTGATGAAGGGAGAAATCAAATATCAGCTTGATCCATAGCTTTTTTTTTTTGGGCCCTAAGAAGTTTTTAATCATGCCTTCAATCACTCACTGTTTCCTGTGGTGCAATGTACTTGAGCTTTTGAGCTTTAGATTTTTTCCACTTTGGAGTTCATGCCTTAAATGAGCTGTCAAAATGGACTGGCCGTGGATAAAACACATGCTATTTTCCTCCCCCTTCATATGAGATCTATCACTGCAGGATTTAATTGGAGCAGGACAACACAAGGTGCAGGGAGCATTTTAGGATATGATCTAAAAAATGAAGCAGATCCAAATCCTAAATGGACCATAGTACAGAAAATAGTGGTTGATTGACCATTAAAAATATCTTGTGAGCCACATAAGCTTTGGATCAAGATGATATTTGTGTGGTCTCTTCATCTATGTGTTTTTCACCTTATTCAACAGGTTGGATGGAAAATAAACATTCAGTGGAATCCTGGATTCAATCACGGACTGTTTCCTGTGATATGGTCCACCTAAGATTTGAGTCAGCTTCATTTTAAGATCATGCCCTACAATGAGCTGTCAAAATGGTTGGATGGTATGGATTTAAGGTACATACATCATTGTAAGCCCCACAGTCAGGGGCACACCCAGGTAAGTAGATCCGGGGTCTCACCTAATCCGATCCCGTGTGACACACACTCCACTCCGTCCATCAACTGTCCCTTAAATCAGGCCCAACCAAATAATTCCAACAAGAAAAACATGGTGCTAGGATGCCAGTGAACGTGTACCAAAAAGCTGAAAAGCACCGTGGGGCCACTGATGATGATGTTCATGACATTAACTCCGTCATGATGTGCCATGACCGTGAGGTCAGAAATCAGGCCCAACAATAATTTTGAAAAGGACAACCCATGGTAGAAGAAATGTGTGGGTATCATATCGACTCGGGGGAATTCTAACCCTAAGCTTCGTGGGTCCACGGTTTCGGTATTGAACGTCCACGTGGAATCTTTCCTGAGGGGGCATAATAGTTTTAGATCAGTGATATTTTTGTTTTCGCTTTCTCTCACCGACAATCATATTGTGAACGATTTTGAAAAGGGACATGGATTGCTTGGGAAAGCCTTTTGCAACGGTGAGTTAGGTGAGGTCTACATTAATGCCTGTCAGAAAGCTATCTTGTCCATCCATTTTTTCATATCATGTTAAAATATGGCTCAAAAAATACACAAATCTAAAACTCAAGTGGGCCACACGATAAAGAATCAGATGTCCACTGTTGAAACATTTGTGAGGCCATAAAAGTTTTGGATCAGGCTAATTTTTTGTGTTTTCAGTTCATCTCAATAGGAATGATCTTACGAACGGTTTAAATGGCATATAAACATTATGGTGGAGCCTAGGTGGTTTCAATGGTAGGCATTATGCCCACTTAGTTTTGGATTTGCATTATTTTTAAGCCTGTGTCCAAAGATGATCCGGCAAAATGAATGGACAGGATAAATTCCCTACAAACATTGTAGTGGAGTCCACCTAGCTTCCTATCACAGGCGGTTCACGTCAAAGGCTTTGCAGGGAATCTGTCTGTTGCAGATTGCTGGCAAAAATGAACCAGAGAAGGCCTGATTAGAGGTGGAAATGATCTGGACTATCAAAACCTTAAATCAGTCCTATCTCGCAAAATGAGATGAGTTTTTCAACATGTTATATTTGATTTTGGGGTAGGAGAACCTGCTTAAGCCAACCAACCCTGCTATGCCAGGTTACCCATGCTGGATTCACAGTCAAAAGTCTTATTTAATTTCGTTTTTACTATAAATAATAAGTTTTAGTTTTAGTATAACTTTTTATCATTTCAGTTGTAGAAGTCGTGCCCAATATGAAAAGGGGGTAGAAAAGTTAGGAGAATTACATGGTGGGCCAAATTGAGAACTTACCATTTTTGGCCGAAAGCCACAAAGTCTAGTAGGAATAGAGGTAGTGCATAAATAGTAAGTTTGCTATTTATAATAAGTCACATTTTTAGGGTGTTTGAATTGGACTTTAACTCCAAAACTCCTTCCTAGGTTTGAGCTCCTTATTTAAAGAGTTGTAATTTCAAATTTTATTTATTATTATTATTATTTTATTTTTTAAAATTTAAATTTATTTTATTTTATTTTATATCATTAATCAAATGATTTCGAATTTATTAGGAATCATTCCTACTTTTATCCATCTTGGATTGAGGAAGTTCTATGAGGAGTCCAGAGAGCTCCCTCATCAGGCCCCTCCCAACACCAGTTGGATGACACATAAACATCAAAGTTAGCTTTCCAAAAGTTTTAAAGGTGGGCATTTCTATCCTCACTTTTCTGTGATATAGCTCAGTCAAGTTTTGGATATGCCTTTGTCTTGAGATGATATCTCCAGAAAAAAAAAGTAAAAGATGGATTAGATATATTAAGACAGTCCTGCCAAAAGCCTTTTTTTACGAACTTCCTTCCAACTGAAAGCTATCTGGGTTTGTGGGAAATAAACTTCGTCCATCCATTTTTAAAGATTATTTTATGTAAATAATCACTCCGTCCATCCATAGTCCTAAAAATGATGCAAATTCAAAATTCGAGTGGGCCACACAACAAGAAAACATGGGTAGGTAAATGCCTACCATTGAAACCTCCTTGATTCCAATATGATATTTAATTGTTATCAATACCGTTCATAATATCATTTCTACTTAGATGAACTGAAAACATGAAAAATTATCCTAATCCAGAATTTCTCTGGCCCCACAAATGTGTCAACGGTAGATTTTAAATCCTCGGTCATGCGGCCTACTTAGATATTTTTATTTCCTAATTTCTGAGCCTCTGCCCTAATATGATCCGGAAAAACCGATGGATGGGGGTGGATTTCTCGTAAACATCAAGGTGCCCCCGGCTAGCTTCTGCTGGCCGGAAGTTCCTGCCAAAGTAGAAATCCTCGTTACACAAACATCATGGGGGCCTCAAAGAGCTAAGCGTGCACTGCAGGACTTTCATGAGTGATACATAGCTACTTAAATTTACTTACATATATTCACAATCTATTCACAATAAACTGTCCAAATTCTGAGTCACATTCTATATCTATCATATATTTAATAATCCAATTATAGTATATATAGTTGGATATTTATTAGACGGTTAAAATAAAAAAAATCCATTGATTCTCTGTTTCAATAAACAATTGACATCATAGGTTAGAATTGCTCAACCAATCTGACCTTAGCAACATTTGGGTTCCCCAATTAACCCATTAAACTTAAGTTAATATATGCCACGTGTAAAATTTCTCACTGCATGCGTATCAAGTATAATACAATGCCAGAGTATCATGTAACTCCTCATTTTCAGTGGTCCATATACATCTATCCTCTATAAGAAAAGACAGAAGAGAGAGAGAGAGAGAGAGATGGATTACTCAACTACGTTGCTGTGGACATTGATGGTGTGGGCATGCATCCATCTTCTCTTTCTTGCAAGAAAAAGATCAGCTACTTCCAATGGCAAGCTTCCACCAGGTCCCATCCCACTTCCCATTGTAGGAAACATCCTCAAAATCGGTAGAAAACCCAACGAGTCACTCACTCAGCTCGCCAAGACGTATGGCCCACTAATGACACTTAAGCTGGGCTCCATAACTACCGTCGTTGTTTCATCATCAATCATAGCTAAAGAAGTCCTCCATAAGAATGATCAATCCTTCTCGGGTCGAATCACGGTCGATGCCGTTCGTGCACTCAACTACCATCAGTCATCAATCGTGTGGTCACAACCAACCACACGCTGGCGAAAGCTACGAACGATATGTAACACACAAATGTTCACCACTGCAAGACTCGCCGCCAACCAAGGCCTTCGACACAAGAAAATGCAAGATCTCATCGCTCACATCCATGAGTATCAGCTAGCAGGACGAGCAGTTGATATTGGCCAAGCCACCTTCACTACCACCCTCAACTTGACTTCCAACACAGTCTTCTCTGTCGATTTGGTCGATCCCAACTCCAAATCAGCACAAGATTTTAAGAATCTAGTGTGGGAATTTATGAAAGATGGTGCTAGGCCGAATATCGTGGACTATTTTCCATTTCTAAGGCGAATGGACCCACAAGGCATCAGGCATCGTGTGACTGCTAATCTCAAGAAATTGTATGTGATTTTCGATCAATTGATCGACGAACGAATGTTGTCTATGTCGTCTAATTCTCCTAGAAGAAATGATTTCCTCGATGTGCTTCTCAATCAAAAAGATGAGAACGGCTTCGAACTTGGCCGTCATGATATCAAGCCTATACTTACGGTACGATCTTACTTCGTTCGCACATGCTTTTTTTTTTTTTTTTTTTTTTTAAATTTAAATTTTAACCATAGCTTGACTTAACTCTAACATGGGTAAGTTTCTTTATCTGATTTTTTTTTTTCTTTCATTATTAACCAAATCAAAATTTTCTTGAGCTTTGGTGAAATCTGGTAGAGTGGCGTCAACTCAGTTGAGTCAAGTCCTTTTTGTTTTGTTTGTTTGTTTGTTTGTTTGTTTTTTGTTTTTTTTTTTTCGAGTTTTTAGACTATGGTTGGATCGAATTAATATAAGTTGATAATCATATGGAGGTTTAGACGTAGGTAATCAACATGATTATAAATCCCAATTAAGTTTTATTAATTGGATTGTAAAAAAAAATCAATGATATTTATCATGGTTTGCAAACATTGCTGCTAGGTAATGTCATAGTACAAAGTTGGGTTTTGAAGGAAAAACATTAGACCCACTTCATTGAAAACACACCCCAATTGGTTCTCAATAAAAAACAGTAATTTAAGTAGTTCATGAACTCGCCTGGTTAACTCAGGACTCACCAAGTCAACTCAACCATGCGTCATTGACTGGGTTTCGAGCCGAGTCCTGGTCCGCAAACTATGATATTTATAGGAAGCGGACTGGCTGGTGTACCAGACACCATCGACCTGGGTGGTGTGTTAATGTCACCAAGTTACGTGGATTCCATCATGAGGAATGTGTTATATATTTCCAAACCATCAGTCCATTTGGAGAGCTTGTAGTAATGCTTGAGCTTAAAAATAAGACATATTCAAAGATCAACTGGACCACACTGTAAAAAGCAATGGGGGATTGAACTTCTACCATTGAAACTCTTTTGGGGTTATAGAAGTTTTGTATCAATATGATATTTGTTTTTCCTGTTCATCCAGGTATATGTGTGACCT
Source organism: Magnolia sinica (assembly GCF_029962835.1). Lineage (NCBI taxonomy): Eukaryota > Viridiplantae > Streptophyta > Magnoliopsida > Magnoliales > Magnoliaceae > Magnolia > Magnolia sinica. Next base: position 8,322,915 of record NC_080579.1, read on the forward strand.
TATGAACAGATTGGATGAGAAATAAATGTTATAGTGGGCCCGACGAATGTTTTAACGGTGAGAATCATTGTCCCCACTATTTGTGGTGTGGTCCACTTGAGCTTTAGATGTGACTCATTTTTGGGCTCCCAGTATTTGTGGTGTGGTCCACTTAAGCTTTAGATTGACTCATTTTTGGGGTCATGCTCTAGAATGATCTCGCCAAATGGATGAACGGTGTGGATATAATAAATACATCATTGTGGGGCCATGTAACTTTGATCTCCTTTGAACCGTTCACATAACTCAGGAGATCGAGGAGCATCAGTGCCCGTCTTCGCACGACATGTACCCACACCAGCCAATCCCCTTCTATATTTATAACTATATTATTATGGAAAATAGTTTCATAGTTTCAAACCATTTTGTGGAATTGATTAATGTTATTAAATTCTTTTGTGCTGAAATTGATATTATTTTACTATGGGGTGTTGTTGTCTAGACATTACTAAGTTCCATAATATGGCTTAGAGATTCCTTTGGACATTAGAGGAGTGCGGACCTTCCTAGGGAAATTAGAGGCCTCCATAGCTCTTGACAATGTTAGAAGGATTAAAGTTGGGAGGGGGGTTGTCATTTTGCCTTCTTCATTCTTTCTAGGCTGTTTTGGGTGGGCTATCTTTTGTATATGTGGGCTCATATGATAGGTGGGGCCTCGGCTTTTTTGTTTGGCTGCACCCGAAAGTTTGTTGCCTATTTTAATATAATGTTACTAAAAAAAATACTAAAAAATCTACTTTCTAGGAAGAGCTTGCTACCCAATGAGATGGCAATACTCCGTGATGGTAGAAAAAGAAGCACGTAGTGGGGTGTATTTTTTGGGTATTGTTCATGTCAAACATAGGTGTATCAATGTATATCAAGGGACTTTAATTCTCCCTGGCACTATAAACAGAGAATACACTGGGAGGCATATTTGCTGTTCTCGTGGGATTCGAATACAATAACTTTCATTATGATACTATGTCAAATCACCACTTGCTCTAAAAGTTAAAGGGGTTAATGTACACCTAGGGATGACTTTCATAGTTCAAGAATGATTATGGTGTCTTGGGACAGTAGAGATTTGAGAAGTCATGCTAACATCTCAGCGGTCAGAGGGTTAGTCTGCTGTTACATTTTTTTTTTTTTTTTTTTTTTTTTTGTGATCGAGCAAGGTGGATGCCACCTAGATGCCATCTGGAACTTTGTTCCATTTGAAAAGATTTATACAATTTTGCAGTGGGAACCACAAAAGTCCAGCCCTCACCTGTCATATCACTCTACTGAAACCACAAAACAAAATAAAACAAAAACACTCAGGAACACAGAAACTGCATTAATATCCACAAAAGAATCAAAATGGACCCCTAACCCTGCATCCTGACAACCATACTTGACCAACACAAGCAACTATCCCTGGAAGACTTTTCAGATGAATGCGAACCACATATCACAGCTTTATACAGAGGGAGCAGGCTTGCCTACCAAAATTAGCCTCCAGAGCATAGCCTGCAAAAACCGAAACTCTTTTTCTTTTTTCAGGAGGGTGGGATCAGACCATCTGAAGCTTGTTAATCAGACAACTAATGTACATGTGCTTGGGTGGGCACCACAAAAGTTCCGGGCCTACCCCAACTTATGACCTATGTAGATTACAGCTATGCATCAATTTGTTGATCGGAAGATTACATTAATTTGTTGGTCAGAAGATTGGCTTTACTAAGCTTTAGGATCGTACACACCACAAAGAGAAATGGAATGCTAAAAACTATTTGTTTTGAATTGTCTAACTACTTGCTTGCTTTCAACATGCAACACCACAACTCTTTATATATATATATATATATATATATATATATATATATAGATGCTACCATGTAAAAAGACCAAAATGCCTTCATTCTAGAGGAGTGATATAAAGGCATTTACATTAACTACTTTTTACAAAAAACAAAAATAATATTAAATGAACCTATTTCCAAAGTATTGGAAAACCAATGGCTTCTATTCTTAGCTGTCAAGAAATGCATCTGCATGAATCTGAAAAATATCTGTGAGAATGGATGGAACTGGATGAATCTGGACTGTCCAGAAGGTAGGTTTGGTTTGGACATTCCAACACAATTCGGGCAGGCTCCAACAAAAAGGAAGACATGCCCCACCTATCATATAAGAATGGCTGACACTGAATCCATTCAGATACAAGCGTTCTCATCAACCCAAACATGACTGGAAAGAGATCAAGTAAAAGGAAACTGGAGGGGACTTATCTGGAGGTCAGAGTTGCTCCTTGAGGGATCTTCCTAAAAGCCTCTTCCCCACTTTATCTTGACTGACGGATATCTTTCCCTTGAATACAGGACCAACCCCACCTTCCATGAGCTTATTAGCATTAGAGAAGTGATCTGAGATAGCTGACAGGGTACCCAAATCAAATAACAACAATTCCGCACTTCATTCCTCACTGTAGGCTATCTTCTGACTGTGAGCTGAAACTCCTTGATGCAGGCCTCAAAGCCTAAAACCATAATAATCCTCATTGCTTCAGCCAGAAAGAAACATAATCTTCAGTTACAAAGTTACAAGGTTGACGTTATGTTACTTCTATTTAAGAATCATAGAAGTTGTTAAAGTCCTTTGATATACATTGATCAATACACCATCCTTTAAAGGCTCAAGCTTTTAGAGCCACCTTGCACATGCGAGAGAATGTTAAAGTTCATTGATATACACTGATACACTATCTTCTAATGACAGCTTTTAGAGCAAGTGTTGATTTGAAATGTATCGGAGTGGAATGTTAAGTGTTCGCATCTTGAGAGCAGCAATATGTGAGTTGCGATTTTAGAGTAACTGGTAGTTTGACATATTCTGCTCTAATATCATGTTAGACAACTTTTATTGCTTTCACCATCTAATTTTTCCATGGGTTAGTATATTTTATGAACCTTTTTCTGTTATAAGTTGATTACTTTACCACCCACTCTACACACAAAAGAACATTTGTGCACATCAAGACTAAAGATATGCACTTTCAATCATCAGGATATATTTATTGCCGGAACTGAAACAAGCTCGACCGCTGTAGAATGGGCCATGGCAGAGTTGCTCCACAACCCAAATGCCATGGCAAAGGCTCGATTTGAACTTAAGGAGACCATTGGCTTGGGACAACAGGTAGAAGAGTCAGACATCATCCGTCTCCCATATCTACAAGCGGTTGTGAAAGAGACCTTGCGTTTGCATCCACCGGCTCCGCTCTTTCCTCGCAGAACCATAGCTGATGTGGAAATCCATGGTTTTTCCATACCCAAGAACACTTGGGCTGCCATGAATGTGTGGGCCATAGGGAGAGATCCAGATGTTTGGGCCGATCCGTCGTCCTTCTTTCCTGAGAGGTTCTTAGGCAGTGACATTGACTTCAAAGGTCAAGATTTTGAGCTCATACCATTTGGATCAGGCCGGAGGATTTGTCCAGGCTTACCACTTGCATTTAGGATGGTCCACCTAATATTGGCATCTTTCCTTCATTCATTCAACTGGAAACTTCCTAATGGGATGATGCCTCAAGATATGGACATGAACTCTAAGTTTGGCATAACCCTACAATTGGCAACCCCTCTTCTTGCAATCCCTACCCTAGATGGCTAAAATTGCCTTAGATGAATATGTCTTATTTAGTTTCTAATTCTCACCTCACATGTGGTTGAACTATCATGAAAGTTGGACCAAGAATCTTGGGGCCACACCATGGATGTTCCTTGGTGAAAAACCCCCGATCATGTATGTATGATTCTAGCCATCTGATCCATAAATTCGTGTTTTCCTTTTGATGTGCACCATTGATTTAGGCTATACGTACTTCCCTGCAGGCAATGATTGTAGTGTCTGAGAGATAATAGGGAGTCAGTTAAAAAAGGGCATGTGCCATGCATGGTTTTATAATGTTTTTGATTCAATGAGTTTTGTTGTGCCATGTATGTAGACCTTGTTTCTCTAAACCGTGTTACATGATGGATCATTCATTTATGTCACAACATACATATAACCTTTTTGCAGTACTCCAATTACACTCATTCTTTTTTATATATTCCTAAATAACTCACTTTTCTGGCATTAGTTAGAAAGAACCTGACACACGGATGGACATGATGAGGATGAGCAATGTCTTTCTCAAGGATAGTTACTCCAAATCTATGGAGTTTCTTTGTACTCCTCACATAGATTCCCTGAATCCATAAGGGAAGAAAATAGAAAATAATTTCTAATAATTTCAAAAATAAATTGATTGATAATTGTCTAATATGTATGGGTCCTTGTTACACTATTAATAAAGAAAAAAAACTAAACAAAAATTCGTAATTACCAAAAATAATAAAATTCTAACTCTTAAAAATCCTAATTCTAGTAAAACTCTTCTAAAACCTAATTTCTAAAAATAAAAATTCCAAATAAACTTTCGATAGAAGAGTTCTAGCTAGCACGATTACAAGTTATTTTTAAAAAAGAAAAAAAAATCTAAAACTCCAAAAATAAAAAATAGTAAAAAAATTAGAATTACTTAAAATAGTAATTTTTCCTCAAAATTTCATTTTTGAGTTGAAAGTGCTTGTTTTCTCATGAAATGGATAGACGTGAACCGCTTTGGGTTGGTTCACCTCGGATAGCCCATTATAGTAAAGATTGATAGGTTGTGTGCCCCGTAATGATACCCGGATCAAAAGTTATGGTCAATTTACGGTTCACCTTCTTTTGGTCTAACCATGCTAGGAAGTTTTTAGTGGTAGCCTTCAATCACCTATATTTCTTACTGTGTGGTCGACCCAACACTTGGATCTGCCTCATTTTTAGGCTCATGTCTTAATATGAGCTAGCAAAAAGGATGGATAGAGTAGATAAAACAAATAGATCATTGTAGAGCCATAGAGCTTTTCAAGTACGATCAGCACCCACGTGGGCACTGCGGTCGCACTGCCGAATCCAAGTCCATGCAGAAATCTGCTTGGATCACGGTGACATTGCTAGTAACCCTCAGCACTGGTCATTGCCGTAGGCCCCGCGATGATGTGTGTTGTATCCATGTCGTCATTTATGTGTCTTGTTCATTTTAGGGCACGAGTCCAAAAAATGAAGCAGTTCCAAATCTTAGGTGGACTAAACTACAAGAAAATAATTTTGACGAAATGCTCACTATTAAAACTTACATAGGGCCACTGTAATATTTATTTGCCATCTAACTTATTACTTAGGTCGCATAGACCTGAGTGAAGGGAAAACACAAATATCAGCTTGATCTAAAACTTTTGTGGCCCTCAAGAAGCATTTAACAGTGGATGTTTAACCACCACTGTTTCTCATGGTGTAGTCTACCTGACATTTGGAAAATGGATAAATGGAGTTGTTGGGTGAAACGCACACATCATGGGGGGCTCACAGAGCTTTCCCAGCACCAAGGTGGTCCTGGTTCACTGCTGAATCCGAATCCTGCAAAAACGTCCCGATTGCATGCAAAGGCCTGGTGTGGAGCTATGTAGGACCCATTGTAATGTTTGTGAGAAATTCTCCCTTCATCCGTTTTGTCATATCATGTCAAGACATTGACCAAAAAAACGAGGCAGATCCAAACATCTGGTGCCCATTAAAAGAAAATGTGGGTGGAAAAAAAACTTACTGTTGAAACCTCCTAAGTCCACTATGATGTTTATACGCTATCCATGTATAGGATTCATAAGGTCATTCCTACTGGGATGTACTAAAAAACCAAAAATATTAGCCTGATCCAAAACTTCTATTACCCTACGAATGTTTCAGCTTTCAATCCTCAGTGCTTTTTGTCATGCAGCTCACTTGAGTTTTGGGTTTTACTGTCATGCAGCCTACTTAGTTTTGAGTCTAGCTCATTTTATGGCCCTTATCCTAATATGATATAGCAAAACTAATGGATAGGGTGTATTTCTATAAGCATTATGGTGAACCCTGCTTAGCTTTCCATCAGCTGGAAGTTCCTACCAAAGGCTCTTGTAGGTAATCCGCATCGTGCAAAAACAAGCAGTGTGGGACTCACGACGATTTCTGTGTGACATACACTCTACTCCGTCCATCGATTGTGCCTAAAATCACCAGCCCAACTAAATAATTCCATCAAGATAACCCAAGGTGTAGGAATGTGGAGAGAGAGAGAGAGAGAGAGAGAGAGAGAGAGAGCACCGTGAGAGCGCACCTTGGGCTACTAACGAGGGCACGCGGATTAGCTACTGACAGGTTGAGTAGCGAGACTAGCTACTGAAGTGACGTCACCAAGTTCTGTGGGACCCACATGATGTATGTGTTGTATCCACACCGTCCATCCATTTTGAGATATCAATTTAGGACATGAGCCAAAGAATGAGTCAGATCCAAAGCTCTAGCTCTAGTGGACCCCACCACTGAAAACAGTGGAGAGAGTGACACCCACCATTAAAAATTTCTAAGGGCCACGGAAATTTTCCATGTAGCTGATATTTGTATTTTCCCTTCTTTCATGTCTATCTTAACTTATGAACACGTTGGATCTCAGATAAACATCACGGTGGACCTTTGGAGTGGATGTCACTCTTCCCACTGTTTTCTGTGGTGGGTCCACTCTAGATTTGGATCTAACTCATTCTTTGTATCATGCTCTAAAATGATATTTCCAAATGGATGGACGGTGGGATACAACATATATATCATGGTGGGTACCACGGAACTTGGTGACGTGTAGAGGTGGGCCTCGAGTTGGACCGGATTGGGTCCAACTCGATTCAATCCGAGTTTTTAAATAACTGATCCGAAATCAATCCGATCCGGGACCGAGTCCGGGTCGGCTGACTCGATCTAAGCTGATGTACCGCTAGCCTGACCCGAATCGAGTTCAACTCGGTCAGGGAAACCAAGTTGGATCGGGTTGGGTACAGTTCCGATTGAGTCTTTTTCTTTTTTTTTTTTAATAATTTAAAGAAAATAAAAAAATTGGAAAAACTCCTCATGATATGAGCGGGATAGAAGACCTACTTGTTAGGAGAGAGAAGTGGAGTACAGCTATACAAGTCACGTTTGCGTGATCCGGGTTTAAAGGGAAGCAGATTGCCTACCGTGTATGCATACTGAGTAAACTCTTTGGGGTTCAGTGTTCACCATCATCTATGTATTTTATCCACTCCGTCCATCCATTTTATCATATAAGTTTATAGCATGTGACCAAAAATTAAATATATCCAAAGCTCAAATGGACCGCACCACATGAAACAGTGTAAATCAAACTTATATCGTTGAAAAATTCTCGAGGGTCATAGAATTTTTGGATTAAGCTTATATTTGTTTTTTCCCTTAATACATGTCTTTTTTTTTAAAATCTTATTAACAGGTTGGATGACGAATAGACATCACTGTGGGGCCTAGAAAGGTTTCAACGGTGGAAATCATTATTCCCACTGTTTCCTGTGGTATGATCCACTTCAGATTTGGATATGCTTCAACTTTGGGTTCAACCCTTTAAATAAGCTGGAAAAATGGATGGACGGTGTGGATAAGAGTGTCCTGGGTAACTCGCAATCCAATTTAGGTTTGGCCGCAGCTGGCTACCTGCCTGGCCCATGCAGGCCTCATCAATGCGCCACCTACTTCCCTCACGTCACCTACCTTGCTTGGGAAATGGTTAACCCCATACCTTCTCATATATAACCCCAACGGATCGGATCCAATCTGATCGGATCGGTCTGAGTTGATCACTGATCCAAACTCGATCCGATATATGATCAGATATGAATGGGTCAACACGAGCCGGCCCGATCCCGGCCTTTGGTTTTGGATCGGATCGAATCGGATTCTACCCAGCTCATCACTCACGTCACTACAATAGCGACTCTCCCTACTCAACCTTTCACTATCTAATCCCCGTCGCCATGAACGTCAGGGATGGTAACCTTGCGTGACTTTAGGGCTGAAAACATAAATTACAACATCACAGATGTCACACACGTATCATGATAGCCCAATGAGGTTTTGTTTTTCATACCCTTCCCGTGAAGGAAGGGTAGGACTTCAATGTTAGTTACGAACTCCGTATAACAGTGTTGACTCTTCAAAGCGTACACATGGCACAATTCTGCGACAATCAAGACCTTCAGAATCAATGACCCATATGTAGCCGATTGTAACCAAAGAAATTATATTGGTAAGATGATATTAGCCCTGGGAGAGTTTTCTTTCAAATTTGGACCACTTATTGTTTGACCATCCATTTAATTTCATATTTATGATCCATCCCTAGAGAGACTCACGATTTGAATGGGACATATAGTTGTAAACAGCTATAGAAGAGGGACGCGGTTTGGTAAGTGAGGCTGCCACAGGTGGCTTGTGGTCGGTGCTATGTGGATCTTACTATGATGTATGTGTTTTATCCACCCCGTCCATTCATTTTGAAAGATAATTTTAGGGCTTGATCCCAAAACTAAGGTAGATCTAAATCTCAGTTGGACTACACCATTGGAAAACTGTAGTGATTGGATGTCCACTGTTAAAAACCTCCTAAAGCCCACTATAATGGTTATTTGACATCTAGCCTATTTATTAAGTCATACAGACTTGGATGAAGGGAATAAATATATATCAGCTTGATCCAAAACTTTTGTGGCCCTAAGAAGTTTTTAATGGTGGGCGTTCAATCAACACCGTGCGGTCCACTTGAGATTTGGATCAACTTCATTTTTGGGTTCATACTGTAAAATGATCTGGAAGAATGGCTGGACGGAATGGATGAAACACACACATCATGGTGAGGCCCACAGAGCACCGACCAATAGCCATTGGATAGTGGCACGGTGAGCATCCGATCCGTTTCCACAGAAGAGTCACCACCATTTTATAACGTTGCGTGGAATAAGATTAGAGGCCACTTCATGCAGCTACAGTCATGGAAAGAGAAATAAGAATAAAATAGGCTTCAACAAGAATATCTCCATGCCCCGGGGCAGGCAATCCGCCTCCACACGGGAGTGGATTGGTTGGTGTGCTACGCAGACGCCACCTTGGGACGCGGATTAGCTACTGATAGGTTGAGTAGCGAGAGTCGCTAATGAAGTGATGTTACCAAGTTATTTGGGCCTCACCATGATGTATGTGTTGTATCCACACCTTCATACATTTGGAGAGATCATTTTGGGTACGAACCAAAGAATGATGCAGATCCAAGGTTGGAGTGGACCCCATCACATAAAACAGTGGGGGAGTGACGCCCACCGTTGAAACCTTACCTTCCAAAGGTACACCGTGATGTTTATTTGAGATCCAACATGTTCATGTGTTAACGCAGACATGAAAGAATGGAAAACACGAATATCAGCTTGATCAGAAACTTTTATGACCATTAGAACTTTTTAGTGGTGGGTGTCACTCTCCCCACTGTTTTCTGTGGTGGGGTCCACTCGAGATTTGGATCTAATTCATTCTTTGGATCATGCCCTAGTATGATATCTCCAAATGGATGGACGGTGTGAATACAAAACATACATCATGGTTTGAGCCCACCGAACTTGGTGATCTCTTCGGTAGCTAGATTCGCTACTCAGCTAATCCGCGTCCGCCAGGTGTGAACTTGCGTGCGAAGACGAGCGCTGAGCGCGCGGCTTAGATACCGACAAGGTCAGTAGCCAAATTGCCACTGAAGTGACGTCACAAGCTTTGCGGACCCACCATGCATGTGTTGTATCCATGCCGTCCAACCATTTGTAGAGATCGTTTTATGGCATGAGAAAAATAATAAGATAGATCTAAAGTTCAAGTGGACCCCACTATAGAAAACAGCGGGACAGTGACATCCACCGTTCAAAACTTCTTAGGGACCACAGAAGTTTCCTATTATGCCTATGTATTTTTTTTTTTCACTTCATCTACCTCTATGTTAACTTCTGAATAGGTTGGATCAAAAAAATACATCATGGTGGGCCCTATAAATGTTTCAACGGTGGGTGTAACTGATCCCACGGTTTTCTGTGGTGGGTCAACTTGAACTTTAGATCTATCTCATTTTTTTTTTCTTGTACCATAAAACAATCTCTAAAAATGGTTGGATGATATGGATACAATACATGCATCATGGTGGGGTCCACAAAGCTTGGTGATGTCACTTCTGACATTGTAATAGTCATTGAATGTGCTAACTTTTGAAAGGTTATTTAAAGTTACGTGAGCCCACAACATGATATATTTATTATATATACACCGTTCATCCAGTTAAGAGATTATTTTAATTAGAGCTGGGCATCGGACTGAGTCAGATCAGATTTGGTCCGAAATCTACATAGGCCGACCCAAATTCAATCTGATCCGGGACCGAGTCTGGGACATCTGACTCGAACCGATCCGATGCACGGTTGGCCTGATCCGAACTGAGTCTGACTTGTTCAGGGAAACCGAGTCTGATCGGGTTGGGTATGATTCGAATCAAAATTTTTAACCGTGAAAATCATTATCCTCGCAGCTATTTTCGGTGTGGTCCATTTGAGCTTTAGATATGATTCATTTTTTTAAAATGCTCTAAAATGATCACGAAAAATGGACATAATAAATACATCATTATGGGCCTATGTAATTTTGATCTCATTTGAGCCGTTCGTACAACTCAGAGCTCGAGGTGCGTCTTTGTTGGTCTTTGCACGACACGTATGTAGACCCACTGGCAGCTTAGATGCTATCTGCTACCTGTGTCCCGTCGTATTAGATAACGACAGGTTGAGCGAGTGGGCTACTAAAGTGATGTCACCAAGTTCTGTGGGCCACACTACGATAAATGTGTTGTATCCACATCATCCATCTATTTTGAGATATCATTTTAGGGCATGAGCTAAAGAATGATGCAGATAAAAAGTTGTAGTGGAACCCACCATAGAAAACAGTAAGGAGAGTGATTCCCATCGTTGAAACTATCCTAAGGCCCACTGTAATGTTTATTTGAAATCCAACTTGTTCAAAAGTTGAAAAAGATAGAAATAAGGAAACACACAAATATCAGGTTGATTTAAAACTTTTGTGGCCTTTAGAAGTTTTTAATGGTGGGAGTCACTGTCCCCACTGCTTTCTGTGTTGGGGTCCATTGGCGCTTTGGATTTAATTCATTCTTTGGATATTGCCTTGAAATGATCTCTCCAAATGGATGGAAGGTGTGGATACGAAACATACATCATGGTGGGGTCCACGGAACTTGGTGATGACACTTTAGTAGGGACTCTCGCAACTCTCTTTAGCTACCTACCCATGTTGACGTGCTGTGCACGTAATTCAGTGGGTACAGGCGTACAATTGTTGCATGTTGGATCTCTCTCTTTATTCAAATGTAATGCCTCTTATGAAAGGGTATATGCATCAAGTTTTATATAGGTACAATAGGAATATGTGTCACATATCCAATCCGTTTAGCAAATAAGGTATACTAATTTAATTTTATTTGCAAACAAATTATTAAATAATCCTAATCACTTAAGCCACACATGCAAGTTGAATTTGAATTGTTAAAATGAATTTCTAACAATCAATTTCCTTGTAGAAGAATATCTAATTGTTAATTACAAAAAAATAATATTTTATATATTTCACATGCTTATATGTTTATAAGGGACTATGACTGTTTAACGGACCGGATTTGTTACCCATATGGTTGATTGACCAAATAAATCACATGTACAAATTCTCTGCATATTTCATTTTCTTTTAAAACAAGCTTCCTCATCTTCCTCTCTCTCTCTCTCTCTCTCTCTCTTCATTTAATCCCTCTTTCTTTTGTTAAAACTCTCTCTCTCCCTCTCCCTCTCATTGTCATTGTCACAGTGCACGAAACTCAGTGGCCCTTATTGTACTGAGGAAACTCTGTTGGGGCACACTGTGAATGCATGTGGTTTATCTACGCCGTCTATTCATTTTTCCAAATCAATTTAGTGGTTGAACCCAAAATTGATGCATATCCAAAGCTCAAGTGGACCATACAACAGGATAAATATTCATAAGAATCACTCCGGATCGGATTAGATCGGATCCATTCGGTTCGGATCGGTCCGGATTGATCACGGTCTGAACTTGATCCGAAAAACGATCGGATCTGAATGGCCCTACTCGATTCGCACTTAGAGCTATTCACGAGTCAAGGCTCGAGTAACTAGCTCGACTCTGCTCGAGTCAGCTCAGATTGACTCGGTTTGAATGTTTGAGTCGAGCTGAGTCAAGCTTAAATAGTGGAGCTCGAGTTGAGTTCGAGCCGAGTTTGACCAAGGGCCATTTTAACTTGACTCCCCTCGAAAATCGAACTCGAGCTCGACTCGGCTCGATTAGGAATATGTTTAGGTTTTTAAATATTATATATATATATATATATATATATATATATATTAAGTAAAGGAAAACCCTACCCATCCCACCTGCACGACCATCTCTTTCTTCCTCCCACCTAGCTCGCTGCCGCCGCCCGCCCGCCCGACGAGCAACGCTACTCGAACATCCACGGTCCACCCGATCTCGCCCAATCGGTCAATCTCGACATTGTGACAAGGTGTACGAATCTATTTCTTCTTCTTCTTAATATTCTTCTTCTTCTTAATCTTTTTTTTTTCCTATTTCTTAATCTAACTAACCCGTCCATCAGCTAAGAACGAAACTCTGATTCGTGGCTGTTGAGACTCAAATATTGCATAATTTTTCCCATTTACATCTTGGTTTTATGAACATGAATCAGTTTAATGTTCTATTTTACTCATATATGTGTTACAAGGTGAATTTAAGAGCTTGGATTGAAAAAGGGTGCTAAAAGCATGGATTTGATGCTTCAGAATCACCAAGGCAAGGGATGGATCTTAGGAGACCAATATTGAAGAATTCATATACCAAAGATCCAAGAAAACCAAGTGAAGAATGAAAAGAATCGAAGATTTGAAGGGAAGAATCCTGAAATCGTCCTGAAAAAGTGTATTCTGATACTCTGAAGTCTATTTTGGAAAACTGCACAACAAAAAATCTACTTTAAACAAACTGTGTAGCGAGAAGTCTATTTTAAAAAATTGCATAAAATTGAGGCGGTTTCTAGAGTTTTCCAACTTTGTATGAAAATTGGAGTTCCCCACTTATAAATAGGGCTACCTAGAGCATTCCAAACATTATTAAAAGTATTCAAGGGTAAGATTTAGGGTTTTTAAAGGGTTTTCGATTTTATAAGTTGTTTTTTTCCTTTTAGATCTTTTTTTATTTCATTTATTTCTTTCTTGTTGCTTTCTTTCTCTATTCTAGTTATATTTTTCTAAGTTCCCTTTAGCCCAAGCTAGAAGGGAAGCATATGGGTTTAATAATTCTTTAAGTTATGATAATTGATTGTTTTAATGATGAGAAGAATCATATATGCATGTTATTTATTGTTTAAGTTTTGTTTTTAATCCTCTTGTGAGATCCATATGTTTCCATCATATGAGATCCACATTGATGGATAGGCTTACCCTAGATCAATCAGATTTCCTAGATAGGAGAGGTTATCAACATGTTATATTTATTTGATTTTCATTATCTCATTGATATTGAATTCTTAATTAAATCACTGACGCTTGAGAATATATATCAATGGTGCAAATCTATGATTTTTCTAATCTTTTATATCATTTATTAAAATATTTAAATTGTTTTATTTTCCGATTAGGCTGACCATAGTGCTCAGATCCTAGTTGTGTTATCCAAGTCATCATGATTTTGGAACATTAACTTATGTGTGGAACTTTGAAGCTTGGGTGTTATTTTAATTCAGTTAAATTATATCCATTCAAAAATCCCAAAATCAAATCATCAATTTAGTTTTTATTATTTAGTTTATTTTGCATTTGATTTTCACCTTCTCGCAATTCATCTCCCTATGGGATTGACCCAGTATTCACAAGATATTACTTACGAACCTCTACCCTTGGAGGCAAGCAATCAAGTTTTTGACACCGTTACCGGGGAGAGACTGAGATAGATCAGATTTGTGCAAGATAGCTAAGGTAAGTTCTCTTTTAAACCCTTCAAATTTTCGTAGATTTTTTTTTCTTTGAAAGTAAATTCAATTGGGTCTTTCAAGCACTAATTATGACATAAGGTTGCCCTGCTTGGGATTTTATTACCCAAGTGCTATGGTTGTCCTACAGTGGTTGTTTGATCACAAAGATCATGCGCTGAATCTTTTTTCCAGATTAACATAGTTTAATTTCTGCATTAGTTTTACTTTTGTTGATTTATTTATTTATTTTATTTTTTTGTGGATTGAACCCTCATGGTCGGCCCTGCCGCCTGGGTTGTTGATTTATTTTTGTTTTGTGGATTGTGTTCATTCCCTAAGTATAGGGTTGTGATGTAGTAATAAACTCAATAAGACCGAGGTCGAATCCCAAGGGACTAAAACCTATACGTAATCTGAAAATAACTAGAACTAGAACTAGAAAAAGATAAAATCTAAATCAGGTGGATTTAAAGAATAATGATGAAATAGTAAACTAAAATATGTAGAATTCAAAGGTAGGAAACTAGGGATTCAGAGGATCCACTTGTAGAGATCAGGGAGATCTACTCTTGATTCATGAACTCAACTGGACTTTGAGTCTCATCTTCATCTAGTTGGAAGGTATATCACTAAAGCACAATCTAAACTTCCTTTGATCTAGAATGCAAAGAGATGAAAGGTATAAGAATTAGATATGAATCCATCACAAATCCATGCCCATGAGACAAGGTAAACAATAAAACTAAACCAATCCACAACCAATCAGAAGATATATGAATGTTAGGAAGGATTCTATCATCCCACCATGTCCAAGGGGCAATGGTGAACAACAGGGCTTCCTAACTGCATAATCATAATAAGGGAATGGACATACTCAAAGCCATCGCAAATATATTGTAATTTAAGTCACAATACATCATTAAAAACTGAAAGCATTCCATAAAATCAACTAGCATCAAAATCAATTCAACATGAATCAAAGCCGTAGGAGTACTCCCATCACTCCACAAGCTTCACCTCTTAGCCCTAGCTAAGAGGTTTAGCCAGCCATGATAAACTATCCTCTAAAAAGAAATAATAAAAAGAAGAAAAAAAGAAAAAAAATATATGAAATACTACTCCCTCTCGCTGCTCCACGCTTCACGTCCTAGCTTCCCTTCGAATTCCATCCCCCCTTTCTCCATTCTCTCTTTATTTTATAGGTATGAAGAGAGTCAGTTCGTGGCTGGAATCGGTGGAAAATTTACGCAGCCAGCACATTTAAACCACGTACGTAGAAACGCAGACCGACTTGCGTTTGGAATGCGTTTGCAAGACAGTGATCGTCCTTGGATTAAAAATTTCTCCATGGCTAGGGTAAAGACCCGCTGGGTGAGCTTTTAGACGGTTCGGATCAGAGATCCGATCGTCATCTGGGTCGTACATCGCCCCATGACGTCTGGACGCACGTCCGTGCATAACGCAAGCGTAAGGCCTGACTTGCGTAACTGGTGGGGCCCACATTCCCTGTCGTTTGATGAATGCACGCCATCCATCGTAATCCTTTAATTATTTCAGCCCAAGAAAGCATTATTTAGATTATATCTAAGGGACCTGCATCATCTTTCTTGTTGTTGTCCATTGTCTGTCAATCGGTTAGAGATCGTTCTCTCTATGCTCTTTTGAAATTTGAACACCTAGACCATGGTAAGTGGGCCATTTTAGGTCTGATGGACGGTGCCGATCAGTAACATGGACTGATATGGTGGGCCATCTGCAATCGCCCACAAGTCCCTATTTTACGGCAGCGGGAAGCAGGATTCAAGAATCCTTTTTCAAAAAGGAAAGTCGGTCTGACCAGATCAGCCGATCCAGTGCAACGAGAGTGCGCTTGTGCACTATGCACTGCTACTTCTCATGGGGTCCACTGTAGTGCTTCAGATGCAATCTGCTCCATCCATTCAATCTTCTACGAATTTAAGGGGTCGAGCCCAAGTTTGAAGCTTATCCAGAGATCAAGTGGGCCCAAAATTGATGGTTGATGGGCTGATTTGTCCGTTGGAGCACTTCCACAAGGATCCAATGACTGAAATTCGACGTGTACGGTTAATTTGGGTTCCTCAGGCCAGATATAAAGTTTCGAGCTAAATGGATGATGAGAACCTTGTAATCTTGCATTCTGGACTAATTTCGGGCCACTTGAGCTTCAGTTTCTCGATTTTCTCGGATCTCTGGCGTGTAAATCCGTTGATCTTGCTCCCCTGGGGTCTATCCCCTGCCTTGGTGATTTTGGAGCGTCAAATCCATGCATTTAGCACCCTTTTTCAGTCCAAGCTCGTAAATACACCTTGTATCACAAACATGATTAAATTGAGCCGCCAAACCGTACCATGTTCATAAATCTATGTAATAAATGGGGTCTAATATGCAATATTTGACCCTCAACAGATTGAAACCTCATGGTTGGCCTTGCCACCTAGGTTGTTGATTTATTTTTACTTTATGGATTGAACCCTCATGGTCGGCCTTCCATTTGGGTTGTTGATTTATTTTACTTTGTGGACTGAACCCTCATGGTTGGCTCTGCCGCTTGGGTTGTTGATTTATTTTACTTTGTAGACTGAACCCTCATGGTCGGCCCTGCCACCTGGGTTGTTGATTAAGTTTTTAATTTTATTTTAAGTATCATACTTGCTATTTGAATTAGTAGTATTTGTTGTGTGGTGTGGATGATTTATGTCCCATTAGAGTAGAGATCAAAACAATTGACTCTCTTCCGAAGGCGGACTAGTTCCAGGCCTTGATCATTCACTTAGAAGAGGCACTCAACATCATTTAGATTCCATGACAGACCTAGTCGATAATCCAAATCCAAATCTACCAAATTCAACTATAAATCAAAACAGAGAAAATCAACCTAATCCTCCTCTTAAGGATGAAAATGAAGTTCATAGGAATGTGTTAAACCAACCACAGACTTTACGTGAACATTTACACCCTGAGAGATCAACTTTACCATCTTGCATAGTGTTCCCTGCTCACACAGGGAACATTGATTTTAAATCAGGTGTGATTTAATTAATTCCTAAATTTTATGGCTTAGATTCTGAAAGCCCTTACTTGCACCTTAAGGATTTTGAGGAAGTAATTGCAACATTACAAGTAAACAATGGCAATAAGGATGTACTTAAGCTTAAGTTATTCTCATTTTCTCTAAAGGATTGGGCTAAACCATGACTCAACTCTCTAAGACCTAATGCCATCACTACATGGCAAGCCTTAAGTAGAGAGTTTTTGAAAAAGTTCTTTCCCGAGCACAAAACAAATGCACTAAAACAAGAAATCATGTCATTCTCCCAAAAGGGGAATGAACTGTTTTTTCAAGCTTGGGAGCGTTTCAAAGACCTTCTAATTACTTGTCCACATCATGGTTATTAACCATGACACGTGATTGATGTGTTCTGAAAGGGGCCCACCATGGATACCCGTTAGTTTATAGCGATGATGTGTGGTAGAACCTTTCTTGACAAGGATCATAATGAGGCTTTGGATTTTCTAGATATGTTAGTAGAGAATACGCAGACATGGGATGTCTCTACTAAACTAGACCAAATTAGACCCATTCCTAGAGAGAAAGCGGAGATGTATGTCCTAAGAGAGGAAGACGACCTTAATACAAAATTTGCTACATTGGTTAGAAAGGTTGAAGCCTAGGAAATTAGAAAGGTTGATATGGTTAAAGCAAACACTTTCATTAAGAAATTTTTGTAACATTTGTGATGGTATAGACCATGACACAAAGGATTGTCTAATAATCTCAGTTGTACAAAATATCACGCATGAGCATGAGCAAGCAAATGCTATAAATAACTACCAAAGGTCAGTCATGCAACCAATGGGAAACACGTATAATCCAAATTGGCATAATTATCCTAATCTTAGTTGGAGGAATGGACCACAAATTAATGCGCCCAATGCACCTCAAATGCCTCCACAAAACAACTTCTTTAGGGCACCTAACAATGCACCATATGTGCCCCTACCAAAGCGATCATCTGTGGAGGATGCATTGACCGTATTCATAAACTCTCAAGCTTAAATAAATCAATCTCTAATCCAATCAAATCAAGAATTAAAGACGGTCGTGGCTAGGATTAAAACTCGACTAAATGCTAGGGAAAAAGACATCATTCCTTCTCAACTTGTGTCAAACCTTAGAAACACACATTTCATTGGAGACTCAAATTCAAGTGAGATACATCATGAACAAGCTAAGGCCATCATTACCTTGAGAAGTGGAAAAGAGGTTGATAACAAGATAATGCAACCGGTAGGAATACTGGAGGATGAGCCACCATCTCAAGAGAATGATGAACCGGCTATAGTTCAAGAGCTGTAAAAATAAAATGATAAAAAGACTAAGTCATATAAACCTCCAGTTCTGTTCCCATCTAGACTTTGAAATCCAACTGTCCTCATGAAATATTAAGAGGTGTTAGATGTGCTCCAAAAGGTTACTGTCAATATTCCTGTGCTTGATGCCATTAGACAAATTCCATCATATGCTAAATATCTCAAGGACTTGTACACTGTAAAGAGGAAATTAAATGTACACGAAAAAGTATTCCTTACTGAGAAAGTGAGCACTATTATTCAACAAAGGGCCGTACCCAAATACAAAGACCTAGGAAGTCCCACTATTCCTTGTATTATTGAAAATTTTTAAATTGAGCATGCTTTGCTAGATTTGGGTGCAAGTGTCAACTTAGTACCTTATTTGGTTTACAAACAAATGGGGTTAGGCGAGCTTAAACCAACCACGATTACACTCCAACTCGTTGACCACTTCATTAAGGTACCAAGGGGAATTTTAGAGGACGTGCTAGTCCAAGTGGAGAAATTCTACTTCCCATTGGATTTTATTGTACTAGACACTGAACCATGTGTAAATGCTAGCGCTCAAGTTCCTATCATTTTAGGCTGCCCATTCCTAGCAACTTTAAATGCAATCATAAATTGCAGGAATAGAATGATGAACTTGTCTTTTGGTAACATGACTCTAGAGCCAAATATTTTCAATTTATGTAAGTAACCCATTAATAATAATGAGATCCATGAGTTGAATTTCATGGACTACTTGATAGAAGAAGAGGAATTGGAACCTAGTCTGACTGAGGAATTGATTCAAGTCATTGGGGACTTGAAAAATTCTAATTTAAAAAAAGTGCTTGCTAAAATTTGAGAGGATAATGAGAGCACTACCACCCAGGACATTGGTATGTACCAATAGAGACCGTGCACTCAAATCCTATCTATCGAGGACTCGCGACCTCTGGCATCACCAACTAATGTTCCAAAGCTTGATTTAAAACCACTACCAAATGAGCTTAAGTATGTATACTTAGGTGAAAATAAAACTTATCCTGTGGTGATCTCTTCATTTTTAGACAAGGATCAAAAGATTAAATTGTTGAATGTTCTAAGGGACCACAAAGGAGCCTTGGGCTAAACCATTTCTGACATCAAGGGTATAAGCCCTTCCATATGCACCCATTGGATCCACCTCAATGAGGACGCCAAATCAATTAGACAACCTCAAAGGCATCTCAATCCAAACATGATGGAAGTTGTAAAAAATGAAGTGATCAAATTATTGGATGTGAGAATCATCTACCCAATATCCGATAATGTTTGGGTGAGTCTAACTCAAGTAGTCCCAAAGAAATCCGGAATAACTATCGTGCAGAATTCTAATAATGAACTCATACCAACACGTGTCACCATGGGTTGGCGTATTTGCATTGACTATAGAAAATTGAACCAGGTCATAAAGAAGGACCATTTCCCTCTACCATTTATTAATCAAGTTTTAGAGAGGGTAGCAGGTCACTTCTATAGTTTTCTTGATGGATATTCCGGATATAACCAAATAGAGATAGCCCCGGAAGACAAAAGAAAAACCACATTCACTTGTCCATTTGACACGTTTGCTTTTAGACGGATGCCATTTGGATTGTGTAACACCCCAACAACTTTTCAACGGTGTATGTTAAGTATTTTTTTAAATATGGTTGGAAAGTTTCTTGAGGTTTTCATGGATGACTTCTTTGTATTTTGGAGTAGTTTTAAAGAATACCTCAACAATTTATCTCTTATCTTACTTAGGTGTGAAGAGAAGCACCTTGTCTTAAATTGGGAGAAATGTCATTTCATGGTTCAAAAAAGAATTGTTTTGGGCCATGTTATCTCTAAAAATGGAATCGAGGTAGATTGTTCAAAACTCGACATTATTGCTAATCTTCCTATGTCCCGAACTGTTAGATATATTAGATCACTTCTAGGGCATGCTGGTTTCTATAGAAGATTCATCAAGGACTTTAGTGCCATTACTAGACTCTTGACTAATCTTCTTCAAAAGAATGTCCCATTTAAGTGGACAGATGAATGTGCAAGTGCTTTTAATAAAATTAAATCATCCCTTACCACTGCACCTATCATGCGTCCACCAGATTGGACATTTCCTTTTGAACTAATGTGCGATGCAAGTGATTATGCCATAGGGGCTGTTTTGGGCTAAAGGAAAGATAAATAACCCTACATTATTTACTATGCAAGTAGAATTCTAAACTCGACCTAAGTGAACTACTCAACAACTGAAAAAGAGTTACTTGTAGTAGTTTTTGTTTTGGATAAAATTTAGGTCCTACTTGCTGGGATCCAAAGTGGTCATTTTCATGGACCATTCGGCTCTTAAATATTTTCTATCTAAGAAAGATGCAAAGTAGAGACTTTTGAGATGGATCCTCCAATTCCAAGAATTTGACTGAGAGATAAAAGATAAGAAAGGAGTAGAAAACGTCATGGCCGATCACCTTTCTAGATTAGTGTTATATGATTTCACTGAGGAGATATATATCCAGGACACTTTCCCTGATGAACAATTATTTGTGATTTCCAAATTTCCTTAGTATATAGTTATAGTGAACTATCTTGTAATGAGGAAAATGCCATATCATTGGAAGTTACAAGATAGGAAGCGTTTTGAAACCAATGTTAGAAACTTCTTTTGCGATGGCCCGTATTTATATAAATATGAGACTGATAAAATTTTTAGATTGTGTTCCAAACGATGAAGTTCAGAGTGTTATTTTCTTTTGTCACATGGAAGCATGTGGTAGCCATTTTTCTGCTAAGAAAACCATTGCAAAAATCCTGTAGTGTGGTTTTTACTAGCCCACCATGTTTAAAGACACCCATACATTCTGTGTTGCTTGTGATAGATGTCAAAGGTTGGGAAGAGTGTCCCGGCGCAACATGATGCCTTTATTCTCAATTTTACCATTGGAGATATTTGATTGTTAGAATATTGATTTTATGGGCCCATTTCCATCTTCTTTTGGATTTCTTTATATATTGGTTCGTGTGGATTATGTTTCAAAGTGGATTGAGGTAGTTCCGAGTAGGACCAATGACAACAAAGTGGTCATACGATTCCTCAAGGAAAATATTTTTTCTAGATTTGGAACTCCAAAGGCCATCATCAGTGATGGCGGGTCTCACTTTTGTAGAGACCCGCCATCACTTCCCCGACAACGGCGCCAAAAACTTGTTCACTCCCCAAGTATGGGGTTGTGATGTAGTAATAAACTCGGTGAGACCGAGGTTGAATCCCAAGGGATTAAAACCTGTACGTAATCTGAAACTAAATAGAACTAGAACTAGAATGAGATGAAATCTAAATCAAGTATAATTTGATGACTAATGATGAAATAATTATCTAAAATTTAAACAATTCAGGGAAAGGAATTAGGGATTCAGAGGATCCACTTCTAGAGATCAGGGAGATCTTATGCTTGTTTCAAGAACTCAACTGGACTTAGAGTCCCATCTTCATGAAAATCAAGACTGAACTTCCTTTGATATTGTTTTTAAGAGATGAAAGGTATATGAATTAGAATGGATTCCATCACCAAACCATGCCCAGGAGACAAAGTAAACAACAGAATTAAACTAATTACCAACCAATCAACAATGTATGAAGGTTAGAAAGGGTACCGTCATCCGACCATGCCCAGGAGACGATGGTGAACAATAGGGCTTCCTGACGTCATAAACATAAAAGGAAAAGGAACATACTCAAAGCTATCGTAGACCTATTGTAATTTTAGTCACACCAGACTATTAAAGACTAAAAACATTTCCTTAATTAATTAAAATCAATATCAGTTCAATCTAAATAAAAGGCACAAGCAAATAGTTCTCCCATCACGCTACAAGCTTCACCTCTTAGCCCTAGCTAAGAGGTTTAGCCGACCATGATTAGGTTATCCTCAAAATTAAGCATAAAGAAAAATAGTAAATAAAACTAAGAAAAATCTTCTCAAACTCTCTCTCTTCTGACGTCCCAGCTTGGATAGAAATTGAATGCTCCTCTTGGAATCCCTGCAAATTGAATCCCTTTCTCTCTCCTTTTCTTTTCCTTTTATAAAGTACGGAGTCGGTGGCAGCTTGCGTGCGTAGCCCTTAAGCACAATAGAGAACGGTGCGAAAGTTTTACGCATCGTAACAGAATCATGCGTAACAGAGCTTACGCTGGTTGTTTGGTGGGGCCCATTCCTGACGATCAATAAGAAATCCAGTCCATTCATTGGATTACTCTTGAAAATTCAGTAAAAGTGGATGATTTCTAGACCGAATTTGGTGTGTCCCACCCGCCTTGTTTGTTGTACCGTCAGTCTCTGTTTAGACGAATGGGGACTGATCTTTGTGGTTTCCTAAAATGTGTTACCTATTTTAGGGAGAGAGGACCTGTGGGCTCTTGATGGACGGTCCAGATTCATCATATGGACCATGATGGTGGCCCACAGAGATCAACCGCGACCTCTATTGCGAAACAGAGTCGACGCAGTCGACTCTGTGAAGTGTGATGGCCCTTTGATTGCTGTCAGGTGGAAGATCCATACCGCCCATTGAATTCATGACGAAAAACCATCTGGGAAGGACAATTCGGGTTTGATTTTGGTGCTTATACGTGTATGGGGTCAAAATTCCACTTAGACGAGGGTTGTGGTTACCTTCCAGACGAATGAACGGTGTGGATTGTCGAAATGTGAGCGGAGTGGGTCCCACTACACAAAAACGCAAAGACAGCATCCGTCCACTGTCTCCGTGAAGGAGACGGATCGGGTCAGTGCCCGCTGATCAGTTTATTTCTTCCGGTGCACAGCGAGTGCGCGTGCGCTGCGTGCGCATGCCACTCAAGGTGGGGTCTACTTTGATATATATGAGAGATCCGTTCCGTCCATATCTTTTCTCATATCATTTTAACAGTGGGGACGGAAGTTGAGGCATATCAAGATAGCAAGTGGATTCCAAATCGAGGTTTTAGGGGCTGATGTGTCTGTTGAGCCACTTCCATAAAGATCCAAGGGTTCAAATTTGACTTATACGGTTCATTTATGGTCCTCAGGCTACGTATGATGTTCTAAGCTGAGCGGATGGTGAAAAATTTGTGATCTAGCATTTTGGACATCTTTTAGGCCACTTGAGCTTCAGTTTCTCGGATTTCTCGGATCTCTAATGTGTACATCCATCGATCGTGGTCCCCTGGGGCCCGTCCCTTGCCTTGGTGCATTCTGAATGTTAAATCCATGCTTTTAGCATCCTGATCCAGTCCAAGCTCGCAATTATACCTTGCAACACAAACACGATTAAAATGGGCTATTAAACGGTACCATGTTCATAAATCCAGGCAACAACTGGGTCTGATATGCAATATTTGACCCTCAACAAATCCTTATACTTATTTTAAGTGAGTTGGGCCTCACAATTTGGCTCAAGTACAATGGTTATTTTGGTGGGTAACCAAGGGCCCAACTACTTGCATATTATAGCCCACAAACTCATCACAATAAGTAGTAAATGTAGGCCCAAAGGTCAAGGGGCCTATATAAAATTTTTTAGGGCAAATGGGCCTAGAAAATTCAACAAATAGCTATGAACATTGATCCAATAAAAACCTAACTGGGGTGGGCCTCAAGTGTACACTAATTAAGCCCAAAGGCACATCAGGAAAATGGCAAGATATGTGCATATAACATCCTTAAATCTGGTGGGCCATACTGCCCTAAAACATGCCATTAAGGGCAGCCAGTTTGGGCCTATTGCTGGAATTCCAATCCACTTGTTTTCTGGGCTTGCTGGAGTCCAACAATAAAAAAAATCAATTTATAAAATTATAATTTACTGGTGACCCACACACATCACTGTGGGCCCCACCAGGTGAATGGAGTACATAAAACACATACACCAAGTGGACCAATGTTGCTGGACTGGACATCCAGCAGCAGCCCGATGGGCTAGGCGTCCTAGCTTAATGGTCCTATGGGCCTGGGACGCTAGTCCCCAAAATATATCAAAATGGGCCCCACAGGGAGGTGGGCCATGTCCCATATGGACCACATCATGGATGAATGGAGTGGATACAAAACACATCAAGGTGGGCCTAAAATAGGGTGGACGACCAGCCCATGCTGGACGTCCCAGCCTTGGGCGTCCAGCCTGGTGGGCCGGTCTAGCCCTCGCCGAAGATCGCTCAGGGGTTCGTTGGCCCCGAAATTATGTAGGTGGGTCCTATCATGGGTGGGCCACCCCCTGGAAAAATTTCAGATTTTATTAAATTAGTAAACTATTTATTTGAATTAAAAGAAAACTGCCTCCTCAAAAATCTGATTAGTGCAGAATTTAGGTTGGCCTTGATCCGAGCTTCTAATGGTGTGGACTGAAGGCCTCCAAAAATTGGGGAAAAATGGTTTTTTACATCCCCTCATATGTATATCACAGGGTGGGGTTTATGGAAGTGGCCCACCAATGCAAAAGTTATTTTATAATCAAATATTTTCAAACTGACTTGTTGCTGCAACAGTCCAGAAAATCCAGACTGTCCACCTCACTTGGGCAACACCTTTGGGACCTCAATCAAGGTCAAATGGGGCTGAAATTTGGGAGACATCAAGATGGGATCCCCACCTTTCAGAAAATATATTTGATGGGTAAGTAAAGTCCCCCAAACAGTTCCAAAACCTGGTCCAAAATCAACCAGAAACTGTCCAGAGAATTCTGGACAGCAACATACACTTGGATTAAATTAAATGTATGAGTTAATTAAAAAGGGGATTACCCCAAAACTAGGTGCTATGGCCCACCCTAAGGGCCCCCCCACAAATGTCTAAATCAAATCCAAGGTTACCTCCCTTGCATGCATCAATTGAAGTCAGTAAATGGGCACCCAAAACCATGGTGTAGGGAGGTATGGACGTCCCACACTAGCTGGGCCTTTTGGATAGTCCAGGCCCACCAAGTGGACCGCACTCATTATCATCAGAAATAGAAGAAAAAAGAGAGAAGAGGAAGAACATCCCGGCCATAGGGAGAAGGCTCCGCCACTATTGAGCCTTCCCTAATACAATCACACCCACACATTTCATTCACATTCATATTACATCATGGATCTTCGTCATACATGATCTATATTTACGATGAATGGTTGGGATGCCATCCCAACCATGATGCAAGGGTCTAGATGACCCATCATGCTATGGAATTAGGAGAAACCTCCATGATGGGGTCCATCAAGGAGAAACCCCATACATGGGACATTTATGCATAAGATGGGTTAAATGGCCACATCTAAGGGGTTGTGTAGGATCTCTACCATTGATTGGTGGGTCCTACACATCTCAAATGAAAAAAGGAGGAGATCTACACTTATGAGAAGAAATTACATGAAATAGGGGAGCACCCTCCTTGGATATCCACCAAAACTATGTCTTCTAGCTCCTAGTGCTCTAAGGAAGGTATATTGATGGTTGAGATGGTTCTTTAATGGAGGGATGAGGGGGAAATAAGGCGAGAAGGTACTGGAATAGTAAGGGCTGGTGGGGACGTCCCACCCTTCTTTAGCAAGGAGAAAGAAAATGAGAAAGAGGGAAAATGAGAAGGAGAGAAGAGAGAGGGAGAGGTGTAGGAATGAGATGATTGCAAGTGGTATGGGGAAGAGAAAAAGCTGATTTTCTCTAGAAATGAGGTGCTTTGGATAGAGAACTCCATGATGAGCTAGCAAAAAGAAAGCCTAATGGAGGCTATAGGGTAGGGGGTGGTGTACAATATGGGGGTTTGGGTGGTATATTGGTGGTGTGTTGGAACTTGTGCATAGGGAGAGAGCCATCTAGAAAAAACAAGTGTACCACTCCTAGGTGGGCCACATGATTATGATCAAGGGCTAGAAAATGAGATGCACACAACTATAATCCACACATCAGATGGACGCATAAGACGCGACATCGGAACCGCAACGACGATACGAACAAGATGGCATAGGTTTCGGCTCGATTTGAGTCAGGTCTATATGACTGGACTTAAGGATGACCGTAAATACTATTCAGGGGTCGCGGGTCGCCGGGATTCGACCGGTAGAACTGCGGGACCAAGAGAAATGAAATGCACACACATACACACATATGCACTCGGGTCGGGTCTTACATTATAAGACCTTGATTCGAATGTCTCCATACAGATTGGTGTATGAGAAGGCTTGCCACTTGCCCATGGAATTGGAACATAGAGCCTACTAGGCAATAAAGAAATTAAACTTTAACGTAGGTCAAGCAAGTGGACAAAGAAAATTAGAGTTGAATGAATTAGAGGAGCTGAGGAGAGACTCCTATGAAAATTCTAAAATCTAGAAAGAGAGGACCAAAGCTTTTTATGACAAAAACATTCTGAGGAAGAATTTTGAACCTCAGCAAAAGGTTTTATTGTACAGTTCCCGTCTCGAGTTCTTTTTAGGAAAGTTAAGATCAAGATGGACAGGCCCCTTCATTGTGAAGAATGTTTATACTCATGATGTTGTTGAAATTGAGAATCCACATAATAACAATGTGTATAAGGTTAATGGTCAGAGATTGAAGCCTTATGTGAAAAACTTTTATTTGGGAGAGGAGTCCATCCCTCTTCATGAGCCAGAATATTCAGATTGATGCTCCTAGTCTGACGGAGCATTTGTGTAGGATTTGTATCATATTCAAATTTTTTTTTATTGTCACCTAGTAGGTGAGTTCTTTATGGTATGTACAATCCACCATTTCTTTTATTTTTATTGTTCTCTATATTACATTATTATTACATTGGAGACAATATATATTTTAGGTTGGGGGGTGTGGATAGTCATCCATGTGAGGTTTTTTTTTTTTTTTTTTTTTTTTTTTTTTAAGGTTTATGGGGAAATTTTTTTGATTTATGGGAAATTTTTTTCAATGTTTTTAAAATAATATTTTTATATACAAGAATGTGAACATGATATTATGCGAATTCAAAAGTTAAAGTTAATACTTAGTCTAGGTCGATAGTAGTCAGAATTCTGATAACTGAAAATAATAGACTTGAGTTCAATTATCTAATCACTGGTTTAAAGTGAGTTGTAATTTGATGTACTGAATTCACAATATACCCTAGCTGACTAAGTGAGGAATATGATATGTGAACTAGAATAACAAATTTTGATTCAAACAAGGTTAAAGAATTAGTACTATTGATATATGCTTAAAAGAAAGAATATTGAAGGAAAAAAAGTGATGGAAATTTTTTTTTTTATTATAGAGCATGAATGCAATGACCATAACAATCGTGTCAGTAATCTGGAATAAGGATACCTAAGTATCCATTATTGTTACCATTACAAGTACGATACCTTAGGTTATGAAATAAACCCGGTGGGAATATTCATCTATGGGTGATCTATAATAATTCGGATACGATGATAAAAGAAGAAATGTCATAAAGAAAAGGAGATAACTATAGATTTCATATGATTGGAATGATTGAAAGGAGTTAGGATAGAGAACATGCATATTTCTCAAGTTAGACTAGTGTCACGGAGCACCTAAGTATATTGGATCATAACTATTCTAAATTTTGATTAGGTCTCTGAACTCAAGGATGCAATGGATAAAGAAATTGAGATTCTAACTAACTTCAGACTTAAGGTAAGTATTGTTTTGTTTTGGAATTCATATGATGAATGGAGGCATAATTGTATAAATTTCTAAGTGTTGAACTATTTTCCATGTTTTCAATGTTTATGGGTAACATTTCTAGAAACCCTCACGAAACTATAACTCGTTCACTAGGGAAAACCTAGGGGTTTAAAGGCTTGTTGTATATGCTAAATGTAATCGAGATTACCTGCAAAAGTGGTGTAGTTAGAATTTTTTTTTCATTTTAATTTTATTTCTAGAATTAATTTTAATTTTAATTTTTCTTCACTTATTTTGCTCGGGACTAGCAAAATGTTGGTTGGGGGGTGTGTTGAGACTCAAATATTGCATAATTTTCCTCATTTACATCTTGATTTTATGAATATGAATCAGCTTAATATTCTATTTTACTAATGTATGTGTTGCAAGGTGAATTTAAGAGCTTAGATTGAAAAAAGGGTGCTAAAAGCATGAATTTGATGCTCAAGAATCACCAAGACAAGGGATGGATCTTAGGAGACCAAGATTGACGAATTCACATGCCAAAGATCCAAGACAACCAAGTGAGGAATGAAAAGAATCGAAGATTTAAAGGGAAGAATCCTGAAATCATCTTGAAAAAGTGTATTCTGAAGCTCTGAAGTCTATTTTGAAAAATTATGCAGCGGAAAATCTATTTAAAATAAACTGTGTAGCGAGAAGTCTATTTTGAAAAACTGCATAAATTTGAGGTGGTTTTTAGAGTTTTTCAATTTTGTACGAAAATTAGAGTTCCCAACTTATAAATAGGGCTTCCTAGGACATTCCTAAGCATCATTAAAAGCATTCAAGAGCAAGATTTAGGGTTTTTAAAGGGTTTTCAATTTTATAAGTTGATTTTTTTTCCTTTTAGATCTTTTTTATTTACATTTATTTCTTTCTTGTTGTTTTCTTTCTCTATTTTAGTTATGTTTTTCTAAGTTCCCTTTAGCCTAAGCTAGAAGGGAAGCACATGAGTTTAATAATTCTTTAAGTTATGATGATTGATTGTTTTAATGATGAGAAGAATGGTATATGCATGTTATCTATTGTTTAGGTTTTATTTTTGATTCTCTTGTGAGATCCATATGTTTTTATCATGTGAGATTCACATTGATGGATAGGCTTACCTTAGATTAATCAGATTTCCTAAATAGGAGAGGTTCTCGACATGTTATATTTCTTTGATTTTCATTATCTCATTGATATTGAATTCTTAAAATCACTGACGCTTGAGAATATATATTAATGATGTAAAGCCATGAATTTTCTAATCTTTTATATCATTTATTAAAATATTTAAATTATTTTATTTTTCGATTAAGTTGACCATAGTGCTCAGATTCTAATTGTGTTATCCAAGTCATTATGATTTTGGAACATTAACTTATGTGTGGAACTTTGAAGCTTGGGTGTTATTTTAATTCAGTTAAATTACATCTATTCAAAAATTCCAAAATCAAATCATCAGTTTAGTTTTTATTACTTAGTTTGTTTTGCATTTGATTTTCTCTTTCTCGCAATTCATCTCCCTGTGGGATCGACCTTGTATTCATAGGATATTACTTACGAACCTCTTCACTTGGAGGCAAGCAATCAGTGGCCCACAAACTCTGATTGTACCCATCCAATCTAGATGCAAGAAAGATGCCGGTATTCCATGAAAATCAGAGTTTCATTGATCCAATCCGGTAAATTTCTTGGGTTTGGATGGATGGAAAATAAATATTATAGTGGACCATAGGAAGTTTTTAATGGTGAGCATTCAATCAACGTTTTTTCCTGTGGTTGTATAGTTTGGGTGCTTGATATTTCGTGGACTGTTCATGGGCTGATCTAAGAATGAAGTAGTAGTGTAAAAGCTGCTTCAAGGACTGGATTTTTTTTGGCCTAACTAATGTAAATTGGAGGTGAAATGAAACTGGAAGCATCAAGAGGAGATTAGATGGTAAAAGATTAGATGAACAAGCTCGAGCTTGACTCGAGGTAAACTTGATTCAACTCGAACACTAGCTCGACTCGAACTCGAACTCGACTTGACAACTTTGGCAAACAAGCTAAGCTTCAATGTTGAGCTCGAGGCCGAGCTCGAACTCGAGTACACCATGGATAAGCCGAGCCAAGTTTGGCCCACCTCGACTCGACTCAGCTCGATGCCCACCTCTAGCCGCACCGATCCTGGCTATCGGTTTGGTTCGAATCGGGTCGGATCGGGTCAGATCCACCTTATCGGGTCAGACATGCCCAACTCTAATTTTAATGCATGAGAAAAAATGAGTCATTTCCACACCATAAATAGCAGTATTATAATATTCTCACCATTCATAGAGCCTAACATAATATTTATTTTCCATCCAATCTGTTCATAAGGTGCACAGACCTAGACGAAGAGGAAAAGCAAATATTAAAAATTTTTATGAATCAAAGAAGGTTTCAGATGTTCAATCGCCCACTCCTTTCTACAGTGTGGTACACTTGATCTTTGGATCTGTTTTATTTTTGGGCTCAAGCCTTACTGTGAGCTTGCCGAATGGACGGACGGTTTGGATTAACATATACCTCATGTTAGATCCCATGGAATTTGGTGACGTCAACACACCATCAAGGTTGGTGGCTATTGTACCACACACCACCAACCTTGGTGGTGTGTTGACGTCACCAAGTTCTGTGGGCTCTATCATGAGGTCCACCATGATTTATTTATTTTATCTGTTCCGTTTATACATTTTATTAGAAAATTTTAGGGCTTAAGATAAAAAATGGAAGCATATATATACACACACACACACACACAATATTCAAATGGACCACATCATAGGAAATAGTTGAATTGAACGTCTACTGTTGAAAAATTCTCGGGGGCCACAGAAGTTTTGGATCATGCTTATATTTTTAACCAAATAAGACAGACAAGCAAGTTTAAACAGGCTGTCGGACTTTGACATTTTGCTGCTCGAGTCTCGCATGCCACTCCTGGGTCGACCGTGGTGGCTGTATCATATCCCCTCCGTCCACTGGTTATGCAAACCAATGTTAGAGCGTGACCTAAAAACGAAGCAGATTCCAAACTCAAGTGGGGCACACTACAAAAAACTATAGTTATTGAACACCCACCGTTGAAATCTTCTAAGGGACATAGAAGTTTTGGGCCGGTCCAATATTTGTGTTTTCTCTTGTGGTAATAATCACCTTGCGAGCTTGTTGGATGGTATATAAACATCACGTCGGACCTTGAGAAGGTTTCAAAGGGTGGGCATTTTCATCCTAACTGTTTTCAATGATGTGGTTCACTTAGGGTTTATTTGATTTTTTAATTATGTTGAAAATGATTAATGACTGATTACTACATCTTTCCACACCGTTCACTTGTTATGCCGATTGAATTTAGGACATGAGCTAAGAAATGAGACAGATTCAAGGCTCAAGTGGACCACATCACATACAGTAATGGGAATCAAATGCCTATTGTTAAAAACTTCGTGAGGCCCCTAAGAGTTTTGGATCAAGCTGATATTTGTGTTTTTCCTTTATCCTTGTTTGTGCGACCTTATAAATTAGTTAGATGACAAATAAACCTCAATGTAGGCTCAATGAAATAAACAACTTTCAATGGTGGGCAAATTAAACCATTGTTTCCTTTCGTGTGGGGGCACTTTAGTGTTGGGTGACACAGGGATGAACGTGATAAGGTTGATCACCGTCTTCCTCAAGGATGACTACTCCAAGTTCACAGAGCTTCTCTGGACTCCACATGGAGACTTCTTGAATCCATGAGGAAAAAAATAAGGAAAATAGAAAATAAATCTTATAAAATTTGTAATTTGATTGATGAATGAAATAAACAAGTTCACAACCTTTTAAATAGGGATACTAAACCATGGGAGAAGTTTTGGAATCAAACTACAACTAAAACTCCTAGAAATCGCAACTTACTATAAATAGTAAACGTACTATTTATAGACGGTCGTGATGTCTACTAGTGCTATGGTTTTCAGCCAAAAATAGTAAAAAATAGTAAGTGTCCTATTTGGCCAAACCATAATGTTTTCCTAATTATTCTAAGAACTTTTCATGTTGGGGGCAACTCCTAAAGCCCAACGAATGAAGAGTTATACTTAAATTAAAACTTATTATAAATAGTAAAAATAAAATTACAATAGGATTTCGACCGTCGATCTAGTGGTATTTCGTAAATTTGGCATGGGCAACCCGACATAGCGGGTTGGGTGGCTAAAGTAGCTCATCCTACCCCAAGATCATACATAGTTCGTTGAATAACTCATTTCGGATTGTGAGATACGCCCGATTTAAGGTAAGACGGTCTAGATCACTTCTGTCGTTGACCAGGCTTTTTCTGATCCATCTTGGCAATGAAACTGTCCATGACCTGCTCTACACCATTGGGCCTGCCTCATTTTTTGCCTCATACCACAAAATGTTATGATAAAATAGATGAACATTGCGGATATATCATATACATCACAATGGACCCCACAAATTTAAGTAAACATTTTGAACTGATTTTCAAGCTGGAATTACGCTTCCATTTTCAAACCAAGTGAAAAAGTAATAATTAATTATTTATCATAGTTTTACATGTAACATGGAAAATCAAATAGGCCCTTAAGTCGTTGATCAACCTCAATTTTGAGTTGATGTCCTAAAATCAACCCAAAAAATTAGATGGATGGAATGGATATACCACATACATCATAGTTGGCCCAACACAACTTGGGGGTTACATATAATTCTTATAATGCTGGTTATAGGGAAGTCATACTTTTCTACGCCTGGTAAAAACTTGGATGTACTGGCAGAGTTTAACATAGGTTACGCAGGCATATGGGCTATTTTTTGTCTAACTGTTTATTGTCTACTTAACTGGTGTAAATATGTGTAAATCAGTAATAATTATTTACAAACGTATTGCTTTTTGAACATTAAAATTGAGGAGGGGCAGACAACACCATAGGAAACAATGCGAATTTGAACACCTATTGTTAAAAACTTCTTGGAAGCCTTGGAAGTTTTGGATCAAGTTGATATTTGTATTTTTCTCTTATCCAAGTCTATGTGACCTTTTTTTTTTTTTCAAAAAACTGAGAATTTCATTAATCAACAGAATTTACAGCCATTCGGGTGGGTCCCTACAAAAAGAGAGAGGACCACACCTATCGTGTAATACACATAAAAACAGAAAAGTAGACCCAAAGAGGGTCCCACAAGGACCAAAGTCGAGAACACTGCTAGGCCAACACTACAGAAAAGGGCAGGGAAGAAAAGGTCAAGGAGATCTAACGGAACCCAAGCCCGTATTGTCTAGAACAAGTTCACCTCTAACGTGCCTAGGGAGCGAGGCTCGACTTCTGAAGGTAGTGTCCGGGTACCCGTCACTAGCCAGTCTCACAAGAGCATTAGCCACGGCATTAACTTCAAGGAAAATATGCGAGAAAGACAGGTCAAGGCTTTGAATTTTGAACCGAATATCCCCCATAATATACCAGATTTTCCAAGGAATGGAATAAGAAAGGTCCTCAGCTACTGCGACAATAAGCTTGGAGTCGGACTCCACCACAATGTTGGTGAGACCCAGGTTGGAGCAAATATTTAACCCATTAAGCATTGCCTGGGCTTCAGCCATCGTGTTTGAGGTAGTCCCATAGAACCTGTGAAAAGCAAAAATGAGGTTACCGGAGTGATCCTGGCACACTCCTCCTCCGCCGCTGACACCTGGATTGCCTCTCGAAGAACCATCAACATTAAGCTTTAGCCAGTCCTTTGGGAGTTTGGTCCATCTGATAATAATTGGTTTAGCTAGGGGAGGAAGGGTCGGGTTGATCTGAAGGGAGTTGAGGATAGCGATCTCGGTCATGGATGGACTGTTCGAGATTGGAATGGAGGATCCAATCTCACGTAGCCAACGAGAAACTCTGAAGATGATCTTACTGGCGGACATACTGAGCCCCTCGAATCTTGCAGCATTTCTACTGATCCAAAGCTCCCAAATGACTAAGCTAGGAAGGAGGCCCGTGAGAATTACAGAGCAGGAGCTGAGACTAGCAGATGTAGTCCAAAGCATGAACCTGGGAAGGATAGGCTGATCCTGGATAGGAGGAATATTGAAAAGTCTGCTGAAGAATTCCTAGACACGATTGACAATTTTTCCTTGGCAGAAAAGATGGTTCAAGGTCTCCTCCGCACCTAGAGGGCTATGAATACCGAGATCAGACGGTTGGTTGCTGTGGAATTGAGAAGCAGCGGAGACGCTGACCGTTGAATGGAGGGTGTCAACTTGGGGTTGAAGAGGAGGGTGGTCATTAGAGATGTCAGGAATTTGCGCCGAACTCAGAGGTTGGGGAAACCTGCAACACTCTCATTTCGAGGCAATTGAAACTCCAAGCTTCTGGACTGTCGCATCAACAGGGACCGCCTTGCAAGTTGTTTTCCAAGCGAAGATTGCCAGCTTAGGAGGAAGGAATTTATTCCAGATCCAAGAGGACCAAGGGATCCTGGGGAGTTGTCGTCTGATGCCATTCTAGGCAGATTTAACTAAGAAGTTGTCGGAAGTAGTTAAGTCCCAGATGAGCTTGTCTGGATGGTTGGAAAACGCAACCTTAGAGGCCAACAAGGTCTGCATCGTTGGGGGAGAAATCAAATCCTAAATATCTGATAATTTCCATATGCCCGAAACAGGATGGAAGTCGTTGACTGAGGTCTGCAATAACTGTGGAGGGATAGACGAAACAATGGCTCCAGCTAGGATCCCGTTTCCCGACCAATTGTGGAACCAGAAGCTTAGGTTGCCCATTTCAATGAGCCATCTGGAATGATAGAGAGTGAAGGGCAACACCTTGACGATTTCCTTCCAGGTGGGGGAAGAGAAGGAATGTGACCTGCCATGGCGAGACAAGAATTTCCACAGATAAGCCGCTGAAAAATAATTGGCCCAGAGGGACGTACCTCTGATAAGGTTCCATGCCATTTTGACTCTAAGAGCATGCATAACTTCCCTTATTTTATGAATTCCCAATCTGCCTTCTTGGAAAGGGGTGTAAATTTTATCCCAACTGATCCAGTGCCTCTTATTTCCTTGATTCGAACTACCCCAAAAGAAGTTAGCAATCGTGCTGTCAATAGATTTACTAACTGCCTTCGGAATGTTGATTGCTGATAGGAGATGAATAGGAATACTTGAGAGAACGTGTCTAATCAAGACTAATCTGGCTGCTGGATTTAGTAGTTTAGCTTTCCATCCATCAATCTTGTTGGTAATCTTTTGTACAAGTTGCTACAGCAGCAGCCTCGTGATTTTACCCTTGGCGAGGGGAATGCCCAGATAAGATGTGGGGAAGAAGTCTTGGGAGAAGCCTGATATGTTGGAAAGTCGCTGGGCTTTTCTCCTTGATGTTTTCTTTGGAGCAATGAAGGTAGTTTTGGCTACATTGACTCTTTGGTCTGAAGAGCTTTCATAATCTCGAATGAAGCTGAGGAGAATTTTCACATTAGCTAGCTTGCCATTAAGGAAAACAATTGCATCATCAGCGAAAAATAGGTGCGTAATTGTAGGATAAGATTTGGGGAGGTGGAAATGTTGACAGCTCCCTGACGTAAACAGAGAAGCCATGCCTCTACTTAAAGCCTCAACTGCAAGAATGAATATGGACGGAGAGTGAGGGTCACCCTGACGGAGACCTCTCATGCTTTTGAAAAAACCGAAGCTCCTTCTGTTGATGAGAACAGAGAAGTTGATATATTTTTCCAGCATCGCTGAAGCTGAGCTATACAAGGAGGGCTAAAGCCGAATTTCTGAAGCAATTGATTGATGAAGTCCCATTCCATTCTATCGTATGCTTTCTCTATATCCAATTTGATGATGAAGTTGCCACCATATACCTTGCTGTCAATCTCGTGGGCCATCTCTCTAGCTAAGAAAATGTTATTTGTGATTGATCTACCTTTGAAAAAAACGCCTTGCTCTTTGGATATGAGCATGGGCAAAATGTGAGCCAACCCGAATGCCAACAACATGGAGAATATTTTCATAATGCAATTGCATAAGCTTATCGGTCTGAAGTTTTTTACATACTCCGGATTCTTTTTCTTGGGAACGAGGCAAAGAAGGGTGCACTGAAAAGTCTATGTGACCTTATTAACAGGTTAGATGACAAATAAAAGGTCTTATACACCCTAAGAAGTAAAAACCTTTCAACCATGGAAGTTTTACTACATTAGCTTCTTGTGGTGTAGGCCTCTTGAGCTTTGCATTTGCACATTTTAAAGCTCATTCTTTGTTTTTTTTTTTTGAAACAAAATATGTCTTCATTGATAGAAAATTCCGTACGTAGTTACATAGATTGATTCAGGAGATCATGGGAGAAAAAGAACCTGAGGACTCCTATCATATCAAAACCAACAAAAAGACACGAAAATCATCTACAAAGTCTATCTACAGGCTGCGGCTCTCTCTAATCGCTCCTAGGCCCGTCTTGTCAAGGAAAATCATCCCTTGGATCTTAGGGGGAATGTCTTGCAAATGCTCAAAAACTAAGGATGATTGAGAGTCACCCCCCTGCCTGGCCAATGTGTCTGTAGGGGAGTAGCCTTCTCTAAAAATATGCGCAAACTCAACCCTTCCTCTGTTCTTTAACTTGTTTATGCGGTTTATCCAGTAGCTTCATTTCCAATTTGCTTGAGACATCCCATTAAGAGTTTTCACCACGTGAAGCGAGTCAGATTCAATGATGATCTAGTTGAAGCCTCTGTCTAGGCCCAACTTCAGTCCCTCATAAACAACTCGCTATTCAGAATAAGAATTCATACCGGCACCAAAACCAAAAGAGAAGGCAAAAAGGAATTGTCCCCTATCTCCTCTACAAATTCCCTCACCTCCAACTGCCCCCGGTTTATGCCTAGCAGAACCATCCACATTTATCTTTACCCATGTAAAACAAGGTCTGATCCACCTCACTATTTCAACGACATGGACATCTTTACCCATCCAAATTTATTTTAAAGCTCATTCCCTAAAATGTTCCGATAAAATATATGAACAACATGGACATGTGATGCCGGGAAGGACATGAGGTCGAGCATTGTCTTCCTCAAGGGGATAACTATTCCGAATCCGTGGAACTTCTCTAAACTCCTCACAAAGACTTCTCAAATCCACGAGGAAAAGAACAAGGAAAATAAAAAATAAATTCTATAAAATTCAAAATTGATTGATGAATCCAATAAACGAGTTTACACTCCTTTAAATAGGGATACTAAGCTATGAAAGAAATTTCGAAATCAAACTATAACTAAAACTCCTAGAATTCGTGACTTACTATAAATGGTAAACATACTATTTATCGATGGTTGTGATTTCCACTAGTGCGTGAGGTTTTCGGCTAAAAATAGTAAGTGTCCTATTTGGCCAAAGCTTTCCTAACTTTTCCACTTTTCGTGTTGGACACAACTCCTAAAGCCCAATGTACGAAGAGTTACAGTTAGACTAAAACTTACTATTTATAATAAAAATGGAATTAGAACAGGGAAATGACTGTCAATCTGATGGTATTTTACAAATCCAGCTTGTGCAACCCGGCTATGCCCTAGCCCAAAATCATATATTTTACATGCGATAACTCATTCCGATTTGCGAGATACGTCCGTTTTAAGTTCTGACGGTCTGGATCATCTCCATCTCTGACCGGCCCTCTTTTGATCCACCCTGACCATGAAATTATCCACGACCCACTCTACATCAAAATGTCACATACAAATTGATGGGGCTCACATATTTAAGTCAGTCCTTTTTATACCCATTTTGAGATGGAAATACTTATCTAAAATCATACCTATTTATCTATCATGCATTTACCTTGTAAATAAAAAATTAAGCAGCCCCTTAGGTGTTTTCTGGGTAGCATTGAACTTTGTGGGTCTTTGTCATGACGTTATTTCATCGGCGTGCAGAAGCCACTGAGAAAGCGTCAAATATGTACTCCCCCACGCCGATGAATGAGGTGTAACTCTTAGGTTCAGTTAGTTGGACTACAAATTACAGTTGACATAACAGATAACTTCCAACCTGTGATGCGTGTGCAAAATCCAACTCATCTAATAGGTTGGTCCTATCCTGAGTACTGCTTTCATAAAAAAATAGCCACATATACTTTTCAAGTGAACCACGCTTGTAATTTATTCTTTATTATGGCTAGAAATTGTTTCCTATGTTGTGGTCCGCCCAATAAGTAGATGGGGCTAATTTTTTTAACTAGGCTATCCTCATGGTTCGGCCAACCTATTCGACAGGTTGGATTTCAGATGCTCTTAATTGGTTGGAAGTTGCCGACTAGGTGGACTATAACTTGCGTCCAACTTAAGAGCTACTGATATTAAATAATCCAATTATATGATAAGTGGAGATTTATTGGACCGTCGAAATAAAAAATATCCACTGGCTCCGTTTCAATAAACAAATGCCCATGAATCAAAGGTTAGATTTTTTTAATCAATATTATTATTATTTTTTTTTGGGTGCCTGCGCATCAAGTGTGATACGCTGCCACAGTATCACGTAACTCCTTTTCAATGGACCATGTGCATCCATTCTCTATAAGAGTTCAGAGTTCAGAGTTCAGATTTGAGAGAGAGAGAGAGAGAGAGAGAGATGGATTACTCAATTATGTTGCTGTGGACATTGATGGTGTGGGCATGCATCCATCTTCTCTTTCTTGCAAGAAAAAGAGGACTTTCTAATGGCAAGCTCCCACCAGGTCCCATCCCACTTCCCATTTTAGGAAGCCTCTTCAAACTCGGCAGCAAACCCAACGAGTCACTTGCTCAGCTCGCCAAGAAGTATGGCCCACTAATGACACTTAAGCTGGGCTCCACAACCATGATCGTCGTTTCATCATCAATCATGGCCAAAGAGGTCCTCCAAAAGAATGATCAATCTTTCTCCGGTCGAAGAGTTTTTGATGCCGTTCGCGCACTTAACTTCCATGAGTCATCAATCGTGTGGTCACAACCAACCACACGTTGGCGAAAGCTACGAACGATATTTAACACAGAAATGTTCACCACAGCAAGAATCGCCTCCAACCAAGGCCTTCGACACAAGAAAGTGCAAGATCTTATCGCTCACATACAGGAGGATCGGCTAGCAAGACGCGCAGTTGATATTGGCCAAGCCACCTTCACTACCACCCTCAACTTGACCTCCAACACAGTCTTCTCTGTCGATTTGGTCGATCCCAACTCCAAATCAGCACAAGACTTTAAGGATTTGGTGTGGGAACTTTTGAAAGAGAGCGGTAGGCCCAACCTCGTGGACTATTTTCCAGTGCTGAGGCCAATTGATCCACAAGGCATCAGGCGTCGAATCGCCGCTAATCTCAAGAAGTTGTATGCAATTTTTGATCGACTGATCGATGAAAGGATGTTGTCTACATCAACATCGTCCGATTCTCCTAGAAGAAATGATTTCCTCGATGTGCTTCTCAATGAAAAAGATGAGAACGGCCTCCAACTTGGCCGTCAAGATATCTTGCCAATACTTACGGTACCATCTTACTTCCTTCACATGTGTTTTTTTTTTAAAATTTTTTTTTTGGCTTGATCCATAGTTTAAAAACACGAACTTGACTCAACTCGGGTAAGTTTCTTGAAAGATCATACAATTTTATCTGAGCGTTTTTATTTTCCCCCAGTATTAGTTATAGTATTTAAAAAGTATAAATAATATATATAATGTTGAGTTGTGCCAACTTGGGTTTTGATGGAGTCGTGACCAAATCAAAATTTTGTTGAGCTTTTGTGAAATCTGGTCGAGTGGAGTCAACTCAGGTGAGTCAAGTTGTGGTAAGTTGCAAGCCATGGAGGATTAGATCTAGGCAATCCACATGATTAGAACTCCCAATTAAGTTTTTTAATTGGATTATAAAAAATTCTATGATATTTGTCTTGGTTTGCAAACATTGATGCTAGGGCACAATGATAGTACAAAGTTGAATTTTGAAGGAAAATCATTTCATTGATAAACACACCCCATGTGTTTCTATGTTTGGTGATACGTTGATAATACAAAGTTATACTTTTCTTTCTACCAAAAGTAAGATTTTGGAACAGTGTATTGCAGTTAGTTGCCATCCGTAGAGCACAAGAAATAGAAACACGTCCCCACAGAGAGAGAGAGAGAGAGAGAGAGAGAGAGAGAGAGAGATTAAAAAAATATAGCTATATTATTTTGGAAATTAGTTAATTTCAAATATAGCTATATTATTTTGGAAATTAGTTAATTTCAAACCATTTTGTGAAATTGATTAATGTTATTAAATCCTTCTATGATGAAATTGATATTATTTTACAACAGGGCGTTGTTGTTTAGACATTACAAACAAATAAGCTATATATATAAGATGGATAGGAGAATATTCATTGGACAAATGAAAAAAACGAAAAAGAAAAAAAGGAAAAAAAAAAAAAAAATCTATTTTCCATGAAGAGCTTGCTACCCATTGAGATGGCAAATTTTTTTTTTTTTTTTTTTTTTCGGTTTAACACACGTACACACACCCCCACACACATACACTAGTGGAATTTCACCACCTATGGATACTCGAACCCTTGACCCGTGTTGAAACTCCCGAGAGTCTACAACCGGATCAAGAGTAAGGATCCCATTGAGATGGCAATTTAATGATGCCTATGTGTGTGTTTGTTGGCAGTACTGTTTCCTACGTTGAAATCCAATTTTTTTTTTTTAATAACTACATAAAGGCTTAGAAGACGATTGTGGTGTCTTGGAACATTAGACAGCTGAGTAGTAATGCTTAAAAAGAAAAAAAAAAAAAAAAGAAAGAAAGAAAGAAAGAAAGAAAGAAGTCATGCTTAGCGGTAAGAGAGTTAGTCCGTAGTTACAACGTTGACGTTATGCAACACCCAGATGCATAGTTCAGGTGGTAGACTGAGTGAAAGATACCTCATTTCAACACCGAGGTCTTGGCATCGATTCCCTAGTGGGGGTGGCTAACTGTGAAGTGTGATCTGACAGTAAACAAAAAAAAAAAAAAAATCCTCTCTTAGATGAAAGTTTGGAGGAGATTCTTTCACTATAAATCCTCTCTTTTTCATGAATATGTAAGTGCCGCTCTTTAAGATAATCTCACTATAAGTTGCAAACCAATTCTCTGTTAGGATTTCATGAATAACAGCAATTAGTGGGTAAGGCCCTGACCATGGGCCCACCTCAATGTATGTGTTATAATATCAACCCCATTCAACCATTTTGCCAACTCATTTTAGGTATAAAAAAAAAAACAATAATAATAAAAATGAGGCAAATCTAAATCTCAGGTGGACTACAACACAGGAAAATCACAGTGGTGATTGAGCGTCTACCATTAAAAACTTCTTAAGGAGCATTGTAATTTTATTTTCCGTCCAACCTGTTGATAAGGTCACACAGAACTGGATGAATGGTAAACACAATAGCAGCTTGATCCAAAACAACTATGGCCTTCCAGAAGCTTTTGATGGTGGGGATTCAATCCATACTGTTCAGTCCACCTGATATTCGGAGCTGCCTTATTTTTTAGACTATGCCCTAATTTTTAGA
Source organism: Magnolia sinica (assembly GCF_029962835.1). Lineage (NCBI taxonomy): Eukaryota > Viridiplantae > Streptophyta > Magnoliopsida > Magnoliales > Magnoliaceae > Magnolia > Magnolia sinica. The sequence goes on from NC_080579.1 coordinate 8,364,595, forward strand.
CTATGCCCCAAAAATGATCTGGCAAAATGAATGGACAGTTGAACAATGTGGATGTACAACAAACACATCAAGGTGGGTCCCACGGTCACGACCTCACCCACTAAACTGTTACCCTGCCTTACCTATCTGTGCCTATATATATACTGAAGTGGTTAGCTGCAGCACATTTATTAATATGTGCGAGATCTGATCATTTTAATTAGTCATCTCTAAAATGCCAACATGCTCTCTATTTGATATTTTATTCGGACAAAAGACCCGCACCCAAATTCCATAGCTTTATGTGGGCTCTCTCAATAATAATATTTCTAAGAGGTAAAGGGAAGGTCATTTCCTTTTAGGTTGGTTGGGGGCAGGAGGGGTTCAAATACCAAGACTCGCAACTGAAGTGACATTGCCAAGTTTGGTGGGCCCCACCAAGATGTATGTGTTGCATCCATTCGGGGAGATCAATATAAGGCATGATCCAAAGAATGAGTCAGATCCAAAGCTCCATATATTTGTGTTTTTCCTTCTTTCATGTCTATGTTAACTTATGAGATTGGATCTCAAATAAACATTATGGTAGGAAGGTTTCAATGGTGGGCGTCACTCTCCCCACTGTTTTCTCTGGTGGGATTCACTCAAGCTTTAGATCCGCTTCATTCTTTGTCTCATGCCCTAAAATGATCTCTTCAGGGGCCCGTTTGGCCGGGCGGATTGGAATGGATTGGATGGTATTGGAAGTTAAATCCTGGGATTGGCCGGGCGTGCCAAATAGACCGGGTGACCTGATCCCGTGATATAGCAATCCCATGGATCTTAGGACAATCCACTGACAACACAATCATTACCTTTAAATCCCATCCAATCCACCATAATCCATTCAAATTTTCCTGGGAGGTGTTTGGTTTGAGGGATTGGAAGGGATGGGAAGGTTTAATCCCAGGATTGGCTGGGCGTGCCAAACAGACTCGATATAGCAATCCCATGGATCTTAAGACAATCCACTGACAACACCATCATTACCTTGAAATCCATGCCATCCACCCTAATACCATTCAATCCCTTCCAATCCACCCGGCCAAACGGGCCCCAAATGGATGGACGGTATGTATACAATATATATATATAGCCAAACGGGCCCCAAATGGATGGACGGTATGTATACAATATATATATATATATCATGGTAGGCCCACAGAATTTGGTGACGCTAATTCAGTAGTGAGTTTTGCTACTCAACCTCGCAGCAACTAATCCGCGTCCAATCCTCTAAGGCCCATCCCGTCTCCATTGAATCAGTTCCCAAGAGTACCTAAAAAAGAACCTTTCCTCTCTTCAGCATTCCGGGTTAAGAGGATTTTACAACATGTCCATACGTGGTATTTGGTTGTAGGGTAAGGACCTCTGTGACAAAGAAGAAATTCGTTAGATACCATTATCTACTCACACTCATGTGTGGTCTCTATAAGATTTTAGAAATTTTTAGAGATTTTTGAAGTTATGGATAATCTTATTAGCTAATTGGTTGAATATATAGTAACATGATAGAATTATAAATAAAAAAGATTAAATGACTCTTAATTTTTTATACACCAGGATTCAAATATTTAGAAAGTTGTAGAGCATACATTCAAGAATCATTTAAAAATATAGCAAGGAGTGTATGACAGGGGAGAGATGACACTCTTTTAAAGAAGAGATGATTACAGACTTCAAATTCCCACCCTACTCCAATGTACTATGCAGGTGGGGCTTGTGGTGTAGGTATCTAGCATTTCGATATCAAAGGAGCCCACTAGGGATGAATGGTGCATAAAAATTTTTCACATTAGAAAACCAAAAGAAATGTTTAAGGAAAAACTCAATATAGGTATTTTTTTTAAATAATAATATAAAAAAAACAACAAGAAGAAGATATTATTTACTAAATAGATGAATGGAATCACAAAAGTCATCATATCAACAGTTAGGTTACTACGGAGCACTCAGCCCCACTTATTAAAAAATGAGCACACCAAGTGTTTTTTTTTTTTGTTTTTTTGTTTTTTTTTGAAAATATGATTTCATTTCAAAAGACCAGGGGCACAAAAAATAAACACCTGTGAGCCTATTGTGAAACAAAACTGAAAAACTAGAGAAAAAAATACCAAGGAGAAATAAAAAAACATCGTGCTCCCTTATCGAACCCAGTCCCACCTTGTCAAGGAAAAGAAGACCCCTAACTTCAGAAGGGAGGGCCGAAAACTAAGTAAACCACACTGACGATTGAGCAGCACTGCCCAAACGGGCCAAGGCATCCGTTGGAGCGTTACCCTCCCTGAATATGTGAACAAAACGCACCTGCCCCGATAGCTTTAATCTACTGATCTTGTGGGTCTAGTAGGCCCATTTCCAGCTTGGATGCACTAAACCGTTCAGAACGTCGATGGCCAGCTAGGAGTCTGATTCGACTATTGCCTTAGAGAGACTTGAAGAGAGACAATGGGAGAGGCCATCGTGGAAAGCAGGAAGCTCCGCCGTGGTTCTAGAGTCAACCCCATATCCCGCCGCAAATGCGAAGATAAACTGGCCTCTATCTCCTCTGCAGACCCCACCGCCACCAGAGCTCCCTGGGTTACCTCTGAATGACCCATCTACGTTAATCTTCACCCAATCCGGATTGGGTTTCAACCATTTAATCAAAGATAGATGCTTGGAAGCAGACCCCACCAAGTGTTCCCATGCATTAGTACCTTGTAATTCTTGCTCATTGTTTTCTCCATATGATTTCTTCACGTTTATTTATTTATTTATTTCTTCTTCTTCTTCTTCTTCTCTCTCTTATTATTATTATTATTATTGTTATTTTTAACGTTATGAGTTGACTACCTTACCACCAACTCTGCACACATCAAGACTAAAGACATGCACTTTCAATCATCAGGATATATTTATCGCAGGAACTGACACAAGCTCGACCGCTGTAGAATGGGCCATGGCAGAGTTGCTTCACAACCCAAATGCAATGGCAAAGGCTCGATTTGAACTCAAGGAGACCATTGGCTTGGGACAACAGGTGAAAGAGTCAGACATCATCCGTCTCCCATATCTACAAGCCATCGTGAAGGAGACCTTGCGTTTGCATCCACCGGGTCCGCTCTTTCCTCGCAGAACCATAGCTGATGTTGAAGTCCATGGTTTTTCAATACCCAAGAACACTTGGATTACAATGAACGTGTGGGCCATAGGAAGAGATCCCAACGTTTGGGCTGAACCGGCATCCTTCTTACCCGAGAGGTTCTTGGACAGTGACATTGACTTCAAAGGCCAAGATTTCGAACTCATACCATTTGGATCAGGCCGGAGGATTTGCCCAGGCTTACCACTTGCATTTAGGATGGTCCACCTATTATTGGCATCTTTTCTCCATTCATTCGACTGGAAACTTCCCAATGGGATGATGCCTCAAGATATGGACATGAGCTCTAAGTTCGGTATAACCCTGCAATTGGCAACCCCTCTACGTGCTATCCCTGCACTAAATGACTAGCATTGCCTAAATGAATATGTGGTTGATCCATTATGAAATTTGGAGCAAGAATCTTGGGGCTATAGCAAGGATATCCCTTGGTGCAAAAACTGCTATGTATGAATGATTCTAGACATCTGATCCATAAAAATATATTTTCCTTTGAATGTGCACCATTGATTTAGTCTATACTTTCCTGCAGGCAATGATTGTAGAGCCTGATAGGTAATAGGGAGTTAGTTAAGAAAGTCCATGCGCCATGCATGGTTTTATATATAATGCGTCCAATTTAATGAGTGTATTTTTTTTTTTTTTTGGGATCGGTTCTTCTTTGAATTTATCTGAATGATAGCCAGTAAGATTAGAATTTAAAATCCGTAATTTTCCCTAACATCCTGTCTGTCCTGACTACATAGTAGGCCTTCATTGTCTTGCATGGACATGATTGCTGGAATGCACCCGACAATTAACCTCCTCTTAAACCCCTGCTTCCTTCTGAGGTAAAAAGCGATTTGTAGTATCTAATTGCCTCCTCTTCGATGTCAGATTGGGTATTTAAGGTTGTTCTTAAGTTTGATTTAATGAGCTTGATAGAGGATGTACATCTTCTCTCTATGACCAAATCATGAAAGAATCTTGTGTTTCTATCTCCCACTGCTAGCCATCAATGATTATGGGATTTTTGGTTCCCCAAGATTTTCTCTTGAAGGAGAGCTTACACTACCTTTGACTTGGACTCTTCAAGATTAACATACCCTTGCCTAGAATTTGATAATGTAAGACCATTCTTTGCTTTCAATAAGTTCCTGAACACATCCCCAAAACTCTCTTATTTCTTGTTGGATGATGATATGGTATCTCTGCTCCTTTTTAAAGTGAGACTATTCCCTTTGGATGCATGCTATTACTTACAAACCACGTCCATTGGATAAAGTCCGGAGAGGAGATTCGAACTCGAACTCGCATCTATGGGGAGCAAGCCCATGACCTTAGCCATTTGTCCAAACCATGAGTGGGTCCCAAAGAGCAAACTTTAATTTTCTCATTTTTAAATATACAGTAAGCATTCGGTGCGGCATCACACCCCGTATCCCAATTACTCCTTGCCCATCGAGCCTGAATGAATAGTGGTTGTACAGATTTTTGGAATGGAATATATCATCGATTAGAAAAAAAAAAAAAAAAGAGTTGCAGAAACCTTTCATGGGTGGTCCATATTGTTTGAAATTTGAAGGCTTTGGGAGCTTTATTTTAATTTTCCTCTAAGGTAATGAAGAGAGGAGAATGACCTGAGAAGTGGCATGGCAAGTGTGTAACTCGTGAATATTTCTGTCCTTCCCCCTTCCAATTGTAAGAAAACGGCTGGAAGGCGGCCACGCTCTTGGGGCTGGATGGTGGATGGAAGGGGAGGCTGAGATAGTTGAAGCGTCGTGGCTTTGGACTTGTTAAAATTTCTTATGGATAGCTGGTTGATTTGGAATGTGCGAGGAGTGGGCAATCCTGCCACCATCTGCTCACTGAAACGCCTCATTCGCGAGAAGAATCCTGCTCTTGTTGCTATTCTTGAACCCATGCTTAGAGATTCTAAGCGGGTTAGCACCGGTCTGAAACTTGGGTTCTATTCTTCCCTATCTAATGCATCCGAAGGAGGAAAAATCTGGGTTTTCCATAACTCCTCCATTGCCGTGGACCTCATTTCGACCTCCGATCAGCTGCTGTCATTTCTTCTTCGGGCCCAAGGTAGGGTGGATGTCTGCCTTGTATCCATTGTTTATAAATGCTCCAGAATGCTTCGTAGATCACTTTGGCAGCAACTTCATGTGCTTGCTAATAGCTACTCTATATCGTGGTTGGTTGCCGGTGATTTTAACGCGGTTCTTCATTCCACGGAGAGAAGAAGCTCCGCCAGCTTTGATGCCATCAGCGCTGCGGAATTCAGTGATGGGCTAAAAGTGCGAGACTAAGAGATGCGGGTTTTACTCGCAGCCGGTTCACTTGGTGCAACAATCAACATGGGCTAGCTAGAGTGTGGGGTAGGCTAGACCGAGTATGTGGTAATGATGCTTGGATGGCCTCCTTCCAGACTGTCCAAGTGACGCACCTTCCCAGGCATAATTTCGACCACGCTCCCCTCCTGGTTTCTTTTCCTCCGCTCAACAACTCCAGACCAAGGCAGTTCAGGTTCCAGCGCATGTGGTGCTTGCACGAGCTGGTTTTGGATGCTTGGAAATCGGATGTCTTGGGAGACCCACTGCTAGTCCTTGCTAGTAAATTCAAGAATGTGAAGTCAGCGCTTAAAATCCGGAATGCCCAAACGTTTGGGAACATTTTCCAGAATGTCCAGCGTGCTGAAAGGGAGCTTGTGGATGCTGAAACTGCTGGTCTGGATAGCAGTAATCCTCTGTCCATGGATGCTCTTCAACAAGCCAGAGATAGGCTTGGCCAAGCTGAACTTTATGAAGAGGTATTTTGGAAACAAAAGGCTAGGAATAAATGGCTCAAGGAGGGTGATTGGAGCACAAAATTCTTCCACTCCCTCGCCTCAGACCGTGCTAGAAGAGCTACCATTTTTAGCATTTACTTAGATGACGGAACAATCCTATCAGACCATCAGGCCATCAAGCAGGCTGCTGTGGATTTTTTTTGAGTCCCTCCTTCAAGCCGGGCCATCTCTCCCATCTGATTCCTTGCTGGGAGTGATTCCTCCTTCAGTCATGGCCAAAGATAACAATCTTCTTCTACGTGAGCCTTCTATGGAGGAAGTCCAAGCTGCAACTCAAGCTATCTTGGTTGACAGTGCTCCGAGCCCAGATGGTTTCTGTGGGGCCTTCTTCCATAGCTGTTGGGACATCATCGGGATAGACATCCTTGGAGCTATTCGCGCTTTCTTTCATGGAAGTCCCCTTCCCAAGGCCTTTTCCTCAACTCTTATTTGTTTGATTCCAAAATGTCCAGTGCCTAAGCATTTTTCTGATTTCTGTCCTATCAGCTTATGTACGTATATTTATAAGGTCTTTATTAAAGTGATTGTTAACAGGCTTGGTAGTGTGCTTCCACATATCATTTCTCCTGAACAGGGTGCTTTCGTCAAAGGCCGATCTATAGTGAAAAATTGTGCGCTTGCCCAGGAGCTATTTCGGGATATTGATAGAAAAGTTAGGGGCGGAAACATCCTTATTAAGCTTGATATAGAGAAAGCTTACGACAGGTTGGATTGGGCCTTCATCGAAGCGGTTGTGGGAAAATTCGGTTTCAGCTCCCCCTGAATTGATCTCATCGAGAAGTACTGGAATAGTGCATGGTTTTCCATCCTCATCAACGGGGAACCTGCAGGCTTCTTCAAATCCTTCCGCGGTCTTCGCCAAGGGGACCCCATCTCTCCAACCCTCTTTATAATTATCACAGCAGAAGCCTTAGGGCGTGGGTACAAGCACTTGATCTCTGCAGGGACTTGCCGTCCATTCAAGACGTCTAGAAACTACCCCCTAATCACTCATCTTTAGTTTGCTAATGACACTATTCTTCTAGCCAACGGCTCCTCCAGCTTGCTTCGTAGGATTGTTGACTTCCTCTCCCTTTTCCAGCGTGCTTCGGGCCTGAAAATTAATGCTCAGAAGTCGGTTTTCCTCGTGCCAACCACCAGACCTACGGCTCGCACTCGTTCCATCAACCAAATCCTTGGCTTTTCTTTGGGTTCCTCCCCCTTCATGTATTTGGGAGTCCCCATCTTCAAAGGGAGAGAGCGAAAAATTTACTTTCAGTGGATCATTGAGAAATTTTCATCCAGAATTGCTGGTTAGAAATCCAGGATCTTATCTCAAGCAGGCCGACTCACCCTTATTAACCATGTCCTAACCAGTATTCTTATCCATTGCATGGCTGCAACTGATGTTCCTCTGACCATCCTTAGGGAGCTTCAAAAATTGATGGTCTAGTTCTTCAGGGGCTGGGATGGCCCTCACAAGAACTGTCACTGGATTAATTGGTAGAAAATCTCTTCTCCAAAGGCTGAAGGAGGGCTGGGAGTAAAGGATCTCAGGTACATTATGCAGGCCCTTCGTGCAAAGATGGCATGGTCTTTTGTTTGCAGGAGGTCTCCTTGGTGTGCGGCCCACCCTAGGGGATCGATGGCAGCCTAGTCGAAATGGGTTTGACACCCAAATTTGCCCCTCAAATTCTCTCTTCTGACTTGGAGAATCTTTATGCAGGCGATCTTAGTGGATGACAGGCTTCAGGCAAAAGGAACTCCCCTTGCTTCCATGTGCATCTGTTGCCGTTCCCAAAGTCCTTCCTCTGAATCCATCGATCATGTCTTCTCTTCAGGTGAACTGGCGGACAAAGTGTGGCAATTTTTTGGGTCTTGCTTTGAGGTTCCTCCCTGTAACTGTGGCTCGGTGATTGGGCGTGCTACTGCATGGTGGAATGCGGCTTCCACTTCAGATATTTTCCTTTCCCTTAGAGGGTTAGCCCCTTTGATCATTCTTTGGGAACTATGGCTTGCTAGAAATGCAGCCCGCACGGAGGAGGCAGTGGTTTCGCCTCAAAGAGTCATTTCCAGGGTGTTTTCCTGGGTGAGGAAAATGGCGGCCCTCTTTCCCTCTTCGACCAAGGCTTGGCGCTCTCATTCTTCCTTCGCCTTGGACTGTTTGGGGATCCCTAAAAATGTTTCGCATCCAAAACAGGCTCTCCTGGTCAAATGGATCCCTCCTCCCCAAGGTCGTATCAAAATCAATGTGGATGGTTCAGCCCTGGGTAGCCTGAGCAGTTCTGGAGGTGGTGGGGTGACGAGAGAGTGTGATGGGGCTTTCCTCTTTGCTTTTTCGTCAGGTTATGGGTTTGGTTCTAATAGGAGGGCTGAAGTGAAAGCGATTTGGGACGGGCTTTCTTTTTGCAAGGAGTTGGGCTTCACCAAAATAGATTTGGCTAGTGACTCTAAGGCTCTGGTGGCTGCCTTGAACAATCGGAATTCCTCGTCGTGGGACCTGTGGTATTAGTGGGTCAGGATCAGAAACCTTAGGACTTCCATGGACTTTTCTATTTTGTACTCCCCGATGGAAGCCAATGCGGTGGCTAATGGGCTTGCCAAGAGGGGTAGTAGTAGTCAATCTCACTGCCTTTTCTGTCACTCGGCTGATCTTCCTCCTGTTATTAGGGGGCTTCTCTTTTTGGACAAAGTAGGTTTGGGCTATTTGCATGAGTTGTAAAGGGCCCTGTTGCCCTGTGTCTCCTTGGGGCTGCTCCTCCTTTTTTGTCTGCAGGCCCCTCCTAGCTGTACAGCTCCTTTTAGATATATATACAATGGCGGTTTCCAAAAAAAAAAAAAAAAAGTGTGTAACTCATGAAGGAAATTCACATATCCATCCTATGTTAACCAATCCACTGTCAAAATTCATCTACATGGTGAGAGCCACAATCATCCATTCATCTTAAGTTTCTTAAGATAATTCCTATAACATAGTGTTGAAAGCATGGATGTTGTGATACTCAAACCACTTTTCATGTGGAGGGCAGTTGCAGTGATACATGCTGTGTTGGGCACTAAAAACCCTTCCTATTTAGCAATGGAGGAGACAAAGCCCCACTAGAGTGAACTCTATTTCCATATTGAGGAATCTTAATTCCATACCCATGGTTAGGGCGACAATGGGTTGGGCCCGGTCTGACATGTTAAGCCCAAGCCCGAGGAAATTCTGCGAGGAGACCAGAGAGCTCACTTGATTCAGAGTAGTTATATCCTAAGGAAGATGGTGATTGACCTCATCATGTCCCTCCTAACACCAGTTGGATGGCACAGAAACGTCAAAGTTAGCTTTCCAAAAGTTTTAAAGGTGAGCATTTCCTGTTGAGATGTGGAGCCACATATGAGGGCCGCTCAACCAGTCGAGTGCCCTGCTCGACCGGTCGAGTGCGACCAGTTATGGACTGGCTCGACTCAAAGTCTAGCGAACATAAGTTTTTTGGGTTCCGAAGTGCTCGACCGGTCGTGGCCCATGCTCGATCGGTCACGAGGGGTTCGCTCAACCAATCGAGGTTACCTAGATTCGTTTCGGATTTGATGCAGACTGCGAATTTTTGAGTCGATTTTCGCAAGGGTACGAAAGGGAAGTTGCCTAAACTATAAATAGAGGTCCCTAAGGCTTTTCTAGGTATTATGGGAAATAATTTCTAAGGTGTTGGCAAAGGGTTTTCTCTGTACTCTCGAGGGAGAGGTTAATATATTGCCTTGTAATCTTTGTTTTTCTTTATAGTGGAAGTTTGCATCCTTGGTTTTTTACCCTTGTTGGGGTTTTTCCACGTATATCTTGTCTTGTGGTTTGTTTGGAATGCTTTGATTATTCTTCTAGTTTATATTTCTTCCTGTTTATCGTTTATGGGTGAGACCGGAGATTGGATCTCGGTTCACTGCGTTGTTAGTGTGCTGCGCAACAACTGATATCAGAGCTATTGGTTTTAGTTCTATTGAGAGCGATGACGGAAGAAAGGAAGACTAAAATTGAGAAGTTTAATGGTTCAAACTTCACCTTCTGGAAGATGTAGATGGAGAATTATCTGTATCAGAAGGACCTCTATATTCTTCTAGGAGGAAAATAGAAGAAACTAGAAAAGATGACAGATGATGAATGATTTTTATTGGATCGGAAGGCTCTAGGAACAATCCATCTCTCTTTATCTAAGAGCATCACTTTCAATATATCTAAGGTGAAAATTACAAAAGAATTAATAGAAGCCCTAATCAACATGTATGAAAAACCCTCAGCCTCCAAAAAGGTTCATCTTATGAAACAACTATTCAACATGAAGATGTCAGATAGTTAGAGCGTGGCTGAACATCTAAACGAGTTCAATACAGTCACGAGCCAGTTGAAATCTGTTGGCATTGTTTTTGAGGATGAGGTCAGGGCGTTATTGATCTTATCCAGTCTGTCAAACAGTTGGGATGGTTTGGTGATTGCTGTGAGCAATTGTTCAGGGTCGACAAAGCTGAAATTTGATGATGTGGCCGATCTAATTCTCAACGAAGAATCTAGAAGAAAGGCATCAGGAGTTTCAGGAGATTCAGGGAATGCTTTAAACGTTGAAGGAAGAGGAAGATCGCTGAACAAATAAGAAAATAAACACGGACGTTCTAAGTTAAGGAAGAAGTCCAAGGGTCCGAAAGACAAAGAAGGGTGTTGACATAGCGGGAAAAAGGGGCATATGAAACGTGATTGTAGGGCGCTCAAGAAACAAGAAGGAAACTCTCAAGGCGGGAAGGATTAAGTGAATATATCTGAGGAGAGTGACACAGAGGCGTTGATCTTGTCTCTTGATGCGAGGAATGAGTCTTGGGTTATAGATTTGGGTGCCTCGTTTCATGCCACTTCATGTAAGGAAGTTCTGCGTGATTATGTATCAGGTAATTTTGGGAGAGTCTTCCTGGGTGTTGATAAGCCGTGCAGTATTGTTGGAAAGGAAAATGTTCATATAAATAAGAAAGACGGAACGGTTTTGAAATTGAAGGATGTCAGACATGTACCGAGTTTGATACGTAACTTGATCTCAGTGGGGCAGTTGGCCGATACTGGCTATGTGACGACGACATTCACCAGTGATTCCTGGAAAATCACAAAAGGTGCCTTGGTGATACTCGAGGCAAGAAAGAAGGTACCTTGTACGTGACTTCAGGATCGTATAGTTCACTTGCAGTCATATCAACTGGAGTGAATGGGCAGTTATGGCATCAGAGGTTAGGACATATGAGTGAGAAGGGGATGGAAGTGCTATTGTCAAAAAGGAAGCTATCAAGGCTGAAGTCTATTGACTTGAAATTCTGTGAGGACTGCGTGTATGGCAAACAGAAAAGGGTAAGCTTCAAGAAAACAGGACGCGCTCCAAAGACACATCTATTGGAGCTTGTAAACACTGATGTGTGGGGACCGGCACAGGTATCTCTTGGTGGCTCACGTAATTTTGTTTCTTTTATTGATGATGCTAGTAGAAAATTGTGGGTCTATTTCTTAAAGCACAAATCTGATGTATTTAAGAAGTGGAAAGTTATGGTAGAAAATGAGATAGGTAAAATAGTAAAACGTCTCAGATCAGATAATAGGGGAGAGTACTGTGATAAGAGATTTGAGGAGTATTGTGCAGTAAATGGAATCAAACATCAGAAAATGATTCTAGGGACACTGCAACAAAATGGTGTAGCCGAGCGCATTAACAGGACTATCCTTGAGTGCGCCAGGAGCATGACGTTACATGCAGGGTTGCCCAAAACCTTTTGGGCAGATGCTGTCAATAATACTGCATATCTCATCAATAGAAGTCCCTCAGCACCATTGGATAGTGGGCTACCGAAAGAAACGTGGAATAGGAAAGAAGTGAACCTTGTACATCTCAGAGTGTTCAGTTGCACTTCATATGTTCACATTGATACAGAGCACAGAAACAAGCTAGATGCGAAGTCCATAAGGTGCACGTTTATAGGCTACGGGCAGCATGATTTTGGCTACAGGTTTTGGGATACAAAAAATAGAAAAATTATCAGAAGTAAGGACATAGTCTTCAATGAAAAAGTGATGCATAAGGACAGTGTGCAAGAAAATAAGGTCGAGGAGAAAGAATTCATAGAGTTGGAAGAGTTACCGGATACGGGTGTTACAGTGCCACAGGATGATCATGCACGGGAGCATTATGAGGCAGAGTCGCATACACCGGTTATGAGGAGGTCTACTCGGGAGAGGAGACCCACGGTCTAATACTCACCCTCCTTACATTATCTACTACTGACGGATAATGGTGAACTAGAGTGTTTTGAAGAGGCATTACAGTCGGATACACGGGTTAAGTGGGAGCAGGCCATAGATGATGAGATGGACTCTCTTGAGTCTAATCGTACATGGAAGCTAGTCACTTTACTAAGGGTAAGAAAACTCTTCATAATAAGTGGGCTTACAGACTGAAGGAGGAGCACGAGGGTTCAGAATGGTACAAGATTAGACTGGTTGTGAAAGGATTTCAACAAAAGGCGGGTATTGATTTCATTGAAATATTTTCACCTGTGGTGAAAATGTCTACGATTCGTATGATCTTGAGTATAGTGGCTACAGAGGACTTACATCTAGAGTAGCTAGATGTTAAGACAACCTTTCTTCATGGGGACCTTGAAGAAGAGATATATATGCATCAGCCGATAGGATACATGGCACCAGGAAAGGAGAACAAGGTGTACAGACTGAAGAAGAGTCTATATGGCCTGAAGCAGGCCCCGAGGCAGTGGTACAAGAAGTTCGACAGTTTCATGTCGGGAAACAGTTACAGGAGATATCATGCAGACCACTGTTGTTATTTGAAGAAGTTTGATACGTCGTATATCATCCTTCTTCTGTACGTTGATGATATGCTTGTGGTCGGTTCAAGCATGAAGGACATCTCAGATCTCAAAAGACAATTGTCTAGAGTATTTACCATGAAAGATTTAGGAGCTGCAAAACAAATCGTAGGCATGAGGATAAGGTGTGATAGGAAAAACAAGAAACTGGTTTTGTCACAGGCAGAGTATATAGCCAAGATACTTGATCGATTCAATATAAGAGATGCTAAGCCGGTTAACACTCCATTAGCCAACCACTTCAAGCTATCTAAGGAGCAAGGTGCAAAGACGCAGGAGGAACGAGACTTCTTGGCTAAAGTCCCATACGCGTCAGCTATTGGGAGTCTCATGTATGTTATGGTGAGCACAAGGCCAGACATTGCTCAAGCAGTGAGAGTTGTTAGCAGGTTCATGAACAACCCCGGGAGGGAACATTGGGAAGTTGTGAAGTGGATCCTCAGATACCTGGTACTGTGGATGTAGGGCTGTGTTATGGAGGATCGGAAATCAAGCTACAAGGCTACGTAGATTCAGATTTAGCAGGAGATATCGACAGCAGAAGAAGCACTACAGGTTATGTCTTTACTCTGGGTAGTGCTACAGTCAGTTGGGTCTCTCAGTTACAGAAGATAGTATCTATCAGTATGACGGAAGCAGAATATCTTGCGGCTACAGAAGCGTGTAAGGAGATGATATGGATGCAAGGTTTCATGGAAGATTTGGGTAAGAAGCAAGCAGATTGCAAGCTGTACAGTGACAGTCAGAGTGTAATACACGTAGTTAAGAATTCAATATTTCATTCAAAACCAAGCATATTGCCATCAGATATCACTTCATACGTTCGTTACAAGAAGATGGATCGATTGCTCTGGAGAAATTCATACAAGTGAGAATCCTGTAGATATACTTCCAAGGCGGTCACATTGGAGAAGCTAAAACTATGTTTAGCTTTGATTGGTCTTCAAGCTTGAAGACGGGGAGGTGGTGCACTCCGGATGTAGAAGACGAAAGTTTATGGCAATGTGTCTCCAAGCGGGATATTGTTGAGATGTGGAGCCGCATTTGGGGGTTGCTCGACCAGTCGAGTGCCCTGCTCGATGGTTCAACTTAAAGTCTAGTGAGTATCAGTTTTTTGGGTTTCGAGGTACTCGACCGATCGAGGGGTCACTACATCAAAATCGCTAATTTGCGGCGGACCAAATCTGTCGTAAAACTAAATAAACGATGGATTTGTCCGTTACTCAGTCTATTGCTGTTTATTGGGTCGTTTTTTTTTCGACGGATAAAATCCGTCATTTCATCTGTGACGGATAACGTCCGTCGTTTCATAGCAAGGGATAAGATCCGTCGTAAAAAATAAAAAATCCATCGGTAAAATTTAATAAAGGTTGTCACTAAAAATATTAGCGACGGATAAGATCCGTCGCTAATATGAGTAAGTGACGGACCTCAAAATCCGTCGAGTTTCCACGGTCAGAAATTAGGGACGGATACAGTTCGTCGCTAATATGAGTAAGTGACGGACTTCAAATCCGTTGTTCAGCGGTAAGAAATTAGCGACGGATAAGGTCCGTCACTAAGCTAATATGTAAGCGACGACCTCAAATCCGTTGTTTTTTACAATGGTCAGAAATTAGCGACGGATTTGATCCGTCGCTAAAATATCTGTACATAAATTAAAATATCTATAAATTATTATTATTATTTTTTTAATCTTGCACCTGATAGTCATTCAAAGTCATTCAAAAAAAAATTCACACTATTGTTTGATAAGAATCCAATTCACAAAATTGGTAACAACTCAATTCAATAAAAGAAGAGATGACCCAAGTGGCCCACTCCAACAAAAATTGACTTTTAACCCTCCTAACTAAACACTTCCCCCTCCTAAACTAGGACCCATACAAAAGAAATTGCCCGGAACTTCCAACTGTTGGCTATGCCTTGCCTTGAATTGGCTACTTAGTATCTGCTCTTGTTCAACCTTCTTTTGAGCCTTCCTACATATATTACAAACAACCAGATTCAATCCAAGAAAAGAATAGTTTAGTCAACCCTTTATATATTACAAATAACCAGCTCAAATCCATGAAATGTGAATAGTTTAATCAACTGAAACCAATTAACAAAATAAAAGATTAGAATTCATCCTAGCCAAACGAGAACATCCCCATGTTACAAACAACCTCGAACTGATATGCAGTGTAGTAGTAGATACTGGAGATCTTACCAGACCTCAATACCAAAACATAGAGAATGAGAAGGAACAAAAAATAGTGCTGCACAAATATCAGCTCCTTTAAAAGAAGCTATGATTCACATGGTCTGAGACTACTGGAATTTTCATTCAGGCCAACATTTAGTATTGGCGGAGCCCACCTATAAGCGACCCAGACAGCTCATCGGGTGATTCCCCCCTGTTAATAGGCAATACAAAACAAAGTGTTCCCACCAAACAATCCTAGCCATCCTATTTCTCCAGCGAATGCACAGTCAGAAGGAAAGAATATACCTAGTGTATATGCAATGGAAAGAAGCCCACTGAAAAATAAAATAGAGAGAAATAACAACATGATGGAGAGAGATGCAACATAGTTTAAACACTCACAGCTGGCTTCTTCCCACCGAAAAGAATCCTAAAAAAGACCGTTACAATCACCACCATAATTTATTTATAGCATTCAAATGAAAACAAAATTTATAGGAGGGAGAAATGTCAAACATTGAAGATAAAAGACCTTCAAAGAGTCAAGTTCCCTTGAGCCCTTTTCAATTGAAAGCATGCTCACGAGTTGTCCACAAATGCAAACATAAAATAAAATAAAAAAAATAAAAACATGTGATTTCTTATGTGTGAGTAAAAAATATAAGCTTTCAAACATTTCCACTGAAAAAATTATCATGGATTTTACAAACCAATTCAGCGCTCACATGGAGTGCCAGCCAAATGAGTGTACAGAGTCATACCATTAGCTGTACATGAATTTTGGTGTCCCACTCAATGACTACTTCCACCTTATATTCATATTAGGTAACCATCATGGTGTGGCCCACCTTTTGCACGGATTAGATACTCATAAACATCTGACATGTTGCCAGAAAAAAAAAATGGCTGTATCAGAACTGTTACAAACCATTTCATCTGATAACTTCAAAACCTGGAAATAATCCAACCACATCTATGCCATTCTAATGGTTAAAAGATCAAACAATGGCTACAACTAGAGTATCACATGTCACATATGTTAAATCGTGCAACATCTCACCCACTTACATTTCAAAAGGTCTGATGAACATCAACTCACATGGATAGTCAAAGGTAACTACTTCAACAGCGTTCAGTGCATTTCCTTCCATCTGCAGAATCATCGAACATAAAGATATTAAAGGGGAAAAGAACATGAGTGCAATTCCAGAATCAGCACATTGGTATAGCTTTGTAGTTAGGCAGTGTTTGGATGCACAATCAAATTAAATTGCAATAATTAGTTCAATAGAGTATAAATTAACAAAATTGCAATTGTTCAAGATAGTCTTCAAATTGTGATTACAACTATTTCAAAATAACAAAATAGCTTCCATGTCCCTGAGTACAGATGGCTGGGGGATGTTGAATCTTGATATGCCTTCTAGTGTCCTTTAATGTGAATGGCCCACAGATCCAAACACCACATTAATCAGGGAAAAAAAGGATTAATGTAGCCGACCCCGATTAGTTGGGATAAGGCTTAATGATGATGATGTTGATGATTGAAATGGCAGAGTATGAACTTCCATCTCAAGCAGACCTCATACACAGTGCCTTTGCTGGTGATGATGTGGAGGGAGAGTTTTAGAAGGACAAGCCATATCCCAACTAATGTGAGAAATGGATAAGCATCATATCGTTGCTCGATCCTTCGACATACCACTGATATTGAAACAGCCATTAGGTAGTGATGCAGGAAGGATGTGGAATGGATGCTGAAATTGAAATTTTCAACAAATCTATTTTTGTTTAGAAATCTTGAGCCTCTAATTGATATCTTGTTGAATAGGAGCAGAAAACCGTGTTTCTTTTGTAACAGAAGTATACACATGACAATCTCGACCCATGCGGGTTTGGAGTTCTCTAAATGACTTTTTTTTTTTCTCTATATTATTGGTGGATTTCGAGGGTCTTTGTAGAAGGTTCGACTGTATTTTGAGTTTATCCAGGTTTTAACTATATTGCGGGTTCGTTCAATTCACAATCATTTTCAGAATGCTTTCATTAATATCAAGGGCCTTGCTGCAAGTTGTTGCATGAGGTCATTGAGGAGGCCTGTTCTGCTGGTGCTATTTCCATTTTATTTCAGGAAATCAAGATGACTTCTGAAGCTGCAACTCATCTAAGCTAGGGCAGTACAAGATTAAATAGCAAATATAGAACTGGCATTAAACAATGAATAGATTAACAAAAAGCCTAAAGAGAAGGACATTATTGACTATACAATTGTAAAGCGTCCTACCATTGGTTCAGATGCCACATCTATGCACCAGGTGGTCACGTGTGCCCCACATGTAGAGGTGTCTTCTCCCAAACAGAGAACTCAACAACATTTACAAAAAATAAAATATACCCAACCAACTCTTAATAATAATCTGCAACTTAACCTACTAGGAACCATCATGCACCGTAATGTCTTACGGCAGAGCGGGTTCTGAGGAGTTACAAGTTCACCCTGACGACAACATATAAATGAAGCGATAAAGATATAAATGACTCGAGATTAATTAAAGGTTTCGAGAACTTACATCCACCTCACTCTTATTGCCTAGTAGTCGTGACGAAAATGCATCCACACTACGAGAAGGGAAAAAAAAAAAATTGTGGCTGCACCGATACAGTCTAGTATGAACGGCTGCCTATGTACCCAATGTTTGGAAGATTGGGATTAAGTCACTACGTAGTTTTTAATATTTAAATCAGAACATTTTACATATAAGCAAGGAAAAAATCAAAACAAATCATAATAGAAATATGTGTACCTTCTGTCACACATAAGAAGATGAAAAGCTGAAACAAATCACTAGATTAGTCAAGCAAAACTGCTAAATAATTCAAGATAAAGATTTAGTCAAATAATATCCAAAATAACCTCAAACACAATCCATATGTCTTGACCAAATTACAAAAATATGTTCTTGACTTAGGAAAAGTTTTAAGTAAACTCCTTTAATATCTATGTTTTCGTCAGCACTCTAGGCCAAACGAGAACATCACCCACGTCGCAATCGGCGAACGTCTTATCAATGTCACCAAACACATTCGCACTGGGAGCTTCAACAACATCTAATATAACTTTGATGCAATCTGGAGGGATGCCTGTAGTATCTCTAATCAGACGCCCACGTGCAACAACTCGACTACAAATATCTGTCAAATGACAGATTTGTTCCACCCGTAGAAGTGGAGGTGGAGGTGGAACTGACTCATCACGATGACTCGAGGTATCGCCAAATCGAAAAAATGTACAAGAAATAATTTTTATTATTTTCATGGATAAAATAGTAAATATACATTATTCTTTAATTGTTAAAATACCTGAGAACCAGCAGTGCCTGGAGAGCATTGCATTAGTTGAACTAGAGTATTTATTTGATTCTGAACTTCAAGCAAACGTTCTCCAATGGTCAATATCATGTTCTTGCACTCGTTGATCTTGTTTTCCATTTGCTCTTTTAATACAATCATCGATGCTTTAACCTCAACAATTTCACCCTTTCCTTCTCTAATTTCATTAATGTAAGGGGTTGAAGCAATAATGGTAGTTTTTGCAATATGACCCAACCCCCTTACACGTCCTCTTTTATCAAGACCACAAACCTAAATGATAATCAGCCATTATTAGTAATGCATGTATATCAGTAACAAAAAATGGTATTGAACTGTCCAAACAGGGACAATTTAAGGATTTTTATGCACCAAGGAGCACACTGTATCTATGCCTAGCCACATAAAAACCCTTAAATGGGTAACTGATTGTCTTAATCTATATACAATCACATCAAAATTTGTAATCTAAATGAACATAGTTCAAAATACAACTCATTTCTAAATGCAGAATCAAAGCAAAAGAACTGGTAACCTGAGTTGTTTTCGTGCAACCAGTCTCACCAGATACCAACACCACCTGTTCTCCATACATAAAAAGATAAACAAAACTCAGAGCATGACATTTAATAACATTGAATCCTCCTTTCACCAATAGTAACAAAAAGAAAATGCTTAATACAAGTGTAACAGGTTTATCCTCCTTTCTTTTTATTAAGCATGGTGATGGGGATATTTTTTTCTAATAGATGGGTGTAATATAGTTAGTCCCGGCCATACATGAAAGTAGACATGACCAAAATCTGAAAATCCTAATCAATCTAACAAAAACCAACAAAATCCATTACCTAAAATAAGATTCAAAACAAACCAAAATGGATGCCTGAACTGCAAAAACTACACAAGAAGCATCTATATGCATCTACCAACCAGTTACCACCTATAGTTTCTCCAACAATGCATGACATCAATAAACTTCTGCTTTTGATTTTTCTATTTAGTATAAATTAGAAAAGATTCAAGTGACTAAAATTTTTCTGTGGATGGTAACTGGCCAAGAAAAGCTAATCACATAATATATAGTAAAAATTAGAAAAGATTCAAGTGACTAAAATTTTCTTATGGATGGTAACTGTCCAAGAACAGTTCAGCCATTTGTTCCAGATGACATGGATTGACGACTAATCTGAGTTACACATGACTTGTCAGAGTAAACTTAGACCCTAGTTTGGAACCACAAATAAGCCTTCAAAATATGCCCAACTCGGCCAAGTCATGACTCAACTTGGGATGTTATAATTAATCTTTTATATGAATGAAGATAATGCAGCACATCATTACAATCATTTGAAGAAACATGGATGAATTACCTCCAACCAATAACGAAGCAACTTAGAAATGGAATTCATCTAATTTATGAAGAAAATAAGAGTGATCCAAAATAAAATCCGATCAGTGTAAGCTTTCAAGTCTTTCTTTTTGTAAAACAGTAAACAAAACTTGTGAAAGAACAAAATACATCAGCAGCAACTCATAGTGCCCATCTTCAAATATCAAAATTAGGGAAATCAACATGTACTTTCTCATAGTGCTATCCTTAAACTGAAAACCATCTCAGCACCAAATCTCACCATTTGCAATAGTTTATCTTTCTTAACAGCATCACCAAAAGGACAAGTGTAAATGGAAGTACTTGAGTTTGTAAAACCAACTTGTATTAAAAGGTGCAAAAATACCCCAAGCAAGTATGGATTTCAAATGTTGGGAAAAGGAAAGGTGGATCCCTTATCATTTTCCTTGTTCAAGTATCTTGCACTCCTGTTTCTTCAAGGATCCACCTATCATAGCTTTAATACAACTGGAAAATTGCAGCAACTTTAAGGAATATACAACCACATTTTAAAAAAAAAAAAAAGGCTGAAGACACAATTATTTAGAGTTTTGGATACATGAGATTTTGGCCGGTGACACACAGAGGGATTAAAAAAAAAAAAATTTAACCCAAAAAAAAAAGTTTCCATTTCATAAGGTGGCCATATGATGGTTGGATTAGTTCATTTTTGAAGAGTCAAAATTTCATGGTGGGGAGAGCCATATGGACAGATTGGATGGCATGAAAACATTAAGATGGTCCCACGTACACAAGGGTTGCAGAATAAATTTATTAAAATTACTAATAAGATACATTGGTATGGAAAAACCAGAATATATTGGAACCATCTCGCCAAAGGACATATGGCAGGCACGGTTATGTATCAAGCGGGATGGATGGCTCGTGTTTTAAAAGTAAAGCTCATGAGACGATCCTATCCATTATATCAATGTCCCATGTTTTAAAAATAAAACCCATGATGCAATCCTATCCATAATTTAAAAATAGAAGTCATGAGACAATCCTATCCATAACATCCAGTCCAGCCATCTTGTAAATCCACTCATTTTCTCTTTTCAATTCAAAACTCAAGTGGGCCATACCATGTGAAAACAAACTCAACCACATGCAAGTGCTGCAGCAAAAGCTCATTCCACCCATGCTGTAGCCGAACAGCTTCTTTCTCTGAGATTCTCCTAGAGTAGCAAAACTCCTTTTAAACTCATCTTTATGAAAAAAGAAAAATCGCATATGATTGATTAAACATTTAAAACCCCATATTTTTCGGCAGATAGGGAAAAAACTCGCTGTTTTGAGTAAACTAAATTAAACTTGTTTTATTCAAAATAAGTTTCGGGGAAATCTCAAAAAAAAAAGAAAAAAGAAAAAAAGAAGGAGATTGCTCGTTGATAAAATTGATTAGAACTTGAAATTTTTTAGTAGAGATGGACTTCTTTATGTGGATTACTTAAACCGAAAAGATTTTTAAGAGGGAAAGAACACCATTGGCCTATCTATATACTTAACAATTACACATAAACCCAACACCCAAAAAAACAGGGGGTTTCAAATCATGGGGGTTCCGAATCCAGGGGGTTTCCAATCATGGGGGTTCCGAATCCAGGGGGTTTCCAATCATGGCGCTGGGAGAGAGAGATTGAGAGAGAACCACTACTATCAATCGATTGAGAGAGAGATTGAGAGAACCACCGCTATCAATCGATTGAGAGAGAGAGAGATTGAGAGAGAGAACGAGAGCATTACCTGATGTTCGTGAAGAGATCGACAGGAAGAGAGAGGTGGGAGAGATCTCTAGGGCCGGCGCTGGGAGAGGGACAGACGGAGAGTGGATGAGAGGGAGAGAGAAACGAGGTCTCGTTTTAGGGGAGGCGGATTGGCTACACGGTGCTGGTGGTTGGTGCTCTGTGGGCCCCACCATGATGTACGTGTTTCATCCATTCTGTTCATCCATTTTTACAGATCATTTTATGGCTTTATACAAAAAATGATAGGGATATAAATCTTAGGTGGGCCACACCACAGGAAAAAAAATAATGAATGGATATTCACCATTAAAATCCTCCTAAGGCCCACTGTACTGTTTATTTGAAATCCAATAGGTTGATTTGGTCATAAACACCCAAATGAATGGAAAAAATAAATATCGGCTTGATCCAAAACTTTTATCGCCCCAAAACGTTTTTAATGGTCAAAATTCATTCAAAACTGTTTCCTGTAATGTGGTCCACTTGAGATTGAGATATAATTCATTTTTTTTCTCAATTCATAAAATTATATATAAAAATAGATGGACGGCATGGATGACACACATACGTCATGGTAGGCCCCACAGAGCATCGACCATCAGCCAGCCAATCCGTTCCCGTTTTAGGGGACGTGGATTTCCTGCTAAAGCCTTTCACAGGAAGTTCCTGCGCAAGGATGTTGGGTGGGGCCCACCACCATGTTTGTGGAAAATCTACACCGTTAATCCGTTTATAGAGCTCATTTTAGAAAAAGATGCCAAAAACGAAGTGTATCCAAAACTCAAGTGGGCCACACAGGATGAAACAGTGGCGATTCAGTGAGAACGGTTGAAACATTCTTATGGCCATAAAAGGCTTTGTTTCAGGCTTTTTTATTTTATTTTTTATTTCTTTTATATTTTCACTTATTCCCAATGTTAATGACCTTATAAACTGTTTGGATGACATATAAGAATCAAGGTGGAGTCCAGAAGGTTTCAACCGTATGTATTTGTTTCCCCACTGTTTCGTCTCGTGTGACCCACTTGATTTTTGGATCCAACTCATTTTTAGTCTTTTGTACTAAAATGATCTCTAAAAACGGATTAACGGAGTAGATTTTCCAAACACATGGTGTTGGGCCCCACCCAGCATCCTTGCGCAGGACACCGATGGCTTTAGTAGGAAATCCGCGTCGACTAGCCAATGGCTGGTGGTCGGTGCTCCGTGGGCCCCAACATGACGTACATGTTTCATCCATGCCGTCCATCTATTTTTCCTGAAAATTTTATGGTATAAGACCAAAAATGAGGTATACCCCAATCTCAAATGGACCACATTACAGGAAACAATGTTGAATGAGCGTGGACCATTAAAAACCTTTTGGGGGCCATAAAAGTTTTGGATCAAGCTAATCTTTGATTTTTCCCTTCATCTAGTCCTGTATGACCTAATCAACAGATTGGATGTCAAATAAACAGTACAGGGGGCCTTAAGATGGATTTTAATGGTGGATATCCAATCGCCATTGTTTTCATGTGGTGTGGTCCACCTGAGATTTATGTCCCGCTAGTATAAAACTGTAAAATAATCTGAAAAAATGGATGAACGGAATAGATGAAACACGTACATCATAGTGGGGCCCACATAGCATCGACCACCAGCCATGGGGCTGGTGGCAGGGGGAGTAACCAATCCGTTTCCAGATAAATGAAGGGAGATGAATAGTTGGCTGACGTTAACAAATCTTGTGGGTCCCATCATGAGGTATGTATTATATCCAAACCGTCCATCCAACTGGCCACCTTGTTGTAAGGCTTGAGACAAAAAATAAGACAGATTTAACAATCAAGTGGACCACACTAAAAAAAGTAGTGGGGGATTGAATGTCTACCATTGAAACCCTTTTTGGGGCCATAAAAGTTTTGGATCAAGCTTATCTTTGTTTGTTCCCTTCATCAAGGCCGATATGATCCAATCAATAGATTGGATGTCAAATAAACAGTACTGCGGCCCTTAAGAGGATTTTAATGGTGGATATCCAATCAATATTGTTTTCCTATGATGTGGTCCACCTTAGGTTTATATCCCTATCATTTGTATGATCAAGCCTTAAAATGATCGGTAAAAATGGATGAACATAATGGATGAAATACATACATCATGGTGGGGCCCATAGAACACCGAATACTAGCCAACGGGCGGGTGGTAGGGGAGTAGCCAATCCGTTCCCATCCATGCTTGTATTTGTGGTGCGGTTCATTTAATCTTTGGAAATGATTCATTTTTGGAATAATTCTCTGAAATGATCTCGAAAAATGAATGAAAGGTGTGGGCTGATCCCAAATTTTCAGTAAATCCAAAACGCAAGTAGACCATGCCACACGAAACAATGTGGAATAATGATTTCCACCATTGATACCTTCCTTAGGCCCACAGTAACGTTTATTTGCCATCCAACCTATTCATAATATTAAATATATATGAATGAAGAGAAAACAAAATTTGATTTAAACATATGAAGTTATTTACTCTTCAATCTGTACTAATTCAATTGTCCAAAAACGGTTAAATGTTCAATTAGTGGATGTGCCTAATAATTTATTAAAAAATATTTTTTTCACAGATAAATATCAATTTTCATTTAAATTTACATTTTCATAGATAAATTACATTTTTTTTACAAAATGTATATTTTTTTACTCTTAATTTTTCTTTGAAAACTTTTAACAAAATATCATTTTTATTATAAAATATTTCAAAAAATAAATTAAAATACAAATTCTAAATTTTTATTTTCAAAATATCTAAAAATTTCACAATTTTTAATTTTTTTCCCAAAAATTCCAAAATGCCGATTTTTTTCTTCAAAACATCATGTTGTTTTCAACTTTTCAACTTTTTTTAAAAATTATATATATATTTTTAAAATCTTAGTGTTTTTATAAATAACTTTTTCTTTAAATTTCGAATTTTGAACATTTTCAATTATTTTTCAAAATCACAAAATTTTTCAACTTATTTATTTTTCATTTCAAAATGTTTGTTTTTTGATAAAGTATCGATTTTTTAATATCATTTTATTTTAAAAAATTTCAATTCTTTTTCACTTCTCCATTTTTTTTTAAAAAGCATTTTATTCGAACTTGTCAATTTTTATTGAACTTCACAATTTTTTTGTTATTTTTTTTTTATTTTTCAAATTTCAAACTCTCATTTTCTTTTTTAAAATATTTTCATTTTTCAACATTGTGAAAATTTTCACATTTTTTAAAATATTTTTAATTTTCGTTTTTAGGATATTATTTTTTCTCAAAATCAAATACTTTTTTTTTTCAAATTTATCAACTTTATTAAATATTCTTTTTTTGTTCCCACAAAAAAGATTTTTATTAAATCACGATTTTTATTTTTTCAAAATCTAATTTTTTTCTCAAACATTATTAAATTTTTTAAACTTCTCAATATTCTTTTTCATGTGACATTACAAATCATTTAAATATTAGTTTTAATTAAAAAAATTAAAATAAAAATTCCACTCATTTGATATAAAAACAAAATAAAATTTCTTTTTGCATTCAATCGGTTGTTAAAAAATAATCTTACATACAAATATGTACAATTAAACCACTGAAATTCAATTAAAAAACAATTATTAGACTACAAAAAAAACTTAATTTTCCACCATATTCTAAAAAAAAAAAAGAAAAAGAAATAATGTCAAGGCAAAAGTCCTTTTACGACGGATCTGAGCCGTCGGAAAATCAACTGAAAAGCACACCATTTTCTATTTTGGGTGGGAACTGTTTAGTTTCTGACGCCAAATCAAAATTTGCGACGAATTCATCTGTCGCCAAATCAAAATTTGCGACGGATTTCATCCATCGCCTAGTTATGACGGACAAAAATCCATCGTAAATCAGATTTTAGCGACGGATTTTGGTCCGTCGCTAAATTCCGTGACGTTCGGACTATTCGAGAAAGGCGAGTTTAGCGATGGACCTTCACAAATTGGCCTTTTTGGTGTAGTCGGTCCAGCCTGTTCGACTAGTCAAGGTTACGCAGATTTATTTTCAGATTTGATGCGGACTGCGGATTTTTGAGTCGATTTTCATAAGGGTGCGAAAGGAAAGTTGCTTAAACTATAAATAGAGGTCCCTAGGGCTCTTCTAGGTATTATGAGAAATAATTTCTAAGGTATTGGCAAAGAGTTTTTCCTGTACTTCCGAGGGAGATGTTAGTATATTGCCTCGTAATCTTCATTTTTCTTCACAGTGGAAGTTTGCATTCGTGGTTTTTTTTTTACCGTTGTTGGAGTTTTTCCACGTATATCTTGTCTTGTGGTTTGTTTGGAATGCTTTGATTCTTCTTCTTGTTTATATTTTTTTCTGTTTATCGTTTGTGGATGAGACCGGAGATTTGATCTTGGTTCACTGCATTGTTGGCGTGCTGCGCAACATTTCCATCCTCACTTTTCCATGATATATCTAAGTCAAATTTTGGATAGGCCTTTGTCTTGAGATGATAGTCTTTAAAAAAAAAAAAAAAAGGAAGAAAACAATGCACTAGATATATTAGATAGTCCTGCCAAAGCCTCTTGTTTAGGAACTTCCATCCAACTGAAAGATATCTGGGTTTGTGGGAAATGCATTTCGTCCATCCAGTTGTAAAGATTATTTTATGTAAATAATCACTCCGTCCATCCATACATAATCCTAAAAATGATGCAAATCCAAAATTCAAGTGGGCCATGCGACAAGAAAACATGAGTAGGTAAATGCCTACCATTTAAACCTCCTTAGGTCCACCATGATATTTAATTGTTATCAATACCATTCATAATATCATTTCCACTGGGATGAACTGAAAACATGAAAAATTATCCTAATTGATCCCCACAAATGTCTCAACGGTGGATGTTAAATCCTCGGTCATGCGGCCTACTTAGATATATTTATTTCCTAATTTCTGAGCCTCTGCCCTAATATGATCCAGAAAAAAAAAAACGGATGGATGGGGTGGAATTCTCATAAACATCAAGGTGCCCCCAGCTAGCTTCTGCGCACCCGGAAGTTCCTGCCAAAGTAGAAATCCTCGTCACACGAACATCTTGTGGTGGCCCCAAAGAGGTGCACTGCAGGACTTTCATGAATGATACACAGCCACTTAAATTTACTTACAAATTGCAATAAAGGAATGCAATCTATTCATAATAAATTGTCCAAATTCTGAGTCACAATATTCTCTCTATATATAGCACATATTTAATAATCCAATTATAGTATATTTGGATATTTATTAGACAGTTAAAATAAAAATATCCATTGGTTCTCTGTTTCAATAAACAATTACCATTCAACTAATCTGACTTTAGCAACATTTGGGTTCCTCAATTTGCCCATTAAACTTAAGTTAATATATGCCACGTGTACGATTTCTCACTGCATGTGTATCAAGTGTGGTACACTACTGCCAGAGTATCATATAACTCCTCATTTCAGTAGTTCGTATGCATCTATATCCTCTATAAGATAAAATAGAAAAATCGAATGCAAAGGAAAGATGGATTACTCAACTATGTTGCTGTGGACATTGATGGTATGGGCATGCATCGTTCTCTTTCTTGTAAGAAAAAGATCATTTCTTTCCAATGGCAAGCTCCCACCAGGTCCCATCCCACTTCCCATTGCAGGAAACATCCTTAAACTAGGTAGAAAACCCAGCGAGTCACTCACTCAGCTCGCCAAGACTTATGGCCCACTAATGACACTTAAGCTGGGTTCCATAACTACGGTTGTTGTTTCATCATCAATCATAGCTAAAGAAGTCCTCCATAAGAGTGATCAATCCTTCTCGGGTCAAATCACGGTCGATGCCGTTCGTGCACTCAACTTCCATGAGTCATCAATCGTGTGGTCACAACCAACCACACATTGGCGAAAGCTACGAACGATATCTAACATAGAAATGTTCACCACAGCAAGACTCTGCTGCCAACCAAGGCCTTCGACACAAGAAAGTGCAAGATCTTATCACTCACATACACGAATATCAGCTAGCAGGACGAGCAGTTGATATTGGCCAAGCCACCTTCACTACCACCCTCAACTTGACTTCCAACAGTCTTCTCTGTCGATTTGGTCGATCCCAACTCCAAATCAGCACAAGACTTTAAGAATCTAGTGTGGGAATTTATGAAAGATGGTGCTAGGCCGAACATGGTGGACTATTTTCCATTACTAAGGCCAATTGACCCACAAGGCATCAGGCATCGTCGGTCGATTGATCCACGAACGAATATTGTTGTCTATGTCATCTAATTCTCATAGAAGAAATGATTTCCTCGATGTGCTTCTCACTCAAAAAGATGAGAACGGCTTCGCACTTGGCCGTCATGATATCAAGCCTATACTTACCGTACGATCTTACTTCCTTCGCACATGTTTTTTGGTTCTAACCATATATAGCTTAGAAATATGAAGCTTGACTCAACTCTAACATGGGTAAGTTTCTTAAAAGATCATACAATTTTATCTGGTGTATATATATATTCGGTATTACCAAATCAAAATTTTCTTGAGCTTTGGTGAAATCTGGTAGAGTGGTGTCAACTCAGTTAGCGTCAAGTCTTTCAAAAAAAATAAAAAATAAAAAATTCTTGCGTTTTTAGACTGTGGTTGGATCGAATTAATACAAGTTGCTAATCATGGAGGTTTAGACGTAGGTAATCCACATGATTAGAAATCCCAATTAAGTTTTTTAAATTGGATTGTAAAAGAAAATTTATGATATTTATCTTGGTTTGCAGACATTGGTGCTTGGGTAATGCGATAGTACAAAGTTAGGTTTTGAAGGAAAAACATTACACCCACTTCATTGAAAACACACCCCATTTGTTTCTATGTTTGGCAAACATTGGTAGTACAAATATTTTTCTTTCCATTACGAAAACTAAGATTTGGAAGAGGGTCTTGCAGTAAGTTGCCATCCTTAGAAACATGTCCCCAGCCGACAAAAAAGAAAAGAAAAGAAAAAGAATTACAAAATAGTAATTTAAGTAGTTTATGAACTCGCCTGGTTAACTCAGGACTCACCAAGTCGACTCAACAATGCCTCATTGACTGAGTTTCGAGCCGAGTCCTGGTCTGCAAACTATGATATTTATAGGAAGCGGTTTGGCTTGTGTACCAGACACCACCTACCCGGGTGGTGTGTTGATGTCACTAAGTTCGGTGGATTCCATCACGAGTTATGTATTATATCCAAACAGTCAGTCCATTTCGAGAGCCTGTAGTAAGGCTTGAGCTTAAAAATAAGACGTATCCAAAGATCAATCAGACCACACTGCAAAAAACAGTGGGGGATTGAACTTCTACCATTGAAATTCTTTTGGGGTTATAAATAGAAGTTTTGGATCAATACGATTTTTGCTTTTCCTGTTCATCTAGCTCTGTGTGACCTTATGAACAAATTGGATGGGAAATAAATGTTATAGTGACTCTATGAATGTTTTAACGTGAGAATTATTGGTCCCACTATTTGTGGTGTAGTGAACTTAAGCTTTAGATATGACTCAATTTTGGGCTCATGCTCTAGAATGATCTGGCCAAATCGATGAACCGTGTGATATAATAAATACATCATAGTAGGGCCATGTTACTTGATCTCCTTCCAACCGTGGAGCATCAGCGCCCCTTTGCATGACACGTACCCACACCAGCCAGGTTGCTGGTGTGTGGTACACCAGCTAATCCGCTTCCACATTTATAGCTATATTATTATGAAAAATAGTTTCATAGTTTCAAACCAATTTGTGGAATTGATTAATGTTATTAAATCCTGTTGTGCTGAAATTGACATTATTTTTCCATGGGGTGTTGTTGTCTAGACATTGCTAAGTTCTATAAGACGGCTTAGAGATTCCTTTGGACATTAGAGGCGCGCGTGCGGACCTTCCTAGGGAAATTAGAGCCCTCCATGGCTCTTGACAGTGTTAGAAGGATTAAAGCTGGGAGGGGGTTGTTATTTAGCCTTCTTTGTTCCATCTGGGCTGTTTTGGGTGGGCTATCTTTTGTATATATGATAGGTGGGGCCTCGGCTTTTTTGTGTGGCTGCACCAGAAGGTTTGTTATTAAAAAAAAAAAAACTAAAAAATCTGCTTTCTAGGAAGAGTTTGTACCCAATGACATGACAATACTTAGTAATGGTAGAAAAAGAAGCAGGTGGTGGGGTGTATTTTTTTGAGTATTGTTCATGTCAAACGTAGGTGTATCAATGTCTATCAAGGGACTTTAATACTCCCTGGTACTTGGGGGTTCCCCACTCACACCATAAACAGAGAATATATAGGGAGGCATATTTGTTGTCTTGGGATTTGAATACAAGATCTTTCATTATGATACTATGTCAAATCACCACTTGCTCTAAAAGTTCAAGCTGTTAATGTATACTGAGAGATGACTTTAATAGTTCAAAAATGATTATGGTGTCTTGGGACATTAGATATTTGAGAAGTCATGCTAGCATCTTAGTGGTCAGAGGGTTAGTCTTTTATTTTTTTTTCAAGAAGATAAATATTCATTGGCAAAGGCACAAGGCTGTAGAACCAGATACATTCGGGGTGGGCCAACTGACAAAAAGAGATAGGCCCCCCTATCATATGGAAAAACAAATGACACCATGAAAAGTTTTGTTTTGTTTTGTTTTGTTTTTTTTTTTTTTGAGCAAGGTGGATGCCACCTAGATGCCATGGGGAACTTTGTTGCATTTGAAAAGATTTATACAATTTTCCGGTGGGAACCACAAAAATCCAGCCCTCACCTACCATATCACTCTACTGTAACCTCAAAACAAAATAGAACAAAAACACCCAGGAACACAAGCTACATTAATGTCCGCAAAAAGAACCAAAATGGAACCCTGACTCTGCATCCCAACAACCATACTTGACCAACACAAGCCACTATCCCTGGAAGACTTTTCAGATGAATGCGAACCACACCTCACAGCTTTATACAGGGGGCAGGCTATGCCTATCAAAATTAGCCGCCAGAGCATAGCCTGCAAAAACCGAAACTCTTTTTCTTTTTTAGGTAGGGTGGGATCTGACCATCTGAAGCTCTGTTAATCAGACAACTGATGTACATGTGCTTGGGTGGGCACCACAAAAGTTCTGGGCCTACCCCAACTTATGACGTACGTAGATTATAGCTATGCATCAATTTGTTGGTCCGAAGATTGCATTAATTTGTTAGTCGGAAGATTGGATTTACTAAGCCTTAGGATCATATACACACCCCAAATAAAAATGAAATGCTAAAAACTATTTGTATTTTGCTTGCTTTCAATCGTGCAACACCACAACCCTTCATACAAGAAGATGCTACCATGTAAAAAGACCACAATGCCCTCATTCTAGAAGAGTTTATGTAAGATAATTAATGACATTTACATTAACTACTTTTTTCAAAAAAATAAAAATAATATTAAATGAACCCATTTCCGAAGTATTGAAAAACCAACGGCTTCTTTTCTTATCTGCTGAGAAATGCTTCTAGATGAATTTGAAAAATTCCTTGGAAAATGGATGGAACTTGATGAATCTGGATTGTCCAGAAGGTCAGTTTGGTTTGAACATTCCAACACAATTCCGGCGGGCTCCAACAAAAAGGAAGACATGGCCTGCCTATCATATAAGAATGGCTGACACTGAATCCATTCAGACATAAGCATTCTCATTAACCCAAACATATCTAGAAAGAGATTAACTAACACTATTAAAAAAAGACCAAAGGCTACGGAATATATAGACTTGAGTCTATGGATATAAACTGTAGCTTTGTTAATACGAATTTAATCCGTAGCTAAAACTTACGTAATCTGTAGCTAAAACATGCCTCCCCATATGACTTTATTAGAGACTAACAATGCTTAAGGGGCTCCATGGGGCCCATTGAAATATATGTATTTTATCTAATCTGTCCATCAATTTTGAAATATTATTTCAGTGAATGAACCCAAAAAGTAGAAAGATTAAAAGTCTAAGTGGACCACACCATAAGAAACAATGAAAAATAAATTTATATCATTAATATGTGATGTGATCCACCTACATCTTTGATATGACTCATTTTTTTAGATAAACCCTAAAAATGAGCCGTTAAAGTGAATGGACGGAGTGGATGATTAACATACACAAAACATAATTCTATCCGTGCTCCTCTCCCGCGCGCACCCAATTTCCCACAAGTCACCCCTGAAACATAATTCCATCCGCGCTCCTCTCCCGCGCACATCCAATTTCCCAAAACCAAATCCCGGTCTCTTTCACTCTCTATCTCTCTGACTCACCCGCGCACTCACCCTCTCTCTCTCTCTCTCTCTCTCTCTCTCTTTGTCAGCCTCTCCATTTCCCTCGCCCTCTCTCGATCTCTCGCGCTCCCTCACCTCAGCATCTCCATTTCCCTCGCCCTCTCTTGATCTCTCGCGCTCCCTCACCCTCTGTCTCTCAGCCCCATTTCCCTCTCTCTGTTTCCTAACCTCTCTGTCTCTCTTGCTAGGGTTTTCAAAACCCCCTTTCGCTGCAAACTCACCATTGATCTGTGAGCACATCCTGTGCTAGGGTTTTCGAAACCCCTTTCTAGGGTTATGCTTTGTCTATGGTATTTGGGTAATAATCCCCTTTTTTATCCAATATTTCTTTGTAGTACTTTCTGGCTGCTACAGGATGATCCCATTCGTGCTACTGTTCAACGTGATGGTAAGACTCCAGATCCATGGGTTGAGGATAGTCTAGATCTTCAAAGACTTGCAGATGCTAATTTTGTATGTTTCATCTATTCCTTTTCTGGTTTTAATTTCATTACACTGACATGGAATCAGATTGATTCTTAGCTTGGTCAATAACTTGCAACCATATGGTGGGAAGATGCAATACATTTCAAGCCATATTCATGAGTTCATTTTATGAAATTGGCGATGATGGTTAGGAAATTTTCTTTCCACATGAGTGTTAGCAATTCCTCAGTATTAACTATTCAAATCTGCTCTTTTTTTTTTTTTTTTTTTTTCTATTAGTGATGTTTGAGATTTTCAAGCCCAATGGAAATCATGAAAAATCAATGGGGGAAGGAGTGAATGGGAATTTAAAAGAAGGTGATGCTCTTCTAAGTAAAGATGGGGATTCTTCTTTCACTGCTTTGAAAAACAGTAGAGCATGGAGTTCTCAGTTCTCTGTGTCATTCTTATTGAAGGTGAGTTTTCTTTCTTACCTTTATTTCTTTCTCAGGTTTTCTTAGAGAAAGTCAATTCCATTTACCTTTTTATGTGTTTTTAATGTCAGATGATGAGTTTATGGGTCTGAATTCTTACCTAGGTTTATGTTGAAATTTCACATTGTTAACTTGGCGCCTGTTTGGTTGCCTCCTCTTGGAAATGTGCTCATCTCATTTTAGCTGCTGTCAATTGCTTATGAGGGATCATAGTTTGTATAAATTGTTGGTTATATTTTTAAACCCTACAAAAAAATTGGTCTCTAATACATAGAAATGAAACGAACTCATTTTTAAGTGGTACCGTTAGTTCCTTTTTGAATTTGTTTTTGTTTGAATGCATGTTTTTGGGTCTTTATGGATTATGGTGACCGTTTTTGGATTATAGGTATGAGAGCATTACATAGGCATGTCAAAATATTGTATTGTTTGGATTTTCTTTTGTTTTTTATTTTTTATTTTTTGTTTATTTTATTTTATTTATTTATTTATTTAACCCTACTGCTTTAGAGAATGCTTTGGGTCGTAATCTGATTCTAGCAATTCTGCAGGAGGGTGACCTTCTCATCACCTCCCCTATGGAACTAATTAAGATAAAAAAGATGAAAAAAGTATAAAGTGAAATTTTCTAGGGAAAAAGCCCAAGTCTCCTCAGCTTTGCACATCAAGCACCTATTTGGAGGTATAAAATTCCACTTCTTAAGGATATGTACTGTTAGAATCTTTTTTTTTTTTTTTTTCAGAATTGATAATTTTATTGCACGAATTGAAAGGCTCGAAGGAGAAAATAGAAAGCTACAAAAGAAACATAAGGAAAAACAAAAAATACAACCCGCCCCCATAAGCACCTATTCATAGTAATTGTCTTTTATTTCTGTTGTTCTTTTGTTTATTTCTACACAAGTATTTATTTGTGCTTATCATGATCATCTGACTTCTATTAGATGGCACAACAATAGCCGCAAGTTTGTACTAATTTTCATGAGTACTTCCTTTAAAAACAAGGTAAGGAAATTTTTCTTTAGATTTATTTTCATTTGTTTATTCTATGTTGCAGACAAATTTTTTTATTTTGTTGTTGTTATTGAGATAAGTGTTTTTCAAGAATGTAACTTTGGTAGTTAATGTGGTTGAAATTTACTAAGGAATACTAATGTAACTGAGATGAAGATATGAAACACATGAACAATTCAAATAAAGTTAGTGATTGGTTGTCATTATCCATTGATAGAAATATGTGGAAAGTGAGAAAATTTAGTGGAAGGATCCGGTTTATTTTTGTTGATTACTTGGAAATGAAGGATTTGAGAAAGATAATTTGACCATATTAATTACAAACTTGTCCATCTCCCAATTTTGACATCGTTGTTTCTTTGACTGTAATTTGATCATCATTAAAGATTGGAATTGAATGCATACTGCTATTTTTCCATATGTCGTTTTGCTAACTATGAATATAATGTGCGTGTTGTTCATACTTTTCAGTGGAAATTTCTCATCATTGATAAAAAAAAGTCGTGTATACTCATTAAACAAATTGTTGTAGTTGTCCGATCAGTGTGATTGCTCTGTCTAGGTAGCCATATGCAATTGGGAGCACATAATTTGTAGAGCCATGGGAGCACTGGATCATTTCTCTAATTTAAATTTCAATTTACTCAGTTCATAATTTCTGTGTTCAGATATCCCAAATACCAAAAGCATTAGTTAATGCATACAAGAAAGTAACAAGAACGTAGGAGGAAAAAGTGCACAAAAGATGCAGGTCTTGATACAAATGCAGGTCTTGATGAAGAATTAGTATATAGCACAAGCACATACATGCATTCACACTTGCATGCTGTAGCACTAACAATGCGTGGAAGATGGCATTTATTACACAGCACATGCAATATAATTCCTTTTTGAAAATGCATCTCAACTCTATCATACATTAGTATTCTTCACTCAAACCAGTTTACAGGCACTTGTTTTACCAGTTCTGTACATCAATTATTTGTCTGATTTTTCTTAAGTCCCATCAAACATGCTTTTTTTTTTTTTTGGGTTAGCTTGTTAGTACACCCACTGTCAGTTCATTTGAGAGCTCTTTCTAGTACATCTGTTGGTTGTAACTCCTAGAGCTATACTGTAGATTGAAACTTTATTTCTAAATAAGAAAAAAAATGTTAGCTGAAATTGTGGTTGGTCTAAATTTTCTAAGTGTAGAGGGTGGAAGTACAAAGAGTATGGCTAATGCTGCAGAGTGCGTCGAAAGGGCAACTGGTGACATGTTGATTGGTCCGAACTGGGGAGTCAATATTGAGATCTGTGACATTATTAATATGGATCTAGGGTATATACTTCTTGCACCCTGCCTTTTCTTTTGATGCGCATACTATCGTTGATGGCATGTACACCTTTCTCTCTATTGTGTTAAGCTTCGTTCTGGACTGGGGAGTCCGGTATATAGTTCATTATTTGCTAAGAAAATAAGGTTGACGGGTTTTTTATTTTCTGTTATTACTCATCACTACAAGGAGTGAATGTTGAGATGTTTTTCAAAACCTTGTTCAACCTTAGTACAATGATAATTGCAATTTGATTTGATAATGCATCCAAAAGCACCCTTAATGTATTCTTAGGAAGATTAATCATGGGTCTTATTATGTACATGATTGTTGTGGCCACAACGTTTCTTCTGTGGTATTTTCCTTAGACTTTAATCAGAATTGCATGTGTGTCATTTAAACCCTTGATCTTTTTCTTTCAATAACTTGTTCCTTCAGTAGTTTATTTAATTCCATAGCCGATGGTCTTAAAATCCTGTTGCAAATTATTCTAGTCTTTTCCTGTTGTATCTAATTCCAAGTTCCTGACTAACATCATGTTTTAATGCAGGAAATGGTTTGTTTATGTTTAAAGTGGCTAGGAGATGTATTGGTGTGAATTTTCTTGGGCTGGAAATAAATAAGAAGGTAAATATTTCTTTATTTCTTTTTAATTTGTGAAAGCAACTTCCATGCTTCAAAAAATTTCGATCTAGTGTAGCTTGTGAAACGATGTCTAGATTTTCATTGAGTTTGGAAAGTTGATTTGATAAGCACTGTCCGGGTTACTTCTCTGTAGGGATGCAATATCTATGTACCTTTTGGAATGCCATTATTTACTGCTTTCGGTTTTTGCACCTGACATGGCTCTTTTTTTTTTTTTCTTCTGTTCACAATCCAGCCTCAGTGAGTTACAGTTGAACTATAATAATGAGCGATCTAGGTTCGTTGCCATCTGATCAGACAAGCAGACCCTCTCTGGTAAGAGCCTACCCTTTACTTCCAACTCCAAAGTATCTGTTTAGTGACTCGTCTCTTCAGTGACTTAGTCTTTGGTTTTAGCATAATGGGTTTGTGGTTTTGCACATCCAAGGCTAGCAGCTAGCTGTACCATCATTATATGCAACATTGTTAAAAGAAATGGCATTATTATTATTTCAACCTTCATAAAAGACAGAAAAAAGAAATAAGAAATACCATCATTAGATTTGATACTGAAATGCCTGATGTGCATTCTGTTACTGTTTTTGCAACAGCCTGGCTATGGTGATTCTGGGGGTCTGTATGCACTTCAACCTCTAGGTTCCGGGGCAGCTGCTTATAATATTGTTCTTTCCTCTTACTTTTGTATGGTTCTTTGTCATCTCACTCACAGGTTACGGGGCAGGTGCTTATACTGAAATGCCTGATGTGCATTCTGTTACTCTTGCATAATTTCCCCAATCACATTCTTCACAGACTTTAGATTAATCATGCGCATTTTCTGTATTATTTGTCATAATAGATCCCCTCAGATGCTGAACTTCATTGACTCTGTAAAATCCATCCATTACAGAACAGATCTTGTAAAACCCATATAATGTAAGTGGAAAATGTAATATATATAACAAGATAAAGGAGATGCCAACATTATTAATAAATATAAGAAAGGTAATCTTGTACCTAATCCTCACTTCTCCCTGAAACTGTCCAGATCGTAGTAGAACCTAAACCAAGTAGAAAATAATATGAGAGAAAATAATGCATGGTATGGAACTGGCGTTGGTTTCAACTTCAATGGCATCTTTCAATGTACCCCAAACTGCAACTTGTTTGGCCTTTCCAGTAGATACAATACAATACAATACATTTGATGTTTATAATGGCATGAAAAACAGAAACCCACATCTGTTTTTGCAGTTTGTACCCTTTGCACACCAAATCATAGTGTGATCAGAACTGTTCTTAGCATGCGATTTGGACAGAGTGCATCCCTGCAAAAGCAGGAATATCTAAGCCTATCTGAAGGTTTTGGATTGACGTAAGATACTCTTGTCCATTGGTTGTTTATTATTCGACCTAAAAACAGCCAGTCTACTTATAACTTAAATAAATAAATAAGAGAAATGCTCCAGTGCTCCTATTTGCATCTGGCCACTTGGATAGTCCAATCAATCAATCTCTACTATCTATTGAGTCCATAACATGTCTATGGGCTACACTGCAAAAATCACACTGATCAGATGAGCCAATCCATTCCAGGTTTGTCCTTGTTTTTGTAGTCATCCTTTTCCAAGACATGTATGGAAGGATTAGGATTGCCTAATAGAAGTGACTCTTTAGAATCTGATGGTCCCCAATAAATAGATCCATCAAATTGTTGAGTGGACCTATTTTGTGTAAATGATCTTGACTGTTGATATTAAAGGCTACTGATCAGATTATTACAATAGTTAATTAGGTTGGTGTGATATATGCATGATATCCTATGAAATCTTTGAGTTGGGTTGAGGAGGGCAATAGCGTCCGCACATTTGCCTCTGGGGACCAGTCACATGCACCCATCCGTGAATGCATTTGCAGCAGGGCGAGCTGCAGCATAATGGAAAGGCTATCTTTGATCTTGTTAGTAAGGAGTCTAATGATGTAGCTGTCAGTCTTGCACTTCAAGGTCCTGGTCATCCTGACCTTTGTATTGGGACTTTGGTACCCATCTGAATCCCTCTTAACAAAGATCAAAAAGAAAAAAAAAAAAATTGCTATTTGAGTCAATGCTTACCCTTGATAACAATGAAGTGGGGATTTTCTTTCTTTCTTTTTCTTTTCTTTTTTCTTTTTCCTTCATTTAGGTATTTAACTGGGAATATGCTGACTGGGCCTATACCTTAAATGCAGGTAGTTTCGCACTGAAGAAGCAAATGCTGGATGACAGAAGATTCTCCAAAATGCATCTGAATTTGCAACGCCTCCTGCAGGTATTTTCTCAATGTGTATATATGTACAAAAGGTGCTTACCCAATCACAAGGGAAGCACGCTAAATAGGAAAACTCCACAAACATCACTACTTGTGGCTGCACCTAGCACATGTGGGACATCTAAGCTAACTGTAAGGTGTGACTGACTATGTAGATGACCTGGTCCAGAAATCAGGTGGATCACTCATCAGGGAGCCACTTGTGTGTATGAACGTGGACCATTGGGAAATTGTTTATGAATGTGAAAACCAAAGTAGCCCCTGTATTGTGAATGTTATCCATCCAAGTGGGGCCCAAAAGAGCAATGATCCCAGATTTACAAAAATAAAAAATAAAAAAATAATAAAATGAAGAGAATGCCAATTATGTGTTAGATGCCCCATTTGTTTGGATATCAAACTTATATAGGTATATATATTTTAAGAAAAAGTAATTTATTTCAGTCTTCTTTTTTTTTTTTTTTTTTTTTGCTTTTCAAGTTCCAAAAGCAACTTATTTCCTTCATTTTTGTTGGTGACACAGCAGGTTGATTGCAAAACAGTAACATTTCCTTCAATCTGTTGATATGAGACGGCTTTTATCCATTTGTAGTTCTATCCAATCCTCTTCTGTAGTTCCTTGGTATCACAAAAACCCATTCTCCTCAAACATAGGACTTTCTGTGCTTTTCCAATTAGTGATGCTAGATGTTTGGAAAAAAAATGAAAGAAAGATAAGAAAAGAGAGAAAAAAAGAAGCTAGAATGTAAGAAAACTGCATGTGGACTAAGACCAAACCACTAACAATTAACTCAAACCACAACTAAATAAATCTAAGGATCAATTAAAAATACATTAGTTTGTGTTTATCAAATATAAGAGAAATGTGCTCAAGTGGACTAAGACCAAACCATGCGCTAACAATTAACTTTGGTGTTTGCAAGTTATGTTGAGGATGCAGGGGATCCTTATAGAGATCAGATGAAAGATTGTATCAGTTTAATAATGGAAGAATTGAAATCTGGAGGAATTGCCAACAATCACACTCTTGCATACCAGGTAATTCATTTAAAATTTCAGCTTTTGGTTTCTAGCTTTTATTTCCAACTTTTAGAAATTTCCAATAATCACTCAAACATCATGGTCGTCATCAAAGTAGGTTTTTCTGATTTCTACGTGATCAGCTTTACATTAGATCATTTTTATTTTTATTTTTTGTTATTTATGCAAGTTCAGCTAGGAATAATTCTTTGACGAATTAAAAGATGATCATTGCATGTTCTTGATTTGGATTTCTACTAACCATTCCCTTAGTCAGCAGCCAATTACCTTCTTTCGAGAGGTAACTTGTAACTCTTCAATTGAAATGCTAGCATGCACAATTATCTTTGAGTTATCTTGATTTTCTCATTCCCTTTCACTCGGGTTTTGCATTATGTGACCATCCTTCCATCTTGGACAAAGAAGAAATGCAGGGCTTGTTCAGGTACTAGAATTATGTCCATGTTGTCCATATTCTTTTCTATCTTTTCATATTCATACTACAGGTTATTGAATGAATGAATGATTATAATTTTTTTAAAATGTAGACAACAGTTACGAATATTAACCGTAGCTGTTGATGTGACAACCGTAGCTTTTATTAAATTATGCATGTTGCTACGGATCCAGCACCACTTTTAGCTACGATATTATCTGTAACTCTAAATGCTTTTCGCTACAGAAATACTTGCTACGAATTATATCTGTAGCTATTTAGACTATAGCTACGGATTAAATTCATAGCCATTCATTGTAGACCTATTGTTACGGCACCTACGACTACAGTCACTACAGACTAAAACCGTAGCCATAGGTCTATGGCTACGGTTTTATCCGTAGCCTTTGTTCCATTTTCTAGTAAACGAAACTGGAGGGGACTTATCTGGAGGTTAGAGTTGCTCCTTGAGGGGATCTTCCTGAAAGCCTCTTCCTCACTTTATCTTGACTAACAGATATCTTTTCCCTGAATACAGGACCAACCTCGCCTTCCATGAGCTTATTAGCATTAGAGAAGTGATCTCATATAGCTGACAGGGTACC
The DNA here is from genome assembly GCF_029962835.1 of Magnolia sinica. Classification (NCBI taxonomy): domain Eukaryota; kingdom Viridiplantae; phylum Streptophyta; class Magnoliopsida; order Magnoliales; family Magnoliaceae; genus Magnolia; species Magnolia sinica. Next base: position 8,404,726 of record NC_080579.1, read on the forward strand.
CAAATCAAATAACAACAATTCCACGCTTCATGCCTCACTCTAGGCTATCTTCTTACTGCGAGCTGAAACTCCTTGATGCATGCCTCAAAGCCCAAAACCATAATAATCCTCATTGCTTCAATCAGAAAGAAGCATAGTCTGCAGTTACAAAATTACAAGGTTGACATTATGTTACTTCTATTAAGGAATCATAGAAGTTGTTAAAGTCCTTTGATATACATTGATCAATACACCATCCTTTAAAGGCTTGAGCATTTAGAGCAACCCTGCACATGCTTTAATAGACTCAGGCCTGTCATAGGGCCTTCTTTTGAAAAAAAAAAAAATCCCTGCACACACGGGAGAATGTTAAAGTCTATTGTAAGTGGTGATTTGACATGTATCAGAGTGGAAGGTTAAGTGTTCGAATCTTGAGAGCAACACCATGCGAGTTGAGATTTTAGAGTAACTGGTAGTTTGACATATTCTGCTATGATATCATGTTAGACAACCATTATTGCTTTCACCATCTAATTTTTCCATCAGTTAGTATATTTTATGAACCTTTTTCTGTTATAAGTTGATTACTTTGCCACCCACTCTACATGCAAAAGAACATTTGTGCACATCAAGACAAAAGATATGCACTTTCAATCATCAGGATATATTTATTGTGGGAACTGAAACAAGCTTGACCGCTATAGAATGGGCCATGGCAGAGTTGCTCCACAACCCAAATGCCATGGCAAAGGCTCGATTTGAACTCAAGGAGACCATTGGCTTGGGACAACAAGTGGAAGAATCAGACATCATCCGTCTCCCATATCTATAAGCTGTTGTGAAAGAGACCTTGCGTTTGCATCCTCCAGCTCTGCTATTTCCTCGCAGAACCATAGCTGATGTGGAAATCCATGGTTTTTCCACACCCAAGAACACTTGGGTTACCACGAATGTGTGGGCCATAAGGAGAGATCCAGATGTTTGGGCCGATCCATCATCCTTCTTTCCTGAGAGGTTCTTGGGCAATGACATTAACTTCAAAGGTCAAGATTTTGAGCTCATACCAGCTGAGCCATTGAAGAGAGGGAAGAGCCTTTTCTTCGCATGTTCCTAGGACTCAAGACAGGAATTGTTGGATTATAGAAGCCTGGAAATGAAATGATGTTGGATTGAAATTGGAGATTGAAATTGAAATTGAAATGTATACTAGAAAAGAGAGACGAAGGAAAAGATTATTATGTGTGTGAATCATTCTCCTCTTTATTTTATTTGTGTAATTATCTGGCATATAATACAGGTAGATTACATACTCCACTCTCTCTCTCATACAAGTAATCATATTTACTATACCAGAAAAAAGTTATAATTATTATCTGTTATATGGGGTTTAAAATTGCTCCTAAAATTCTGTCCTAAAATCTGACCATTGGCAACATTAATCAAGGTTTAAAACCGTTTCTAAAATTTCATTTTAAAAATTTGATTGTTAGCACTAGAATGGTTTAAAACCATTCTTAAAATTCCATCTCTAAAATTTGAAATGGTACCAAAAAGGGTTTTGAACCGTTCTTGGTTTTTTTTTTTTTTTTTTTTTTTTGCAACGCCTCATTTAGGAACGGTTTAAAACTGTTCCTGAAGCATTTAGGAACGGTTTGACAATTTTGGTGTAGTGGATTCTAGCCATCTGATCCATAAATTCCTGTTTTCCTTTGAATGTGCACCATATTTATTTAGGCTATACTTCCCTGTAGGCAATGATTGTAGTGCCTGACAGATTATAGGGAGATAGTTAAAAAAGGACGTGCCATGCATGATTTTATAATGCGTTTGATTCAACGAGTTTTGTTGTGCCATGTATGTACACTTTGTTTCTCTAAACCGTGCTACATGATGGATCATTCATTTATGTCACAACATACATATAACACCCTTTCTGTAGTACTCACTCATTCTTTTTTATATTCCTAAATAACTCACTTTTTTGGCATTAGTTAGAAAGAACCTGACATGGATGGACATGATGAGGTTGAGCAATGCCATTCTGAAGTATAGTTACTCCAAATCTATGGAGTTTCTCTGGATTCCTCACATAGATTCCCTGAATCCGCGAGGGAAGAAAATAGAAAATAATTTCTAATAATTTGAAAAATAAATTGATTGATAATTGTCTAATATGTATGTGTCCTTGTTACACCATTAATAAAGAAAAAAAAAAACTATACGAAAATTCGTAATTACCAAAAACAATAAAATTCTAACTCTAATAAAAATCCTAATTCTAGTAAAACTCTTCTAAAACCTAATTTCTAAAAATAAAAATTCCAAATAAACTTTCGATAGAAGAGTCCTAGTATGATTACAAGTTATTTCTAAAAAAGAAGAAAATCTAAAACTCTAAAAATAAAAAATATTTAAAAAATCAGAATTACTTAAAATAGTAATTTTTCCTCAAAATTTCATTTTTGAGCTGAAAGTGCTTGTTTTCTCATGAAACGGATAGACGCGAACCACTTTGGGTTGGTTCACCTCGGATGGCCCGTTTAAGTAAAGATTGATAGGTTGTGTGCCCCGCAACAATACCCGGATCAAAAGTTATGGTCAATTTACGGTTCGCTTTCTTTTGGTCCAACCATGCTAGGAAGTTTTTAGTGTAGCCTTCAATCACCAATATTTCTTACCGCGTGGTCGACCCAACATTTGGATTTGCCTCATTTTTGGGCTCATGTCCTAACATGCGCTCGCAAAATGGATGGACAGAGTAGATAAAACAAATAGATCATAGTAGAGCCATAGAGCTTTTCAAGTATGACCAGCACCCACATGGGCACTGCGGTCACACTGCCGAATCCAAGTCCATGCAGAAATGTGCTCGGATCACCAATGACACTGCCAGTAACCCTCAACACTAGTCGTTGCCGTAGGCCCTGTGATGATGTGTGTGTTGTATCCATGTTGTCATTTATGTTTCTTGTTCATTTTAGGGCATGAGTCCAAAAAATGAAGCAGTTCCAAATCTTAGGTAGACCAAACTACAAGAAAATAATGTTGATTAAATGCTTAGTACTATTAAAACTAACCTAGGGCCACTGTAATATTTATTTGCCATCCAACTTATTAATTGGGTCGCATAGACCTGAGTGAAGGGAAAACACAAAAATCAGCTTGATCTAAAACTTTTGTGGCCCTCGAGAAGCTTTTAATAGCTGACGTTTAACCACCACTGTTTCTCATGGTGTAGTCTACCTGAGATTTGGAAAATGGATAAATGGAGTTGTTGGGTGAAACACACACATCATGGTGGGCTCAGCTTTCCCAGCACACGAAGGTGGTCCTGGTTCACTGCTGAATCCATCCGTATCCAGCAAAAACGTCCCAATTGCATGCAAAGGCCTGGCGTGGAGCTATGTAGGACCCACTGTGATATGTTTGTGAGAAATTCTCCCTTCATCCGTTTTGTCATATCATGTTAAGACATTGGCCAAAAAATGAGGCAGATCCAAATCTCTGTGGCCATTAAAAGAAAATACAGGTGCAAAAACAACTTAGTGTTGAAACCTCCAAGTCCACTCTGGTGTTTTTACGCTATCCATATATATGATTCATAAGGTCATTCCTACTGGGATGAACTAAAAAACCAAAAATATTAGCCTGATCCAAAACTTCTATTACCCTTCGAATGTTTCAGCTTTCAATCCTCAGTGTTTCCTGTCATGCAGCTCACTTGAGTTTTGGGTTTTAATTACTGTCATGTAGCCTACCTGAGTTTTGAGTCTAGCTCATTTTATGGCCCTTATTCTGATATGATCTAGCAAAACTAATGGATTGGGTGGATTTCTCATAAACAATATGGTGAACCCTACTTAGCTTTCCAATCAGCTGGAAGTTCCTACCAAAGGCTCTCGTAGGTAATCAGCATCGTGCAAAAAGAAGCAGTGTGGGACTCACGATGATTTCTGTGTGACATATACTCTACTCGGTCCATCGATTGTGCCTAAAATCACAGGCCCAACTAAATAATTCCATCAAGATAACCCAAGGTGCAGGAATGTAGAGAGAGAGAGAGAGAGAGAGAGAGGGAGAGAGAGCACCGTGGGCCACTAATGAGGGGACGCGGATTGACAGGTTGAGTAGCCAGACTCACTACTGAATGATGTCGCCAAGTTCTGTGGGACCCACCATGATGTATGTATTGTATCCATACCGTCCATCCATTTTGAGATATCAATTTAGGGCATGAGCCAAAGAATGATTCAGATCCAAAGCTCTAGTAGACTCCACCAATGAAAACAGTGGAGAGAGTGACACCCACCATTAAAAATTTCTAAGGGCCACGAAAATTTTCCATCAAGCTGATAATTGTATTTTCCCTTCTTTCATGTCTATCTTAACTTATGAACACGTAGGATCTCAGATAAACATCATAGGGGACCTTAGGAAGGTTTCAACGGTGGGCGTCACTCTTCCCACTGTTTTGTGTGGTGGGTCTTCGTATTTGGATCTGACTCATTCTTGTATTATGCTCTAAAATGATATATCCAAATGGATGGATGGTGTGGATACAACACATACATCATGGTGGGTACCAGATAACCTGGTGACGTCACTTTAATAGCGACTCTCCCTACTCAACCAATCAGGACCGTCCGAATCAATGACCCATATGTAGCGGATTGTAACCAAAGAAATTATATTGGTAAGATAATATTAGCCCTAGAAAGCTTTCTTTCAAATTTGGACCACTTATTGTTTGACCATCAATTTAATTTCATATTTATGATCCATCCCTGAAGAGACTCACAATTTGAATGGGACATATACGGTAAAACAGCGATGGAAGAGGGATGCGGTTTGGTCAGTGAGGCTGCCACAGGTGGCTAGTGGTCGGTGTTATGTGGATCCTAATATGATGTATATGTTTTATCTACGCTGTCCATTGATTTTGAAAGATAATTTTAGGCCTTGATCCCAAAACTGAGGTAGATCTAAATCTCACGTGGACCACACCATGGGAAAACAGTAGTGATTGGATGTCCACTGTTAAAAACCTCCTATGGCCCACTATAATGGTTATTTGACATCTAACCTGTTGATTAGGTCATACAGACTTGGATGAAGGAAAAAAATATATATCAGCTTAATCCAAAACTTTTGTAGCCCTAAGAAGTTTTTAATGGCGGGCATTCAATCAACACCGTGCAGTCTACTTGAGATTTGGATCAACCTCGTTTTTGGGCTCATTCCGTAAAATGATATGGAAGAATGGGTAGACAGCATGGATGAAACACACACATCATGGTGAGGCCCACAAAGCCCCGACCAGTAGCCATTGGCTAGTGGCAGGGTGAGTAGCGGATCCGTTTTCACGGAGGAGTCACCACCATTTTATAACATTGCGTGGAATAAGATAAGAAGCCACTTCATGCAGCTACAGTTATGTGAAAGAGAAATAAGAATAAAATAGACTTCGACAAACCACCGTCCGGTTCTTGCCACACCAGATAGATTCCGACAAACGGCAACCAGCTCACCAAGACAACATTCACTGGATGGGATTGCCAGTGCCATTGTTAGAAGTTGTGTGGGGTGCACAGAAATGCCTGTGACAAATCTACTCCATCCCTCAGTTTTTCAAGAACATAGTAGATTAGGTATATAAAAATCAAAAAGATCCAAAACTCAGGTGGGCCACACTAAATGTGACAGTAGGAACGAAAACATCCACCGTTGAAACATTCTTGGAGCCTATCATGTTGTTTATATGCCATTCAAACCGTTCATAGGGTTAGTACTGCTCGGATAAATACCTGCTGATTCGTGAGTTGTGGCCCGCATGAGTTTTGTATCTACTGATTTTTTTATCCTTATCTTATTAAGGTATCGTAAAACTGATGGATATATTAGATTTGTCAAGAGCATTTCTGTAGGCCCTACACAGCTACCCGCAACAAGGACACAGGAGTATCTCCATGCCCAGGGCAGGCGGGCGCGGATTAGATACTGACGGACGCGGATCGCGTCCTGCCCCCGTCCGGGCAGGGCTCTGTGGGCCCCACCATGATGTAAGTGCTTTATCGACGCCGTTCAACGCCTTTTTAAGATAATTTTAATGTATAAACCAAAAAATGAAGCAGGTCCAAAGCTTAAGTGGACCACAAATGAGGGATTGAACGTCCACCATTGAAAGCTTCTTGGGAGTCGGAAAAGTTTCGGAAGAAGCTGAGATTTGTGTTTTCACTTTATCCACGTCTACATGACCCTATCCATAGGATGTATGGTAAAAAAAAAAACATCACTTTGGCCCTTAGAAAGGTTTCAATGGTGGGAGTGTAGGTTCCTTTGGTGTGGTCCACTTAACCCTGGGACCTGCCTCATTTTTTGGTTTGTATATTAAAATTATCTGTAAAAAACGTTGAATGACGTGGATAAAACACTTATATCATGGTGGGCCCCATAGAGCTCTGCCTAGACGGATTACCATCCCGACGGGGGTAGGACGGAATCTGTGTCTAATACTTACAGGTTGTGCAGCAGGACTCGCTATTGAAGTGACATCACCAAGTTCCGTGGGCCCCACTATGATTTATGTTTTGCATCCATACCTTCAATCCATCCGGAGAGATCATTTTAAGGAAATATCTAAAGAATGAGTTAAATCCAACGTCCAATGGACCCTAACACAAGAAATAGTGAGGACAGTGACACTCATCGTTAAAAACTTATCAAGGTCACAAAAGTTTTAAATTAAGCTGATATTTGTATTTTCTCTTATTTCATGCTTTTTTTAACTTTTGAACAGGTTGAATTTCAAATAAACATTATAATGGGCATTAGGATAGTCTCAATGGTGAGAATCGCTCTTCCTACTGTTTTATGAGGTGGGGCACTCCCTACATATTTTTATGTCTCATTCTTTATGCCTTAAAATAATATCTCAAAATGGGTGGACGGTAATACATTATAATGGGATCACAGTACCTGTGACATCATTCAACTTGTCGGTGTCTAATCCGCGTACCACGCACACGCCCCCTTGATATGCGGAGTCGCCACGCAATCCGTCTCCATTCACGGAAGCGGATTGGTTAGTGTACCACGCACACGCCACCTTGGTGCGCGGATTCGCTATTTACAGGTTGAATAGCGAAGCTTGCTAGCTAAGTGAGGGGACAAGTTATGTGGGCCCATTATAATATATGTGATGTATCTACACCCTTCATACATCTGGAGAGATCATTTTGGAGTATGAACTAAAGAATGAATTATGCCAATCCAAGGCTGGAGCCGACCCCACCATAGAAAACAGTGCAGAGAGCGGTGCCATCATTGAAACCTCCTAAAAGTCCACCGTGATGTTTATTTGAAATCACCGTGATGTTTTTTTGAAATCCAACATATTCATGTGTTAACACAGGCATGAAAGAAGGGAAAACACAAATATAAGCTTGGTTGGAAACTTTTGAGACTAGTAGAACTTTTTAATGGTGGGTGTCGCTCTCCCCACTGTTTTCTATGGTGGGGTACATTCGAGATTTGGATCTAATTCATTCTTTGGATCATGCCCTAATATGATCTCTCCAAATGGATGGACGGTGAGGATACAAAACAAACATCATGGTTGAGACCACAGAACTTGGTGATCTCTTCAGTAGCGAGACTCACTCAACCGGTCGGTAGTTAATACGCGTCTGCCACCTTGGTGTGTGAACTTGCGTGCGAAGGCAATCGCTGACGAGTCATGGAATGTGCTAACTTTTGAAAGGTTATCGAAAGTTTCGTAAGCCCCCACCATGATATATTTATTATACACACCGTTCATCCATTTAAGAGATTATTTTAATGCATGAGAAAAAAATGAGTCATTTTCCACACCATAATTAGCAGTACTATAATTCTTCTCACCATTCATAGAGCCTAACTTAATATTTATTTTCCATCCTATCTATTCATTAGGTGGCACAGACCTGGACGAAGAGGAAAAGCAAATATTAAAAATTTTTATGAATCAAAGAAGGTTTCAGATGCTCAATCCCCCACTCTTTTCTGCAGTGTGGTACACTTGATTTCTGTTATATTTTTGGGCTCAACCCTTACTGTGAGCTTGCCGAACGGACAGGACAGTTTGCATTAACACAGAACTTGGTGACATCAACAAACCACCGAGGTTGGTGGTGTGTTGAGGTCACCAAGTTCTGTGGGCTCTAACATGAGGTCGACCATGATTTATTTATTTTATCTATTTTGTCTATCCATTTTATCAGATAATCTTAGTGCTTAATATGAAAAAATAAAGCATATACAATATTCAAATGGACCACACCATAGGAAACAGTTGAATTGAACGTCTACTGTTGAAAAATTCTTGGGGGCCATGGAAGTTTTGGATCAAGCTTATATTTATGTTTTCCCTTCATATATGTCTTTATGATCTTATTAACAGGTTGGATGGCAAATGAACATTACCGTGGGACCTAGCAAGGTTTCAATGGTGGAAATCATTATCCCCACTGTTTCTTGTGGTATGATTCACTTCACATTTAGATATGCCTCGATTTTGAGCTCAATCCCTTAAATTAGATGAAAAATGGACCACGTAGATAAACCACGTACATTCAAGGTGGGCCCAACTGAGTTTACTCAGTACGATGAGACTACCGAATGACCCAGCAGGCAATCCGATTTCTAACCAAATAAGACAGAGAAGCAAGTTTAGACAGGCCGTGGGTCCTTACTCTTGCTCAGGTGTTAGACTCCCAGGAGTTTCAACTCCCGGTCAAGGGTTCGAGTGCCCATAGGTGGTGAAATTCCACTAGCGTGATTGTGTGGGGTGTGTGTGCGTGTGTAAAAAAAAGAAAAAAGAAAAAAAAGTTTAGACAGGCCGTCGGACTTTGACATTTTGCTGCTGCCAAATCCCCGAGAGAAAAGCGAGTCGCTCGCATGCCACTCGTGGGTCCACCGTGGTGGCTGTATCATATCCCCTCCGTCCACTGGTTATGCAAAACAATGTTAGAGCGGGCGACCTAAAAAAGAAGCAGATTCCAAACTCAAGTGGGGCACACCACAAAAAACTATAGTTATTGAACACCCACCGTTGAAATCTTCCAAGGACAGAGAAGTTTTGAGCCGGTCCAATATTTTTGTTTTCTCTTTTGTGGTAATGATCACCTTGCGAGCTTGTTGGATGGTATATAAACATCACGTCGGTCCTTCAGAAGGTTTCAAAGGGTGGGCATTTTCATCCGATCATCTGTTTTCAATGATGTGGTTCACGTAGGGTTTATCTGATTTTTTAATTACGTTGAAAATGATTAATGACTGATTACTGCATCTTTCCACACCGTTCACTTGTTATGCCAATTAAATTTAGGACAAGAGCCAAAAAATGAGATAGATTCAAAGCTCAAGTGAGCCCATCACATAAAATAATGGGAATCAAATGCCTGTTGTTAAAAACTTCGTGAGGCCCCAAGAGTTTTGGATTAAGCTGATATTTGTGTTTTTTCGTTTATCCTTGTTTGTGCAATCTTATAAATCAGTTAGATGACAAATAAACCTCAATGTAGGCTCAATGAAATAAATATATAACTTTCAATGGTGGACAAATTAAACCATTGTTTCCTTTTGTGTGGGGGGCACTTTAGTGTTGGGTGACACAGGGATGAACATGATGGGGTCGATCACTGTCTTCCTCAAGGATAACTACTCCGAGTCCACGGAGCTTCTCTGGACTCTACATGGAGATTTCTCGAATCTATGAGGTAAAAAAAAACAAGGAAAATAGAAAATAAATTTTATAAAATTCGTAATTTGATTGATGAATGAAATAAATGAGTTCACAACCTTTTAAATAGGGATACGAAACCATGAGAGAAGTTTCGGAATCAAATTACAACTAAAACTCCTAGAAATCACAACTTAATATTTATAGACAGTCATGATGTCTACTACTGTCATGATTTTAAGCCAGAAATAGTAAGTGTCCTATTTGGCCAAATCATGATGTTTTCCTAATTATTCTAAGACCTTTTCATGTCAGGGGCAACTCCTAAAGCCCAACGGATGAATAGTTATACTCAAATTAAAACTTACTATAAATAGTAAAAATAAAATTAAAACGGGAGTTCGACCGTTGATATAGTGGTATTTCGCAAATTCGGCGTGGGCAACCTGACATAGCGGGTTGGGTGGCTAAAGTAGCTCGTCCTACCCCAAGATCATGCATGGTACGTCGAATAACTCATTCCTGATTACGAGATACGCCTGATTTAAGGTCTGACGGTCTGGATCATTTCTGTCGTCGACCGGGCCTTTTCTGATCCATCTTGGCCATTAAACTGTCTGCGACTTGCTCTACATCATTGAGCCTGCCTCATTTTTCGGCTCATATCACAAAATGTTATGATAAAATATATGAACATCGCGGATATATCATATACATCACAATGGGCACCACAAATATAAGTAAACATTTTGAACTGATTTTCAAGGTGGAATTAGGCTTCCATTTTCAAACCAAGTGAAAAAGTAATAATTACTTATTTATCATAGATTTACATGTAACATGGCAAATCAACTAGGCCCTTAAGTTGTTGATCAGCCTCAGTTTTGAGTTGATGTCCTAAAATCAACCAGAAAAATTGGATGGATGGAGTGGATATACCACATACATCATAGTTGGCCCAACACAACTTGGGGGTTATATATAATTCATATAACCCTAGTTATAGGGAAGTCATACTTTTTTACGCCCGATAAAAACTTGGATGTATTGTTAGAATTTCACATAGGTTACGCAGGCTTATGGGCTGTTTGTTGTCTACTTAACTGGTGTCAATACGTGTAAATCAGTAATAATTATTTTCAAACGTATTCCTTTTTGAACATTAAAATTGAGGAGGGGCAGACAACACCATAGGAAACAATGCAAATTTGAACACCTATTGTTAGAAACTTCTTGGAAGCCTTGGAAGTTTTGGATCAAGTTGATATTTGTATTTTTTTCTTATCCATTTCTATGTGACCTTATTAACAGGTTGGATGACAAATAAAAGGTCTTATAAAGCATAAGAAGTAAAAACCTTTCAACTATGGAAGTTTTACCACATCAGCTTCTTGTGGTGTAGGCCTCTTGAGCTTTGTATCTGCACATTTTTAAGCTTATTCCCTAAAATGTGATAAAATATATGAACGACATGGACATGTGATGCAGGGAAGGACGTGAGGTCGAGCATCATCTTCCTCAAGGGTATAACTATTCCGAATCTGCGGAAATTCTCTGGATGACTCACAGAGACTTCTCGAATCCACGAGGAAAAGAACAAGGAAAATAAAAAATAAATTCTATAAAATTTGAAATTGATTCACGAATCCAATAAACGAGTTTACACTCCTTTAAATAGGGATACTAAGCTATGAAAGAAATTTCAGAATCAAACTATAACTAAAACTCCTAGAATTCGTGACTTACTATAAATAGTAAACTTACTATTTATAGATGGTCGTGATTTCCACTAGTGCGCAAGGTTTTTGGCCAAAAATAGTAAGTGTCCTATTTGGCTGAACCATGACGCTCTCCCAACTTTTCTACATTTCGTGTTGGACACAACTCCTAAAGCCCAACGTACTAAGAGTTACAATTAGACTAAAACTTACTATTTATAGTACAAATGGGAAAAATATATCAAGTTAGGCTGTTACCTATTGATTTTTCTTGGAATACACAAGACCTAGAGAGGGTGATTTGAAGGGTGATTGTGCGAGACCTAGAGAGGGCAATTTCCCAGGACAATCAAAGGTAGGGACTATGATTAAGGTGAATCAGTGATGACAACAGATCGGCGGAGCAGAGTAGAGAGGCTCCCCACAAAGGGCGAATGGCAGAAAGTGCGGAATAAACGCAACAGGGAGGAAGAAGGTAGTCTGTTTGTGGGGAACCTACATTCAACATTACAAAGGATGACCTCAAGAAGAGATTTGGGTAGTTTGGAGATATTTCTGACATTTACATCCCGACCTTCACATCTTCGGGAAGGGGAAGGGGCTTTGCATTTGTCAGGTTTTAGCAGAAGGAGGATGCATAAATGGCCAAGAATCAGCTAAATGAACATTTTTAGGGCCGACGCAGGATGCCGATTAATGGCGTTATTCAGAGATCGAAGCCCAATATACTAGGCGTAACTATAGATATCCCCAGAACCGAAACGCCTTCCATTGGGCAGGGAGGGTGGAACCCTCAACCCATCCTCCACATGGCGAAGAACAACTATCAGGTTTAGAGCAACCATCAGCAGAACAACCCCAACTGATCAACCCTCAAATCGTATGCAGATGCCCTATCTCCCCCCAAACCCCCACCCACCACTAACTCAATTATTGTCCCAAAATGGATCTCTGACCAGGGAAGGGCTAACCTAAACTATGCATTGGTGGGAGAGGTGCAGGGAACTACTGATGCCTCCACCGCCATGCTAGAAGCCCTTCGATCGCCCTCCTTCCAAAAATCTTAGGTTGAACTATTCAAAATCTCGGCAACCACCTACATCATAATATTCAAATATAGGGAAGAAGTTATAGCTTTCTCAAGGGGAAAACCCTCCACCAAAAAATGGCATTGAAGAACACCAGAACGTGGGGCCCAGCAATGATGGTGCCAGGTAGGGGAGCTTGGATCCGCCACTACCAGAAAACTGGGCAAAGGCTACGGATAAAAGCCGTAAAGCATATGGCTACGGTTATAGTCCGTAGCATGACCGTAGCGATTGGTACCATAGCCATAGGTCTTAAAGCTATGGCTACAGATTTAAACCGTAGCCATAGAAACAATAAGTATGGCTTAAATCCGTAGTAATATTGTCCGTAGCTTTAGAGTATTTACAGCTACGGATTATATCTATAGCTGAAAGTAGAGCAAGAACTGTAGCAATAGGCTGAAATTAGTAATAGCTACAGTTTTGAGATAAAGGGCTACGGTTAATAGCTGTAGCTACTGCCATTTAAAAAAATAATTAAATGATCAAATATAATATAATAATAGCATATCTTACCATTGTAGTATATGGCCTGATAGATCAACTCATATAAGCTAATATCGATAAATACTTCGTGGCTAAATCATTCATTCATTCATTCAATCAAACACAATTATTCATTCATTCAATCAAAAATACAATCATTCATTTTAATCCATTTACAAAAGTACAATGCTAACATAATAGTTATATGTCTATTTAAAGTTCTCATTGACAGTAAGATCCAATGCCTTCTCGCAGCCAAATAGCTTCTCAACAATCATAATCAAGAACTCCATGGATGTGCCTCTACTGGTTATCAATTCGCCATCAACTAATACCCTATTCTCAGCTTCGCTTTTATCCGAAAGCTTACTGCACATGGCTGAAAATCAATTTCATCATACAAACAATGTAGTCATATGAAAAAGTTATGCCCCAAAACTGAATAACTTAATTATAGAGAAAAACGACGACAAGATGACATAAAAAAGAAAGACAATACTCGGGAGCATACACTGATCTTCTCATTTTTGAACAAGCAAAATCTGCAACAGCCAAAGACAAAATAAACATTAAGCTATTCAAAATACCAAGTAATATAGGTATAGCAATACCAACTAAATTTGCAAAAACAGAATAAATTAACCATTTTAGCTAAACTCAGCCAATGACTTAGGTAGAGTCATTCATATGGTCAAGGTGTCCATTAGTAAAAGTTAGGGTGCTTCAAAACTCCATGTTTCTAAAGTTACTTAATCAAGCCTACACTTACTTAATCAAGCCTATCACGATGGTCCTTTCCCATTCATGTAACTCATTACCTCATCTTTATTTCATTATACAGGTGAAATACCATGCCTCATAAATCGAGAGTCATGGTATGAACATTTACGGATAGCCCACAAAAAAAATAAAAATAAAATTGGACAGCAATCATCAGTTGATCAAACAAGTAAAATACCATGTCTCAAAATTTTGAAGTCAAAGTTTGAATATTTACAAATATCCCACCAAAATAAAAAGAAAGAAATTTTGAAAGGCAATTACTGGTCAATAACTTCTCTGGAATCAGGTGAATAATACTCAACAATATACATCAAGAAACTTCACAAATTGCTCCCGGCAGACCTGCACAGTAATGTCATAATCATTATCATCTCATAATGGCAAAGAATTATGAAAAAGATGATACTGCTGGAGAGAGAGAATTACAGTAATGTCATCTTTCTCATATTTCTTTGCCATGTTCATCAGCTCTCTTAAATTTAGCAACTGTAGATTTGAGTCAGCTTAATTCAAGACTTGTACCATTGTGACCGCACCGTCGCCGCGGTTCCGACGCCGCGTCTCTTGCACCGATCTGATACCCTGACAGGAAGGTGTGAGCCAGCGTTTATTTCGAAGAAAACGCTGCGCATTTGCAATCCCAAGAGAATCTCCACAATATGTCAAATCAATCCATCAATCAATCACATCATGTTAAGTACACATCACCTTTCACCCCATCCCCAAGCAACCACCAAGTCAACTCTCTCTCACCCTCTCTCTTACACACCTATACATGTTAAGTACAACATCACCTCACCCATCACTCACATCCATCACTCTCTCTCCTTACATCCCATCTCTTTCTCTCATTTCTCAACTCAAATCCTAAGCAAAGGAGCCTCACACGTCCAAGCTCTTCCATGAGAGAAAGTGAGTTGTGTGGCCCACTTTTCCATCCCAAAATCCCTCATCCTAGCCATTCATTTCCCATCTTCCACCGTTAAAGTGAAGCACAAGGAGATTGTCATTCCAACGGACCGAGAAGATCAACGGTGGGTGCTTGTATAGGCTAGATTTTCATGTTCTTATGATGGGCCAAGTGAGGCCTACCGATCAATGGTATGGATCTCACTTTGGACCCTTAATGTGGCCAATGGCCCACCTTGATGCTTAAGATCATTCCATGATGGGGCCATTCTCCATGGACCCCATCATTATGTTTATTTCCTTGCATGAATAGGGTCATCTAGACTTTTCATTTTGGTGGAGAAAGGATCTCCACTGTTGATTTTCAATTTGATGGGCCCACGTGTAATGGGACCCACTTGATGTATGATTGGATGCTTGAAACGGAGGGCCCATAGTGCCGGGGTCCCTCCATCACACGTGTATATCTCTGTCTCTCTGTCTCTCTCTCTCTCTCTCTCTCCCTCTCTTTCTTTTTATTCTTCTTTTCATGTGATGTTGGTGTGATTGTGTGGCCCACCCGAATAGACCCCACCATAAAATGTGTATTTATCCCAAACCATCTATAGGTGGGACCCACCTTATATGTATTGTATCCACACCACCCATCATTTGGTGGCCCACCTAAACAGGGCCCACCTTGTGCGTGTGATAGGCCTAGACCGTCCAGCGTCCAGGGACGCTAGACGTGCATGGAAAACACAAATATAAGCTTGGTTCACAAGCTTCTTAGTGGCCAACTCATATAGGCCCCACCTTGATGTATCTTCAAATCCAAGCCATCCATCTCATTCTCCAGATTAATTTAGGTGTTGAGCCGAAAAATGGGGTTGATCCAACTTTCTGGCAGGCCACACCTTTGAAAATAGTGATTTTCACCGTTGAAACTCACCTTAGTTTTTCTACACGCCGAAAAATGCCCAATATTGAGCTTGATAGATTTTTTATGCATAGTAGAATCCATTGGCGGACCCGAATTCAGCAGATGTGGGCCCTACTTCTGAAAAACCACAAAAATCTAAGTTTTTCATAAAAAAAATTATACAAACCAACAGCAGCATTGCTGCTGCTGCTATCAGACGCCAGCGCGCCAGGCGGGCGGGCGGACAGTAGAGTCCCACGGCCCCTGACGTGGGCCCCACCCTGATGTATAGTTGCCATAAAACCCGTTCATATGGTGGGCCACCTCCATCAATGGGCCCCCTCAAAATTTCAGCCTCATCCAAGACTCAGGTGGCCCACATCATGGGAAACAATGGGATTGAACGTCTTCCCTTGAAGTTCCTTTTCTGGGCCACAGAAGTTTTGGATCAACACGAAATTTATTCTCCCTATTCATCTAGGTACGTGTGACCTTATGAATGGATCGGATGGCATATAAGTATTATGGTGGGCCCCACGTGGGACCACAGTGATGCGTGTGCTTTATTGCCACCGTCGGATCCCACGGTAATGTATTTGTTTTATTCGAACCGTCCAGCCATTTTGTTGGCCGCTGGACGGATAGTGGACCCCATCCAGATGCATGTGTTGCATCCAAGCCTCCCAACCATTTGGAAAGCTCATTCTTTTTTGGGCATGAGCTGAAGAATGAGGCAGATTTAGGATCAAGTGGACCACATTGCAAATAGTAGTGGGGATTGAGTCCTTGCCCTTGAAATCCTTTGTTGTCACAAAAGTTTGGATTAATAGGAAATGTGTTTTCCTCTTAATCCAGGTTTGTGTGACCTTATTACCGGATTTGATAGAAAATAAATGTTAAGGTGGGCTTTGGGAACCTCAATGGTGGAAAAATCACTATCTCCACTTATATTTGGGTGTGGCCCATTTGGTATGCATATGGGCCCAATTGGTGTGGTTCATTTGAGATACATAAGCCCATGTGATTAGGCCCATTTTGATATATTCTAAGGCCCATGAGTTATGGCCCATTGCAATGTACATAAGGCCTGTTGGTGAGGCCCATTAATGCGGCCCATTTGATGAATGTGAGGCCCATTAATGTGGCCCATTTGATGAAAGTAAGGCCTATGTGATACAACCCATTTGATGTACCTAAGGCCCATGGGTCGAGGCCTAATGGGTTGTCCTTAGGGTCCATTGCAATGCGTGATTTCTCCATGGTTTGTGGCAAGCTATGCCTTGGGATCAATGTTGGTTTGACGTCCACATTGCAAGTATAATGTTGGTTAAATGTCCGCATTACGACTCTCCCTAGGGCCCATTGATAGGCTGTACTTGTGGTGTGTAGGCCTTCTAGGCCCATCTGCATTGTAGGGATAATTCATCACTTTATAACATGCTTAGTATAGCTCCATGATACATGCCCATACGCATCATATGTATGCTTGATTTGAGGAATGTTTGATCATAGCATAAGCTGTTGGGCTGTAGCATTTACGGGACTCCTTATGAGACGGAGTGCCCCCACATGAATGCGTGGTACGCATCGAATTACTGCATGATTTGACGATGTGACTCATGCATTCTGCATATGTGTGACTTGATTACTGCACGCCCTAGCGACATCAGGGCCGTGGCCTCCACAGGCACATCATGGATGGTCGTATTGGATACCAAAAATATTGGTTTTAGCATTGTGGGCACTTAGGATGTCCTTGGGTGAAAGTCCCAGAACCTTTTTGGTACCAGGAGATGCTCCAACGTCTAAACCGAGTGGATACATGAGTGCCCGAGTGCCGAATACCAGTAGGCCGCGTCTCCTACTGTGTCGTGGTCAGTTGGAAGGGGGTGTGGCCTTATCCGCCCGAGTGAGGGGGCTATAAGCTAGGCTGAGTTTGACCAGCTCGTAAATGAGTCCGCTATCGACGAGACGGGTAGGTATTGGCAGACTACTGGTCAGGCGGATAGTGAGGTCTATTCCACTTGCTCGACTGTGCAGCTAGGGAGGAGGTAGTTTGTGTGGAGTGTATCAGACCCTGGTGATATCCAGAGAGGAACTATACTGATATGTGTACTTGATGAGACTGGCATGCTTGCTTTGCATCTCGCATATGACATTTGGTTACATAGGCCTCGCATCGCATGGCCTTGGTATGGCCGATATCATTCATGTCTTGCATCATATAGCTTTGGTACAGCTGATAGCATTCATGGACTTACCGCATATTTCTGCATTAATCTGATATTGTACACTTGGCGCTGGCCTTGCACACACACTTACACCACCCTCTAAGCTTTTGTAAGCTTATGCACGACCGTTGCGTGCAGGTAGCATTGGACAGCAGCAGCGCTGAGGTAGGAGTGCGCATCAGTTTATTTTGAAGCTTTTTGATCACCCTGTATTTCCCTTTCCGCATTGTACTTAAAGATTTTGATTTAGTGGATATGTGGTGATGTTGTTTTGTGACTTGGTTATGCTTGTGGTTATGCTCCATTACAAAAAAAAATCATATTGAAAATCCTCCTTGCAGGATCCCAGGATCGGAATCTGACATGAGAGTGCCGGAATTCGAGAATGGGGCACTATGGAGGCTGTCGGCACCGGATTTGGCGATCAGAAATTTTGTTAGCCCGTTTTCTGAGTTTTGAGCGTGATAGCAAAGAATTATGAAAAAGATGATACTGCTGGAGAGAGAGAATTACAGTAATGTCATCTTTCTCATATTTCTTTGCCATGTTCATCAGCTCTCTTAAATTTGGCAACTGTATCCAAAACCATAAGCAGCAGTGAAATGAGCTCCCTCTAAATCTGGTTTGAAACACCACATGCCTATCGGGTGTTTCAGAGATGGAAACAGACGTAAGAGAGGAAGAAATATAGTAAAGGATTTCCTTTTAATTTGAAAAAATTCGAACACTAAGGATTACATATGAACCATTTTAACTTCCAAAGTCCACTACCTTAGATATGTAAAGTGGCACAATGGCAGATGAGTGCCTATCCCAATCCCAGAAAGTAAATGACCAATTATCATTGTTTGTACACTATGGGCTGTAGCACTACAAAAATTTGCTAAGCACATTACACAAAATACCTTGCTACTACTAAATCAAATTTAAAAACTTACAGTCAAAGGACATGTCACAGACCAAAGAAATGCTCCAACTGCAAGTGGGATTGCATCTAGTTGAAAAGCCCTTGTTCTACCAAATTTATCACTTGGTTGAGTGGAACAAAATTTAAACATTACTTAATAAAAAGCACTTTAAGTTAAGAGGTTTGTATACATTCTACCTGAAGGAACGGTGATAACTCAAGCATCTGTTGTTGCTTTATGCAACAATGACAATAACAATTCTGTCATAGCAATGATTCCCGACAAGAATTTTACATCGATACATATTGATGTTGCACAAAAGTAACAGATCTTGATTCCATTCTCTTCGGCTTCAGAAAAACTCCATTATTGTCAAGACAGTAAGGCACACCATTAGGAGAGGGGCACAAATGGCAATTGCATCATCTTGATTCATAGTAAGATGGACCCACTTTAAATTAGATAAGTGCCTTGTTTGGAAAGTGCAAAAACCCCACTCCCCATAATGGAGAAAGTCCATCAAACTAGCTCCAAGTGGCAAGTGTGTGCTCATTTTTAGATAAGGCCAACATTCCACCAATAACCAGTGTTGTTGTGTACCCAAATGTGGTTTGATTTTTTTTTTTTTCCAAGGAATGAGTTGGCCTCAACCTTGTCAGAATCTGCTGCGACAATGACCAAAACTCCTACAGATTCAAAGATCTTTTACTGATTGGATTCCCTTGAGAGTTTTAGGATTTTTTTTCTTTTTCTTTTTCTTTTTCATGGGTGTGGAATTGGAAAACTGAGTCGGACTTATCATAAATGGAAAGCCCGAAAGACATGTTACAGCCTGTCAGCCAATGAGATCTAAGTCAATGCCATGGTCTAGGTCTAGCTTTATTCCAGTGGTTACGCTTAATCTAAAGAAATGTTTTCTTGCCCTTTGGCCATTATCATTGTTATTATTGTAATGACTAGGGAAAGTCAGGGGGTGAGAAAGTGAAAAAGATAGAAAAATAAGAAGCGGATAAAATCCAAGGCATTCATTGACACGGCTTAAATCTACTTCATTTATTTATAAGGATGTATATTTTTAAATTTTCAGAAATACCACTAATTTATATTAGAAATATCATTTAATATCTGGTCGAATCTCACCTAAAATAAATTGCATGGGCAAAAATGTCATGGCTCTTTGCTTTATATATTGAAGAGATTAACTATTATTATAATTATTGTTATTGGTGTGTGCAATGCAGTATAGAGAAAGACTTAAGGGAAAAGGTGAGGCTACATGCAAATGATTGTGCTTTTCAACAAGCATATGATGTGATCCTTTTTAAGGCCAAGTGGAGATATTTTAGCCAAGAGCCAAAACCTAATTACAATCAAGAAATTAAGGCAAAGGCTAGAAATGCAGCCACCACTGTCCAAGAGAAAGGTAGCCACTACTTCAACTTCACCTAGGCATTTGCTGCTTAACGACCTTGTTTAGTTTATGGTAGTAGTAGGCCTGAATCAAGTTTCAGACCTTGTTTAGTTTAGTTTACTTTTATTAATATTATCATTATCATTTTTGGAAGGTAGTTTCATGGCAAGTTGATTCAGATGATCAATTATCTCGCTGATCTGATCTTCTAACTAGCTGATTCATTTACACCAATTGTATGGCTAAAGTGAAAAATAATCAAATTCATCTAGCAATCATAAGAGGGAAAAAAAATCACATTAAACTCACTTGATCAATGGGGAGCATCTAGTTTGATGACCCTCAGCAATGGCCAGTGTTTACTTACCTGGAATGCACCAGACTGTCGGATTGGTTGGGATCAGAACTCATCACTGAACATGATGGGTTTTTGGCTAGGACTGAAACTCCTCAGTGAATGGGTCGGTTCAGTAAAAACACAAGAATACCATTTTATTAAGAACATGCAAGTTCACCAGGCTAAAGAAAACACAGCTCTGTTCATGTTGCCTTTCAACCATCACACGATTAGAAGCGAACAAATCATCACAACGAAATGAAAAATTAATGAGAAAAATAAACAAATCACATAATTACCAAAATATGAAAACCAAATTCACATCATTAAGCAAACAAAAATTTCTGTTTTAGTAGAAATTGCTTTTTGTTTATCTTAATCATCTTTTGGTCAACCAAATTGAAATCACTGGAAGAGCTTTCCAAAGAAGGATCTTTCATCATGTTCTGTTGCCCCATAGATGTTGAATCCTTGGATGCAAGTAGTCGTTGCAACCGATAATCAGTTTCAGGTCGACGACAGATTTTTCTTAGTGGTACTATTTCCTACAATAAAAAAGAGAGGAAACAAGTATTGAATAATTGCCTCAAGACTACAAGGTTACCAAATGGAATTTTGGTTTAGCATATGTAGCAAAACAATCAGCTTTAACTGACTTGAACAACTGAATTGGTCCATAATTGTATATCTTCTCATATATAACTTTTTTAAATGAGAGAGCGAAGGAGGCAGGGAGGGAGAGGGCAGAATTTCAAGATGGAAGCATTGAACAAAAACAATAAAAATGATGATGATGATGAACAAGAGATGCACACCTCAACATGTGCAACTGTCTTTCTTTAACAGTAAGAATAATGTTATTAGCACCTAACAAAAGGGGATGGTGAGGGTCCACTACTCCCCAACCCAACCGCATCAAACTAGCCCAATCATCCATGATAGCTTCCCTTCTATAACTCACAAACAGCTTATGACCCAAATACCCATGAAATAGATATCCATGTATGCTAAGGCATATACTCGTGCATTCTCATGTATCTACTGAACATTGAAGTAGAGTAACAAAACCTATTACAGTAATTCCATAACTAAAAATGTGACACATGAGTGTGAGATCCATGTCGTTCATCTGGAGGGCCTCACCATGTCAGAAGTAACCATGTCAGACACACCTTTCAGACATTAAAAGAGTGTATAAGATCACCTTGGCAGTGTTCGTAGTAGACTGCTGAAAAGCTATATAAGATCACCCTCTATAGATCGAGTAGATACTTCTTCTCCTCAGTTTTGTAAAGCTGTACAACAAGATAGATTACACTAAGAACACCACTCAAAAAGGAAAAGAAATACTTTGATATTCTGGCAGAGTGAGACAGATGATAAGCAGGCACTTAGAAATTATACTTCGACACACATTTTTCATTCAAGTAATTCAAATTAAACCATCCAAATTATGTATAACAGTTTAGATGGACTGCAAACTAAAGATTTGTAGATATTTATTGGACAGTTAATAATGAAAAATATCCAATGATCTTTTTTCAACAAACAAGTGTCAACAATCAGAGGTTAGCCTTGTCCAATTAACTTGATATTTGCAAAACTCCACAATTTAGTCTATTTAATTTGAGTTAATGAATGCCATGCATACCATTTCTTAAGTGCCTGTGTATCAAGTGTCATATGCTGTAAGGCCCGTATCCTACTCCGTACCGTTCCGTAAGTTCCTGCGATCCTCCTGATCAAATTTTGGCAACCTTCGACCCTTATTCGATGTTTGCGCGTGATCCAAAACCGAGTCCTGCAAACCGGAGTCAGCTTAACCCGAGACTTGTACCCTAGCGACCGCGCCGTCGACGCGGTTCCAATGCCACGTCTCGTGTGTCGAGGCGATACTCAGGATAGGAGATATGGCCCGCGTTCAGTTTGAGAAAAACACCGCGTATTTGCAAACCCAAGAAAGATTTCAAATCATGTCACATCAATTCCATCAATCACACCTCATGTCAAGTACACATCACCCCATCCCTAAGCAACCCCTAAAGTCAACACTCCCTTACACAAAGTACACCTATCACTCACCTTTTCACCCATCACACCTATTTCTCTCTCTCTCTCTTACACCTCTCTCTCATTTCTCTCTCTCATTTTTTTTCTCTCCTAAGCAACCCACGTCCATGGCTTTCCATGGGAGAAGCTTTGTGTGGCCCACTTCTATCTCCCATCTCCACCATCTAAGTTTGATCCCAACCGTAGAAATTGTTCATTTGGAGCTCTAGCTTGCATTGACGGAAGAAGGAAGAAGGGATCTAAGGTGGGTGTTTTTTTTTTTGTGTAGATCTTGCCCTTTTCATGTATGTGTTGTAGATCATAGTGGGACCCGTTTTGATGTATGTGTCGTAGATCCTTGAGGGGCCCATAGTGGCGGGGTCCCTCCACCATCCGATCTCTCTTCTTCTTCTTCTCTCTCTCTCTCTCTCTCTCTCTCTCTCTCTCCCTTTGATGCTATGTGGCCCACCTGATGCGTGTGATGCATCCACACCATCCATCACGGTGGGGCCACTTTGATATATGTGGTGTATCCACACCGTCCATCAACTTGGACGGTGAGACCTGTTGTGACATGTGTGTATCATCCACACTGTCTATCCACAGTGGAGCCCACTGTGATGTATGAGTTTCATTTTTACCGACCACACCTCCCCCTGATCATTCAGATGTAGATCAAGTGGGCCACACCCTGTTGAACCTGCTGTTGCCCAGCAACAGACGCTGATGGAGAGGGGAGAACCCAAATATTAGCTTGATCCGTGGACCCCCACCATGATTGTTTCATTCACGCCGTCCTTCTATGGGGTCTACCATGAGTGGGTGGGACGTGGACCCCACCAGATGTATATATTCCATCCACCGTCCAGACTGGACGGTGGGGGCTACCATGACGTAAGTGTTGTATTCACTCAGTCCGCCCCTGGACCCCACCTGACACAAGTGTTCTGTCCTTGCTATCTAGGGGCTCAGGCGTGGACCCCACCATGATTTATGTGTACTATCCACACCGTCTGGATGTTTGGACAGGCGCTGGACACCTGATGTATGTGCTTCACCTCTGCTTTCCAGCACCGATGTGGACCCCACCTTACTGTAGGTGTGATGCATGCAAACTTTCCATCCATATTTCCAGGGCCATGTGTCCATTTATGAAGATGATCCAACAGCCCAAATCCAGGTAGATTCACCTGCTGCTGGACGGGGTCTGCCACGTGGTTGTGTATTCTTTTTTTTACCCACTTCATACATCCAGTGTGTGGCCCACCATGTGGAACTCACCTCGATTAATGTGCAGTGCATCCACACCATCCATTTGGAGAGATCATTGCAGGCCATCGGTCAGCGGCAGAAGTACCCAGCTGCAGGGACGTTCTGATGTATTTTTTTTACACCATGCCTGGCCCACCTGATGGGCGTATATTGAGGACACCCCACCTTCTGGCTGGCCCCACGTCCCTATGGGACCCACTGTAATATATGGATTTTATTCTCATGGCCCACAAGGTTGACCCAAAACTCAGGCAGATCCCAACCTCTGCTGGACCAGCCTCCAGCAAACTGTTGGGCCTGCTGTGATGTTTGTGATTTATCCACACCGCTCATGTGTTTCAGGGCCCACCTAGACAGGTCCCACGCCCCTGATGAACCGTCCCCAGGTGGGGCACACCATATATATGTGTTTTATCCGGGCTGTCCACTCGTTGGATGCCCAACAGGCCCAGCACGCAGGTGAGCTGACGGCCCAGCAGGCGCCCACCTTGCTGCATGTTTTGTAAATCCCTGCTGGTCATTATTTGTGGGGCCCATTAGTGATGTGTGGCCCCCCTCACACTCTCCATCAGTTTCCTCGGCCCACTCTATAGTGTGGGCCCACATAAATGAAGCAAACCCAAAATTTGGGTGGATGCACATCAGGGAGCAGTTGGGCTTGGGGTGCCCCATTGTGAGACAGACCCAAATCCCAAGTGGACCGCACCATGGGAATAGTAATGGCTGAATGCCTACCCTTGAAAACCATCCAAGGGCCCGTTGTGTATGTGCAGGGCCCACCTGTTATGTATATGCACGCCCACCTGCTATATAATTTATATCTTTCCTGTCCATTTGTGCTGTGCAGCTGGCCCATCTTGATGTTTGTGTTGTATGCATGTTGGCCATCTGTGTGGGACCCATTAGTGATGTGTATTAGGTTGTGGGACGTGGCCCTATGCATGTTGGCCATCTGTGTGAGACTCATTAGTGATGTGTATTAGGTTGTGGGACATGGCCCATTGTGATGTATACGCGGCCCATGAGTGAGACTTGATGTGATGTATTTATGGCCCATGTGACGTGTACTAGGCCCATGTGACGCATGGCCCATTTGATGCATACGAGACCCATGTGTAGGGCCCACCTATCACGTATTCGAGGCCCATGGGTTGTGGCCATTGTGATGTATTTGAGGCCCATAGGCGAGGCCCGATGCGATGTATGTGTGGCCGTTATGTTACGTATGAATCCCTTATGTGGGCCACTCCTTAAGAGCAATGTTGGTTAGATGTCCACATTGTTGAGTAGTGATGGTTAGATTCTACATTGTGACTTTTCCTTAGGCCTGATGAGGCCCATTCTTACCGATTGACGTGAACGATTTGCCGATTCTGATTATTGACTGATTCCGATTGCCGATTCCTATTGACGTGACTGATTTGCCGATTATGATTACCAATTGATTTCGATTATTATAACCGACTGCCGATCCCGATTGACGTGACCGATTGCCGATTTCGATTGACAATTTGTCGATTCTGATTATTGATTGATCCGATTGTCGTGACTGATTTACCGACTCTGATTACCGATCGATCCCAATTGTCGTGACCGATTTGTCGATTCTGATTATTGATTGATTCGATTGTCGTGACTGATTTGCCGACTCTGATTATCGATCAATCTGATTGTCGTGACCGATTTACCGACTCTGATTATCGATCGATCTAATTGTCGTGACCGATTTGCCGATTTTGATTAGCGATCGAGGCTGATTATCGTGACCGATTTACCGATTCTGATTATTGATTGATTCCGATTGCCGATTCCTATTGACGTGACTGATTTGCCGATTATGATTATCAATTGATTTCGATAACCGATTGCCGATCCCGATTGATGTGACCGATTGCCGATTTCGATTGACAATTTGTCGATTCTGATTATCGATCAATCCGATTGTCGTGACTGATTTGCTGATTTTGATTATCGATCGATCCCAGTTATCATGACCGATTCACCGATTCTGATTATCAATCTATCCGATTGTTGTGACCGATTTGCCAATTCTGATTATCGATTAATCCGATTGTCGTGACCGATTTACCGATTTCGATTATCAATCTATCCGATTGTTGTGACCGATTTGCCAATTCTGATTATCGATTAATCCGATTGTCGTGACCAATTTGCCGATTCTGATTATCGATCAATCCGATTATCGTGACTGATTTGCTGACTTTGATTATCGATCGATCTCAGTTATCGTGACCGATTTACCGATTCCGATTAGCGATCGAGGCTGATTATCATGACCGATTTACCGATTCTGATTATCGATCGATCCCGATTGTTGAGACCGAGTATCAAAGCCGATTCCGATTGTCGAGACCTTTATGATGTATATGTGAACCGTAGTTGAGGCCTAATGTGATATATTCATGGCCCATGGGCAAGGCCCGTTGTGGTGTATTCGTGGCCTATGGGCAAGGCCATTGTGATATGTATTAGGCCCAGGATGTATGACACATTTGATGTATTCGTGACCCATGTGTAGGGCCCACAGGTCATGTATTCGAAGCCCATGAGCAGGGCCCACCTGTTGTGTATATATGGCTCTTGAGTGAGGCCCATGGTGTTGTATATTTAACCCTTGTGAGAGGTCATGGGTCCACTATATGTTAGGCTCTATGTGGGCCATTCCTTGGGGGCAATGTTGGTTAAATGTCCACATTGTAGAGGTCGATTGTCGATGCCGGTTATTGATACTGATTATGAGTATGTGACAGCATAGCATCATGATACATGCCCATACGCATCATCTGCATGTTTGTTATGAGATGTAGTTGACCATTGCATATGTCATTGGGGAGGTTGTTATGAGACTCCTTGATAGGCAGAGATTGTCTCACCTGAGCGCATGGTATGCGTAGGAGTGATGCATGATTGGATTGTATGACTCATGCATCTTGCATTGTGATCACTGTACGCCCTAGCGACATCAGGGTCGTAGCCTCCACAGGTATTTCGTGGATGGCCAGATGGGACACCGGAAATCTGTTCTACATGGGGTGCTATAGATATCCCTGGGTGAAAGTCCCTAAACCCTCTTGGTTCCAGAGGTTGCTCCAACGTCTAGACCGAGTGGATGCATGAGCGCATGAGGGCCGTATACCGTTAGGCCGCGTCTCCCACTGTGTCGTGGTCGGTTGGAAGGGGGTGCGGCCTTACCTGCCCGAGAGGAGGGGGCAATGCTAGGCTGAGTCTGACCAGCTCGAGGAATGGGTTCGCTATCGACGAGCTGGGCCCTATATTGGCAGGCAGATAGTGAGGTCTCTTTCACTCACCTTGTTGCGCGCGATGGGGCGGCAACCTGGTTTGGAGTGTAATAGACCCCGGTGATTTCCCAGAGAGTAACCGTACTGATATGTGGACTTATTGAGTAAGAATTGCATATCCATTCATTCACTATCCACTCGGGTTGGTGGTGCGTAACTATTTGTTACATGTACCTTCGCATGGCGAGGATTTCGGTTGGGCGCGCGACTAACCTGAGATCAGGAGTTTACCACATTGAGTCTGACTATCCAAATTTAGGTATGGGACTAGTTTGGATAGAAGTCCCTGGTGGTGGACCCCATAGCCTGTGATACTATGTACTATCACCCCGACTTCACACTCCAGCATGATCATTTCATTCGCACTGCACACCACATTGCATCCGCATTACTTAGCATTTTAGGTTGCTATGTTTCTGCATTATACGGCCTAGATACGACTGATGGTATTCATGGACTCATCAGGATTTGTATATTGCATTGCATCAGCGGCATCTGATATTTGGCTTATTGTCTCCGCATTGCATAGTTGATCTACATTGCTTCATCAGTATATGATATTGTTTTTATTATATTTCTGCGTCGCATAAGACTGATGATATTTATGGGCCTATCAGTATATTTTCGTATTACTCTGATTTCGTATGATTTATGATCTTGCTAGTGTTTCTGATATTGTATGATTATGTTTATCAGTATTTCCGCTTACTCTGATTACTCTGATATTGCTTACTTGACACTTACCTTATGCATACACTTTCACCACCCACTAAGCTTTCTATAAGCTTATGCACGATAGATGCGTGCAGGTGATGTTAAGTTGCAGCAGCATAGAGCCTGGAGCGTGCAACGGTCTTCCGGAGCTTTGATTTATTTTATATATGTATTTTCCTTTCTGTATTGTACTCAAACGATTATATTAGTGGATATGTGATGATGATGTTGCCTTTGTGATTTGGGTAATCTTATGGTTATGCTCATTACAAGATAAATGTACATTGAAAAATCCTCCTTGTAGGATCCCAGGATCGGAATCTGGCGTATATACGCTGGGCGCCGCGAATGGGATACTACGGAGGCTGTCAGCACCGGATTTGGCGATCGAAAATTTTGTGAGCCCGATTTCCATGTTTGGGGTGTGACATATGCAGCCAGAAAATAAAATTTACTCCACAAAAGGGAATTCCTGAAAAATTGTCATTCAACAAAGACGACAAGACTCGTATTGCTTACTTTTCACTATGAAATTACTGGCTACTTTAATAAGGGAAAGACTTAAAAAGTGTGAAGTACTTATTTTCTTAAGCTATCTGCAACTCTATTCTTGTACAAATGAAAGATAAATCGAAGCCACACATCTGGCTGTGCCCCCTACCTTGGATGGGCCATGATGAAAACATAACACAACTCCTGCAATTCTATGCCATTTAATTAGAGGACTTTGAGGAAAGAAAATGGATGATTAGAAGAAATAAATAAAGTACGATTGACCATCAGTTAGGAGGTCAATCAGTTAGGAAAAATCCTCCAGTGGAAGGGTTGGGTTGTCTGTGGTGTGATTTTCAGTCTATGCCCATCCATGGTAAGGCCCACCAGAGGAATGGTTCAAATCTTGTACATGTGTTCAGGCATGTTTGGATACACAGAATCCATGGGGAAATAAAAATTGTTTTCCACTGACAAGACAATTGGGCTGTTTGGATACGTGACCTTGACATAGTAATAATCGCTCTTATCCATGATCAGAATTCTTGGGCACAAGAAATGAGGTAACTGTTGTCTAATGAATTTGAGAATTCCACTTGATACCCAAACACGGCCCCATTTTCTAGGATCCTTATCCAATTTTCTACAATAAGCAGGAAATTACCATTGGATATTATTTTCTTTAGAAAACCCAGGGATTCCACATATCCAAACACGTGCAAGTGATAAATTTCTATATTTTGCAAGATTGGCATTAAATCATTAGTCATTGAAAAAGAACCATCCAAGTTGTTTACAAACAAAGTCATTCCAAAGAAGCTCAGGTACACTTTGGTCATTTTCAGCACAACCATCAAGCCAAATGATGAAACTGAGCCATGAAGTGGCACCAGATTACCTGCATTTCAAACTTAATAGCATTATCTGATCTGCTGCCAACTCCATCAGTTTCGATAATAGAAGGCCCATCAGTAGAGAAGCCATTCATGCATAGAGTAGTATTGGGTGCATTTCCAGGATAGCCACAGGCACACCTCTATATATAGGCATGTGGCAAACTAACATGTGTAGGACATCTGAGCTATATAGATGACAGATAGATAGTAAAATGGAAAATGAAAAGCTCTGGTTTAATACAGTTTTGAACTTTTTTTTTTTTAAAAAAAAAAAGAAGAAGAAGAAAAAATGGCCATATATCCACACGTGTGTATTATATATAAATAAGGTTAAAAGAGAAAACTTCAATTAAAAAATTAGACTTTTGTTTTAACATGTTTAATTCATTTTCGCCCCAAAAATCTTTTTTTTTTTTTTTTTTCTTCTTTCCTATATTTCAAAATATAGGGAGTTTTAAATGCTTAATCAATTATATGAGGTTTTTTTTTTTTTTTTTCAAAAATACAGAGTTTTGCTACCTATGAGATGACTTGGCTAAAAATCAGTCGGGTCAACAAGGCAGCAAATGTATGAAAATGATGGCTGGTTTATAAGAACTCGCCAAATTCTTTTGGACCGTCCACTGTTTCCTTACATGTGTGGCCTACCTGGTGATTTTTTATGGCCAGATTACTAGGCTAGTTCATCAAGATAGAAATCCCTCTTGTTACATGGCCCAGGTGTCCTACACATGTTAGCCACATACAGAGTTTAAGATCATAAAGAAATGATTGTCATTGGAATGGAGTACAGATGAAATGATCTGAAGCCCAAGCGCCCACTTCCTTTCTTCAGAAGGAAACTGCAATCGTGGAGATATTTCATTCGGATTCATATACTCATTTTGTTGTATACTGTGCATAGGGACTGAAGTTTTGGGACCACCGCAGTTCGAACTAGAATAAATGCTTCCCTGGAGATACATTGATTGAGAAGAAATGATTTGTGAAACAGACTCAAAACACTTGAAGATTTATATATCCAACAAAGATTAAAATGCCAACTGCCTAATCTCGTGACTACAATTCAAGACATTGTAGTTACAACATTAGCAAAAGCGAACAAAACTGTGGAGACGACAAGTGACGCAATTTGCAGGCCAAGGACCAGATGGTTAGAATGGTCAGAATGGGGTGACGTTTTTGGGCTCATGGCCCATCCTTGTCTAGATCACCAAACCATGTGCCCCTCTGGTAGGGACTCAAAAGGCCTGAGGATACTTTAAATATCCTTGGGTTCGAGCATTGAATCATTCTTCTGAAGATATTGCCAACTACTTGAATGTCAACTAAGTATTTTGTAACTGCATTTTCAGATTTTGAAATTGTAATGATATCAGAATTTAATGGAAATTGTCACAAAAGTAGCAAGAATGTCTAAAACTTAATTTGCAAGCTTTGACAAGAAAATTGAAGTTAATTTGCAGGCACACAGGCCACCACATTGACAACAACAAAAATTTCCAGCAAGGGAATGCATTTCAATTCTGACAAAACATTTGAAATGCAAATCTTCCTTTTCTGAAATGCATTTCAGATGGCCTTAGGGTGTTTCCAGCTACCATGGTCAAGATGAACTATTTCACATATGTAGGTTACAACTACCATCAAGAAACATGTTTTCCTAAATGGTGTGGATCTATTAGCAAAGAAATCAATCAGATACCTATCCACATTTCACACAGCCAATTGATATTTAGTGCATTTCAAGGTCACACATTAGCTAGATTTTATCATAAAACTACCCCAGGTGCCATTTTTTAAATTCTATATATTTCTTTATTTTTCCTTCTATTTTGAGAAACATGGTGGTGACTCAGCTGAGTGTCCCCAACTCCAGTGCAACTCATCTCAAGACCAAATGAGTTGGTGCAAGTCTTAAAACCATGCAGACAATGGCTAACCAGCATAAGTCTGAGCCTAACCTCTCACCTATGGAGCCATGAACACAGAGCCTTGACTAAAGCCAACATGTATGGATCTCTCGTTCTCCATAAGCACATCTTTAGATTTCAACTATACAATGTATGGATTTATGGCATGCATACAAGTTCCAATAGAATCAAGCTAAGAAACCTAATTGTACAAACAAATGAATAGAAACATACATGCTTCAACAACCCAGTTCCGATTCTACAGATAAAGAAAGGATCTAATTGAGTCCAAAAGCATGAAAACTAGATCAGACATTAATCAATCACCAAAAACATGTAGAATTACACAACTAGGTTAAAAAAGAGAACAAAAACCATCCAACATCCAAGATTGAGAGAGACAGGGGTGAGATCTGATACCAATAGTGGGGATGGTGGTGACGATCTCTCCAAGCTTAAGCTTGTAAAAGATGGTTGTTTTACCGGCGGCATCAAGACTGACCATCAAAATCCTCATCTCCTTCTTTGCGAACAGATGGCTGAATAGCTTCGTAAATGTGAGCCCCATTTTCACCTACAATCCAAAGCTGTAAAAAGAAAAATATAGAGAGGATCAGATCAAACAAAAGGAAAGAGAGAGATGGAAGATAGAATATCAGATCTGATTAGATCACTATAAATGAGAAGCAAACGAGAGAGAGAGAGAGAGAGAGAGAGAGAGAGAGAGAGAGAGAGAGAGAGAGAATGGGGTTTTTTTTCCAAGGAGCAGAGGGAAATGAAACGTTTTTGTGAGAGGGGGAAAAGAAAAAGGCAGCGCGATTTTTACATTTTTACCTATTACGGTCCTGCAACAGTTGTAAACCGTAGCTAAAAGCCCTCTAGACCGTAGCCATTGTACATTCGCGTTCGCA
Source organism: Magnolia sinica (assembly GCF_029962835.1). Lineage (NCBI taxonomy): Eukaryota > Viridiplantae > Streptophyta > Magnoliopsida > Magnoliales > Magnoliaceae > Magnolia > Magnolia sinica. The sequence goes on from NC_080579.1 coordinate 8,436,762, forward strand.
CCATGTCTGACGGTGCTGGACAGACAGTTTTGTTGAGGGCTTTGTGGGGTCCATCATGATGCATTTGATATATCCATTCCGTCCATTAATTTTATAATTTTTTAAATAGGGAATGACCCCAACATCTAGGCAAATTGAAGGTTCAATTGAACCACACCATCAATCAATGGTAGGAATTAATCTCCACTGTTTCCTACCGTGTGGTCCACTTGAGCATTCGATCTACTTCATTTTTTGGACTCTTGCCCTAACATTCTATTTCAAAATTGATAGACGTATTAGATGGAACACACACATTGTAGAGTCACTTATGGGGCTATCCCAGGCTAATTGAACGTTTAGAAGTGTTGCCTTTTAACTACGGTTTGGGGATCTTTTAGCTACGGTTTTAAGTCGTAGCAAAGTAGCTACGGTCTATATCCGTAGCTAAAAACTAGTATAGTCCGTAGCCTTTGATCATTTTTTGGTAGTGCGCATTGAAGGCATCCCCATACATGCTTGGAGCGAGCACACCAATGGGCAGATTGCAGAACAACTGGGAACAGTCATCGAAATAGACAAGCAGTCACTGGACGGCCCGAACCGCTGGTTCGCAAGGGTGAAGATCATTCCTTATCTCAATACTTCCCCTTTCAACATGACCAAACTCTTAGTAGAAGGGAGAGCACATCAAATATCTTCCTACGTCGAAACCTTCAGCCAAGAACGACCGGCAGACACTGACAAGGAAACTCCGAACAACAACGGTAAGGAAAGTACCAAGCAATGGGGAGTCAGATCTTTCAAGAACCATCCGACTGATGAACTAGAAGGTAATGGGAAACACACGTCAACTGAAGATAGGGGATTTAAGCTACAATCTAACAGTCGACCACCTGTTCGAGAGAATGCTCCACAAACACTGCTGTTAGCTAATGATGAACTGACTATTTGGTCTCCCCCTATTCGCGGCCAAAGTCCACTTCACAATTCCAGTTTCACTCCTATAGTGGACCATCAGACTCTGGATATGCTGCCCCATCTAGTTACCTCCATCAGGCCATTTCAACATCAGCACAAAGAAGACGCCCACTTTCTAGCGATTGGCCACAAGACTCTGGATATGCAGCTTGCCCCAGACAACACCATCACACTTGATCAACCTTAGAGCAGGGAAGAAGTTCATCAATTTGCAATAGCTTCTACAAAATCTCTACACAACAGCACTCCTCAGACAGGCAACCCCATCGAAGCTACTCCTCCACAACAGGCCACATCCTAGAATAATAATCTTCAGAATCAACAGCATGCCCCAACTCCATGGATCTAGCCTACACCTGAAGTCATGGTCGTCTGGGATAGATAGCTCTCAAGAGTGAAGGAACTGTTCAACGATGAGTCAGCTAGGTCGAAAGCCAAAGGTTCTTCAGTTTAGAATCACATCCACGCTGACATTAACATGGTCACTTAGCTCTTCACTTCAGCGCGGTCCATGGATAGGGACCTACAGGATTGTCCCATGGACACTGCCATGGAAATTGATGCAATTGAAGCCCCTGACATCAATCAGGACCGTTCAACAGAGATACACGGTAATTAGGAAATGAACAATAAAGGAAACAAAAAACATAAAAAGGCCTTGACTCTTTGGGTGGACATACAAGGCAAGAATAGTAACACAGGCCAACATAGCAGTTCATAGGGTGAAGAACCAGACAGATTAGAAGAAAAAAAGAGGAAAAATCTTCCAAAGCTTTCATTCATTAAGAGGAAAAGCCAGAGACTGAAGAGCTTAAAGAGGAGGGCTAAGTAGAGGGGATGGGTTATAGATGACTAGTGTCCTCTCATGGAACGCGAGAGGGGTAGGCAATGCTCGTACTACCTGATATTTGAAAAGGCTGATCAGGAAACATAATATAGTGGTCCTTCTTCAGGAGCCTATGATCAGGGAGTCTAAGAGGGCTGCCGTGGCTGCTAAACTGGGATTTGTTGGTCAAATTTCAAAAGATTCTGAGGACAATAAAATATGGGTCTTGGCAAAAGACCACATCCAAGTTCAAACTACAAGGATCACTTCTTAAAGCATCACTATCATGATCTCCTCAGACAGTATTCCCCACCTAACCTTCATCATAGTTGTTTACGCTAGCTGCTTTCGGGCCTAGAGGAAAAATTTATGGGAAGAACTGAGAGGCATTTGCAGATCTTCCAAGGGCCCTTGGCTGGTAGGTGGAGACTTCAATTCTACTACCAGTCCAGACGAGCATCTTGGAGGGCCCACGCAGATGACAGGTGCGATGAATGACTTCCAAGAAGTGATCAACGACACGGGGCTGATAGATGTTGGTTTCTAAGGATCTCCGTTCACCTGGTGCAACAATAGAGCGGGTAAAAGTCGCAGATGGGCGAGGTTGGACAGGATGCTCTCTAATGTGGACTGGATGAGAGATCTCCCAGGCTTCAAGGTCGAACACCTTACCAGATCTCATTCAGACCATTCTCCAATTCTTCTTAGTTTCTTAGATGAATCAGTGACATTCCCGAGGCCATTCCGATTCTAGAGAATGTGGACAGCCCATGATGACTTCATGATAGCAGTCAAGGCTAGCTGGGATAATGACATTGTTGCCACTCCTATGTACAAATTTTTCATTAAAATGAAAAATTTGAAGTCTATGCTGAAATATTGGAATAAGGAAGTGTTTGGAGATGTCAGCAGAAATGTTCAACAAGCTGAGGACGACGTCATCAAGGCCGAGTTTAACCTTCTCAACATGCTATTGAGGTTCAAATATTGCATATGAGATCTCATTTATTACCTGATTTTATGAATATGATACCGTTTAACGCCTTATTTTAATCGTGTTTGTGATGCAAGGTGTATTTAGGAGCCTGGACTGAAAAAGGGTACTAAAAGCATAAATTTAATGCTCATAAATCACCAAGGTAAGGGACAGACTCCAGGGAACCAAGATCGAAGAATTTACAAGCCAGAGATCTGAGAAAATCAGGCCACTCATGTTAAACGAGCCCGAAAATTTTCAAGAATGCAAGATCACAGGGTTATCATTATTTGTTCTACTTAAAACTTTATATATGGCCTGAGGACCATAAATTAACCGTACAAATCAAATTTCATCCATTAGATCCTTGTGAAAGTGGCCCAATGGACAGATCAATTCCTAAAATCCTGATTTGGGGCCCCTCTGATATCTAGATATGCGTCAATTTTGGTCTCAAACGCTTAAACAGGGTGATGAAACAGATGGTTGGAACGGATTTCATATATACATCACAGTGGACCCTTCATGTACAGTGCGTGTACATGGGGTACAAGTGCCCATGTCGCATCGGACTGACTGGTCCAGTCAAACAGGCGCTGACCACCTTCTTCCCACACTAGCGTCCAGCGGACGGATGCTGGTTGGCTGAGATTTACTAGTGGGCCCCACCCATTAGCAACTTTGAAGATCTAGACCGTCCATTCGCTCTAGAGGTGGGGCGTCACCCTCACCTAGGTGGCCGTTTGGCCCCACACAAACTTACACATGTGGATCATCAAAAAAATGCAGTGGATCGTACCAAAACCCGATAAAAACCACTCCTTCCCAATTGGTTTTTTGCCAGGAATCCAATGAACGGGGTGGATTTCCCCGAAAGCACCACTTTGGGGGCCATCGATCATGTCAACGCAGCCTCGTGCGTAAGCCTATGCACGTCCGTGGAAAACTGAATTTTCAGGCGGTTGTAGGCCACCATCTTTGATCAGATGCAAGATTTGAACCGTCCATCCTGTAGAGCATCCAAAAAATATTCCCAAGGGATGGTGTTTCTTTGGAAAATGTGTAAGGAAAGTGGTGTTGTTTTCGCGTGTCTTCTTAGCTGCGTAAAGAGGTTACGCGGAAACTTTCTTGGCCAACTTATGCACTCCACCGTCTTGGGCATTCTCTCAGCTGACCAACAGCTATGAAAGAGAGGGAGAGAGGATGTGGAGAGCATCTGGGGGGACGTGAGCAACCGTTGAGGCGTGGAATGGGCCGACAACCAGAGTTTTCCTTCTTCCTTTTCCTTTTCTTTCTTTGTTTATCCCTTTCTTTTTTAAGAGATTTTAGCCTTTAAATGTCTATGATGGGCTAAGCCTCTTAGCTAGGGCTAAGAGGTGAAGCTTGTAGAGAGATGAGAGACTTTCCTTTATGCTTTTTGATTTAATTTTGATTTATGAACTTTATCTGATTCTAGTTTGATTATATGGAATGCCTTTAGTTTTTAATGATTTATTGTGACTCAAATTACAATGGATCTGTGATATCTTTTGGTATTTTCCATGCATGTGTGGAGGTTATGATTGTAGGAACCCTGTTGTTCACCATCATCTCATGGGCATGGATGGATGATGGAATCCTTCCCTATGTTCATAACTCTCTTAGATTGGATGTGGATTGGTTAGATTTTGTTGTTTACTTTGTCTCCTGGGCATGGTCTTGTGATGGAATCAAGTCTAATTCTCATACCTCTCATCTCTTGAAAACTGAATCAAAAAAAGTTCATAGCTGGTTTTTAATGATATATCAAGCATAGATCTCCCTGATCTCTACGAGCGGATCCTTGGCATCCTAATTTCCCACTTTTGAATTTCACAAGTTTTAGTTAAATAACTAGTTTCCCACGTTTGAATTTCACAAATTTTAGTTAATTAAATTCACAATTATCCCCTTCCTTTTACCTGATTTAGATTACATCTTCGCCTAGTTTTAGTTCATGTTACTTTCAGATTACGTACAAGGTTCAGTCCTTGTGGATTCGACCTCGGTCTTACCGAGATTATTACTACATGACAACCCTATACTTGGGGTGTGAACAAACGCTATTAGAAGCTAACTCTATCTAGCTCAACTTGGCACAGGCAAAGCTCAAAAAGGCCATTCTTCAAGAGGAAATTTTCTGAAAACAAAAATCTAAGAACACATGGCTAGCAGAAGGAGATCGGAACACAAGATTTTTTCATGACTCAGTGTTAGACAACCAGAGGAGATTGGCGATCAAGAAATTGAAGAGAGCTTCGGGTGAGTTTACGGAGAACATAGAAGAAATTGTGGATGAAGCCGAGAAGTACTATAAAGATCTTTTCTCAAGAGATGACTGTATCTCCAACGACACTATTCTCAATCACATCCCCACAATGGTCACAGATCAAATGAATGCAGCCCTCATGAGACCTCTCACGCTAGAAGAAGTCAAGGAAGCAGCGACATCTATACCAATCGATAGTGCCCCAGGCCTAGACGGATTCGGTGGAACCTTTTAATCCTCATGTTGGGAAGTGATCGGCGAAGACTTGCTAGAAGCTGTGAAAGATTTTATTCAAGGAGGGCTGATTCCAAGAGCGTTCTAATGTACCCAAATCTGTCTCATCCCAAAGAAAAAGAACCCAGAATTCATCACTGATTTCAGACCGATTAGCCTATGCAACTGTATAATGAAGATTTTCTCCAAGATCATGGCGTCGAGGCTGGCCCACATTCTCCCATCAATTATCTCCAAAGAGCAAGGTGCTTTTGTTAAAGGCAGATTGATTGTGGAAAACGTATCCATTGCCAGAGAAATGGCCCATGACATCGATCGCAAGGTGTATGGGGGCAACTTAATCATCAAATTAGACATGGAGAAGGCTTACGACCGAATCGAATGAAACTTCATCTCTCAGGTGCTTCAGAAATTTGGCTTTTATTGCTAGTGGATCTCTCAATTGCAGCGATGATGGAAAGATGTCTGGTTTTCTATTCTTATTAATGGAAGATGTTTTGGTTTTTTCAAAGCAAGTAGAGGTCTTAGGCAGGGAGATCCACTATCTTTGTCCATTTTTATCATTGCTGCTGAGGTGTTTAGTAGGGGCATTAACAATCTTTTTTACTTTAGGGAGCTGCCAACTGTACAAGCTCTCTAAAAACCGCCTAAAAATTCTCACCTTTTTTTACATTGATGATGCTATCCTATTTCTTAATGGTAGGTAAGCCAATGGCGTAATCTCCTCAGGTTCGTCTGAGAATACGAGACGGCTTCAGGTCAGAAGGTTAATGCTTCCAAAACCTCCTTCATTGCCCCTAAATCCACGCCCAACAATAAAGTCCAAAGGTTGTGCAATCTCTCAGGATTCAAACAAGCATTCTTCCCATCGATCTACCTTGGAGTCCCCCTCACCAAAGGAAGAATAGAAGCCCGCTTTTGCACCAGTTCATCCAGAAGAATGCTACCAAAATCGAAGGTTGGAAAACAAAGATCCTCAATCCGGCAGCGAAACTTGTGCTGATCAAACACGTGCTAACTAGCATGCCCATTCACTTGATGTCCGCTATCAATATCCCAAAATCTATTAGCAAATCTATAGACAGAGCCCTTGCAAATTTCTTCTGGGGCAGCTCGAATGGAGGCAACAAGAGACATTGGGTGAGGTGGTAGAAATTATGCACCATAGTGCAAGAAGGCGGGCTGGGTATTAGGAAATTTAATGAAGTTATGCGAGCATTCAGAATCAAAATGGGTTAGCAGCTGATGCAGGGTATGCCGCTATGGACCAGCTTCATTTCATCCAAATACTTCCACAAGCTTATTGCTAATAAGAGCGTGGTAGGTTCCATCACATCCCCAGGTTGGAAGGATATTCTCAGTTCATTGCCTTTCACATTGCTCCATCCTAGATGGCTAGTAGGAGAAGGGAACATCAGTTTTTGACACCAGAACTGGACGAGTGGAGGGCTGATTGCTGCGGCAGTTGTGGGCCCAATTCCATACCATCTGATAAATGCAATAGTTGCTGACTTCTTCCCCTAGTCTGGTAGATGGAGACTCTCAGACGTTTAGCACATCATCCCTCCTGCTGCTATGCAAACCATTTCAGAGAATATCATCCCGCTTTCTAGCAGAGCAGATAAACTGATTTGGGATTTATTAGCCTTAGGGAAATTCACTCTAAAATCAGCTTGGAACGGGTCAAGACAACACTTCTCTAACATTCATTGGGCCAAGTAGATTTGGAACAAATGTCTTCCTCCAAAACTGGCGATTTTTGCCTGGAAAACCATTCATGGTGCCATCCCTATTGACAAAGTTGTCCATAGGGTAGGTGTTTCTCTGGTGTCAAGATGTGATTGCTGCAAAAGTAACTCTGCAGATCAACGGTTGCCGCAGAACACCTCTTCCGCTTCTCAGCATGGACCATGGATCCCTCCCCAAACACTTGCCTCCCTGTATTGTGATCCTCAGAGTTCTGTTCATATCAGAGGTCAGTACTCAAATTCTGATCCAATCCAGCAGCTTGAAGCAGAGGAGGATCTGGACCATCTGTTCTGTCACAACATCGCTGTAATGAAGGTTTGGTGTTTCTTTAAGGAGATGATTGATATGCCTCATATCCACAATCAGTCTATTCTCCAAAGAATCAGGCAATGGACTTCGAAGGCCAGCAACAAATAAAAGATTCTCATTTTTAATCGGCCTCGTCCCCTGCTTCGTCATCTGGGAAACATGGCTCGGTAGAAATGCTGATCGATTCGAGGGCCAAAACATGTCTGCCACTAAAATCATTTCCAAGATTTCTCACTGGTTGAGTGAGATTGGTTACTCCATTCCCATCCCAGACAGGAACTCCATGGCTGAGAGCATCTCCCTCCAGATGTTGGGTATTAATAGATCCAACCTCCTTTAGGAAGGTAAAATCTCTCTAGTCAAATGGTTGAATCCCCATAATGGTTGGCTGAAATTAAATGTCGATGGTTCTTCAAGAGGAAACCCAGGGGAGAGCGGAGGTGGGGGCATTTGCAAGGACCACCATGGTAGTTTCATTTTTGCTTTCCACAGATATTATGGGACAACCTCCAACACAGTTACGAAAGCTTAGGTCATGCTTGATGGACTGACCATCTGCTCCAATCTGGGCCTCACAAATATAATTATCGAAATCGATTCTAAAATCATTGCGATTGCGACAGAGGACCCTCAAGCTCTCAACCCTTCGAATATCTAGTACAGATTGGGCAAAATCCTGAATTTTATGCGGCGCCTTAATCTTTCTTTCAATCATGTCTTCCGTGAAGGTAATTCGGTGGTTGATGCGCTGGCGAGGGTGGCTAGTGATGGTTGTCTAGAAAACATATTTAGATTTTCTTCAGATCTTCCAAGGTCAGTTAGAGGTGCTCTCCTTCTGGACATGGTAGGCCTTGGGGCTCTGAGAAGGTCTTGATCAGTTTCTATACTTCCTTTTTATCTCGCAGTTAGCGGTTGCTTCTTAGTTATGTGTTGAGGTGCCTTAGGTAGCCTCCTTTTGGCTGTTTTTGTCTAGCTAAGTCCCTGGTTATATGATAGGTGTGGTCCATTTTCTTTTTGTTCGGACCCACTCGAATGGTTGTAAATTGCTATGATTAATGAAATTAGTGGTATCAGTCCACTTTCCTTAATAATAATAACAACAACAACAACAACAACAATAATAATAATAATAATAATAATAATAATAATAATGGAATTAAAATAGGGAAATGACCATTGATCTGATGGTATTTTGCAAATCCGGCTTGCGCAACCCGGCTATGCCAGGTTGGGTGGCTAAAGTAGCTCGTCCTACCCCAAAATCATATGTTTTACATCTGATAACTTATTTCGATTTGCGAGATACGCCCGTTTTAAGTTCTGACGGTCCAGATCATCTCCATCTTCGACCGGCCCTCTTCTGATCCACCCTGGCCATGAAATTATGCACATTCCGCTCTACATCAAGATGTTACATAAAATTGATGGGGCTCACTGATTTAAGTTGGTCCTTTTTATACCTATTTTGAGATGGAAATACTCACCTAAAATCATACCTATTTATCATGCATTTACCTTGTAAAAAAAAAAGAGTAGCCCCATAGGTGTTTTCTGAGTAGTATTGAACTTTGGTCCTTGTCATGACATTGTTTCATTGGCATGCCGAAGCTAGTGAGAAAGAGTCAAATATGTACTCCACCACTAGAGCTGGGAAAAACAAATCCGATTCGGTGGATCCGACTCGATCAGACCCGATCCTAACCGAATTGACGGCCTGGATTAGGGTAGATTGAGTTAGGTATTTCAGTTCCGAATGATTTTCGGATCGGGATCGGATCGGGATCAATCCGGATCGATTCGATCCGAAACCCAATTCGAATGGACTCGATCCGATCAAATCTGACACGATCCGGAGCCTTAGGAGGATTTTAATAGAGGATATCCAATCATTATTGTTTTCCTGTGGTGTGGTCCACCTGAGATTTTTATCCCTCTAATATTTTATATCAAGCTTTAAAATGATCTGTAAAAATGAACGAACAACATTGATGAAATACATACATCATGGTGGGGCCCACAAATCACCGAACACAGGGAGTAGCTAACCGTCAGCGTCAGTACCACACACCAGCTACTACTGTAGCCTAGGAAATAGGGAAATAGGATTGCGTACTGAGTTACTCATTACGCTTCTATTGTACATAGTAAACTCAGCTGGACCTACCATGAATGTATTGGGTTATCCATGCCGTCCATCCATTTTTCGAGATCATTTTAGTGGTTGAGTCTAAAATAGAAGTATTCCCAAAGCTCAAGTGGACCACACTATAAGAAACAGTGTGAATAATGACTTCCACCGTTGAAGCCTTGCCAGGGCCCACAGTGATTTTTATATGTCATCCAACCTATTCATAAGATTACGCAGACATGGATAAAGGTAAAAAACAAATATCAGCTTGATCCAAAACTTCTGTGGACCCCAAGAAATTTTCAACGGTAGAATTTCAATTCACACTATTTCCCGTGGTAAGTTCCACTTGAGATTTGGATATATCTCATTTTTGGGATGAAACCATATACTTATTTGTTAAAATGGATGGACGGACTATATAAAATATGCAAATCACGGTGGACCCCACAGAGTTTACTCAGTACACTTAGCATACTGAGTTACATAGTACGCAATCCACTTCCGTAGCTATGCTAGCTGGCTAGGTAGTGGCGTGCAAAGACGAAACTGATGCTCCTCGAGCTCCGAGTTGTACGAACGGTTCAAAGGAGATCAAAGCTATATGGGCCCCATAGTGATTATATCTACATTGTTCAAATATTTTTAGAGATCATTGTAGAGCATTATCTAAATAATGAATAATAGCCAAAGATCATCTGGACCACACCACAAATAGCAGCAAAGAATGATTTTCACCGTTAAACATTTCGTGTGGTCCACTTGATAGTTAGATCTGTCTTATTTTCGTCTCAAGCCTTATAACAAGCTCACCAAATGGATGGACAATTTGGATACAACACAAACGCTATTATCAGACCCACGAAAATTGCTAACGTTGTTACAGCAAGTTACTTGCATGAAAAGCAATCACTGCAATTTCGTGCTGTCAACACATGTCGGGTAAAAGCATGGATACGATATAGAGAGTTCTTTCAGAGCCATGTGGGGCTCACCTTGATGTATATGTTTTATCTAAGCCGTTCATCCATTTTGACATATCATTTTAGGCCTTGAGCATAAAAAGATGGTATATTAAAGGCCGAAGTGGACCACACTACATGAAACAGTTGGATTAAATTCAAACGATTCGAATCCTACAGAACCCTCGGTTTCCCTGACCGAGTTTGACTTGGTTCGGGTCAGGCCAACCATGTATTAGATCGGTCTGAGTCAGGTGACTCGGACCTGGTCTTGGATCGAATCAAGTTCGGATCAGGCCACTGAGACTTCGAATCGGATCAAGTTGGACCCAATCCGATCTAATCCCGACCGATGCCCAGCACTATCCACCACGCCCATGAATGAGGTGTTACTCTTAAGTTCAATTGGTTGGACCACAAATTACAGTCCACATATCAGATAACTTCCAACCTGTGATGTGTGTGCAAAATCCAACTCATCTAATAGGTTGGTCCTATCATGAGTACCGCCTTCATAGAAAAAAATAGTACATCTACTTTTCAAGTGAACCACGCTTGTAATTTACACTTTGTTATGGCTAGAAATTGTTTCCTATGTTGTGGTCGGCCCAATGAGTAGACGGGGCTAATTTTTTTAACTAGGCGATCCTCATTGTTCGGCCAACCTATTCGAGAGGTTGGATGTCAGATGCTCTTAATTGCTTGGAAGATTTTTTTAATCAATCTGACTTTCGGTGACCTAGCAACAGTTAGGTTCCTCAACTTGCTGGTTAAACTTGACTTAGTCTATTCCACATGTACAATTTCTGGGTGCTTGCGTATCAAGTGTGATACGCTGCCACAGTATCACGTAACCATGTGCATCTTCTCTATAAGAGTTGAGAGAGAGAGAGAGAGAGAGAGAGAGAGAGAGAGATGGATTACTCAATTATGTTGCTGTGGACATTGATGGTGTGGGCATGCATCCATCTTCTCTTTCTTGCAAGAAAAAGAGGACTTTCCAATGGCAAGCTCCCACCAGGTCCCATCCTACTTCCCATTGTAGGAAGCCTCTTCAAAATCGGCAACAAACCTAACGAGTCACTTGCTCAGTTTGCCAAAACGTATGGCCCACTAATGACACTTAAGCTGGGCTCCACAACCATGATCGTCGTTTCATCATCAATCATGGCCAAAGAGGTCCTCCAAAAGAATGATCAATCTTTCTCTGGTCGAAGAGTTATTGATGCCGTTCGCGCACTTAACTACTATGAGTCATCAATTGTGTGGTCACAACCAACCACACGTTGGCGAAAGATACGAATGATATGTAACACAGAAATGTTCACCACAGCAAGACTCGCTGCCAACCAAGGCCTTCGACACAAGAAAGTGCAAGATCTTATCGCTCACATACACGAGTATAGGCTAGCAGGAAGAGCAGTTGATATTGGCCAAGCCACCTTCACTACCACCCTCAACTTGACTTCCAACACAGTATTCTCTGTCGATTTGGTCGATCCCAACTCCAAATCAGCACAAGACTTTAAGGATCTGGTGTGGGAACATTTGAAAGAGAGTGGTAGGCCCAACCTCGTGGACTATTTTCCAGTTCTGAGGCCAATTGACCCACAAGGCATCAGGCGTCGAATCGCCGCTAATCTCAAGAAGTTGTATGCAATTTTTGATCGACTGATTGATGAAAGGATGTTGTCTACATCAACATCGTCCAATTCACCTAGAAGAAATGATTTCCTCGATGTGCTTCTCAATGAAAAAGATGAGAATGGCTTTGAACTTAGCCGTCAAGATATCATGCCGATACTTATGGTACCATCTTACTTCCTTCACATATGATTTTTTGGCTTGAACCATATTTTAAAAACGCAAACTTGTATAAACCTGGGTAAGTTTCTCAAAAGATCATACAATTTTATATAAGAAATTTTTTTTTTTTTCAGCATTAGTTGGTATTTAAAAAGTATAAATAATATAATTTCGAGTTTTGACAACTTGAGTTTTGATGGAGTTGTGACCAAATCAAAATTTTCTTGAGCTTTTGTGAAATCTGGTGGAGTGGAGTCAACTCAGGTGAGTCAAGTTGTGGTAAGTTGCAAGTTATGGAGGATTAGACCTAGGCAATCCACATGATTAGAACTCCCAATTAAGTTTTTTAATTGGATTGTAAAAAATTCTATGATATTTATCATAGTTTGCAAACATTGCTGCTAGGGCACTGTGATAGTACAAAGTTGAATTTTGAAGGAAAATCATTACACCTACTTCATACACCCCATTTGTTTCTATGTTTGGTGATACGTTAATAGGACAGAGTTATATACCAAAACTAAGATTTTGGAAGAGCGTATTGCAGTCAGTTGTCATCCTTAGAGCACAAGAAATGGAAACATGTCCTCCCCAGAGAACAAACACTTAAAAAAAGATTAAAAAATAGTAATTAATTTAAGTAGTTTATGAACTCGCCTGGTCAACTCAGGACTCACCAGGTCCACTTGACCATGTGAATGACTGAGTCTGGAGCCAACTATGATATTTATAGCTATATTATTTTGTAAAATAGTTAATTTCAAACCATTTTGTGAAATTGATTAATTGATATTTATAGCTATATTATTAAATCCTTCTATAATGAAATTGATATTATTTTACAACAGGGCGTCCTTGTTTAGACATTACAAACAAATTAAATAAGCTCTATAAGATGGATAGGAGAATATTCATTGGACAAAAGAAAAAAAGGAAAAAAAAGAAAAAAAAAAAAGAAAAAAAGAAAGAAAGAAAGAAAAATCTACTTTCTAGGAAGAGCTTGCTACCCATTGAGATGGCAATTTAACGATGCGCCTATGTGTGTTTGTTGGCAGTGTTTCCTGCGTTGAAATCCTTTAAAAATAAATAAAAATAAATAAATAATAATAACTACATATGTAGAGGCTTAAAAAGCAGCAGTTTTCCGAGGGTATTCTTTTGCTATTGTTAAAAAACGAATGTGGTGTCTTGGAACATTAGACATCTGAGCAGTCATGCTTGAAAAAAGGAAAAGAAAAAAAAAAAATGAAAGAAAGAAAGAAAGAAGTCATGCTAACATCTCAGCGCTTAGATATTTTTGTTTTCCCTTCTTTCATGTCTGTGTTAACTTATGAGATTGGATCTCAAATAAACATTATGGTGGACCCTAGGAAGTTTTCAATGGTGGGCATCACTCTCCCTACTGCTTTCTCTGGTGGGGTCCACTCGAGCTTTGGATTTTCTTTATAAAAAAAAAACTGGTAATCGTATATTTCATTCTGAACAAAACTTACAATTTCGGGTCTTCTCAGGAAAAAAGGACCTGAAGAGGACCTATCGTAACAACTTCCTGTCCATACGGATCTGAAAACCAATAAAATCAGGCACACAATTAAAAGGAACCTGAAAAACACTACCTCTCCCTAATGTTTCCTAGACCCACCCTGTCTAAAAAAATAAGACCACGCACCTACTCGGGAAGCTCGGTCCAAGAACTGCTGGAAAACCAAGCTTGGGACATACTCCCATCACAGGCTAGCGCATCGGCCGAGGCGTTGCCTTCTCTGAAGATGTGCTGAAACTCTATCTGTCCAAAAAGGCGAAGCTTCTTCGTCCTTGCCGTCCAGCCTTTCCATTTCCACCCAAGGATGAAATTCTCTTTAAACACCTTGATCACCAATTCTGAATCCGATTCTACTACCACCTTAGAAAAGCCTTTCTCTATATACATTGTTAGGCCGTGTGAGCCGTGCGCACCTCAGCCCCAATGTTAGACAGTACCCCATATCCGAGAGAGAAAGCGAATATGAATTGACCTTTGTCATTTCTACAGACACTACCGCCCCCTGCCAGGCCCGAGTTACCTCTAAAAGAGCCATTTACATTCACTTTGACCCATCCCATAGGTAGTCTATGCCAGGTAACTATAGAGTGACAACCCTTCCTCGCTTCGCTTGGGCCAACTGCTCACTCAAGAAGACTGATAAAGACAGAACCTGACCGATTTCCCACTTCTTTGTTTCCCATTCTGGATAACCATTAGGAGACACGAGCTATCACTGGACCCGCTACAGGGGGTTTGCTCTTGAAAACCGACATGTTTCTTGCTTTCCACAATTCCCACCAGATGAAGGCTAGAACTAATTGCAGGTTGGTGTGGCATGCATTATTGAGTGAATAAGCCCTCCTCCATAGCGTAAACCTAGCTTCTACTATGGAGGCCTGCAAAATATTGATACCGAAAGACCTCCCAAAATGGTCCCACACTGAAATAGCTAACTCGCCATCCAGAAAAAGGTGAGACAGAGACTCAGTGGCTGGGCCCTGATCCGATCCGACTCTGCAACAGACGCATTTCGATGCTAACTGATTGCCCCTAGATTGAATAGCCATTTCCACCAGAACTGAATTATTAAGGAGTTTCCACACAAAAAGAAAAATTTTTAGTGGCAACTTCCCATGCCAAACCCACCTCGCCCAATCTTTACTGGTTGACTACGGTCTGGTTGCTTCCCACGTTGATTTGACTGTAAATTTTCCTGATGGACTGAACAGCCACACAGGAGAGTCAGGGCCCTCTAATAAGCAGTAACCCCCTTGAAAAATACTTTCAACAATCTGTTGAGGAAGCATTAAAAAGACCACTGTTGGAGGGAGAGGGCCAACCGAGCCTAAAATATGATTCACCTTCAACGTCCTTATCTGAGCTGGAATGTCTCTTGTTACGTAGTTTTGAAGGGGCCCAAGACCTGTCCAATTCTCTTGCCAACACCTGCATTCTCCCTTACCTATACTCCATTGTACCTTTTCATTTAAAAACAGCAGGAGATTCCTCATCCTCTTCTAGGTTGGAGATCCATATTCATTGTTGATTTCCGAGGTCGATAATTCCTGCCTCAAGCCATACTTTGCAGCCATGAACGAGGCCCATAAGCTAGATTCCCTCTGAAATTTCAAAATCCAAGCCATTTTGATATGAAACGCATGCATAACTTTCGATAATTTCTGAATTTCGAGCCCACCTTCCTCCTTCGGCTTGGCTATATATGGATTTCCAACTCCTCCAATGCAACGTCCTTTTACCATGACTCCAACCCTAGAAAAAGGAAGAGAACCGACTCTCTAGCTTTGTGATTACCCTCTTTGGAAGAGAGGTAGCTGCCATGGAATGAATGGGGATGCTCCCCAACACATGCTTGATGAGAACCGCTCTCCCAGCTTGAGACAAGAACCTATTTTTCCAACCCCTGATGCGGCCTTCAACTTTTTCTATTAGGGGTTGAAAAGCGCTTACTTTCAGCCTGCCCACTGTCAGCGGGACCCCAAGATTTTTTTTATTTTTTTTAAAAGAACGGCCCAAACCTGTGGACCGATGCTATCCATATATAACCCAAACAAATACAACCTGAACTATTTCGGGCTGGGTGACAATACAAAAAGGAGCGGCCCGCCTATCATATGCTATACAATAGAACAATCAAGGGAGCAGGCACAATAAACATCTAAGGAGGCCTAGGCTAGGAGGCCTTGTGGGCCACTTGGACATGCCCAAAAATATTGAGATGGACCTGATTAATACCTAAAGGGTTTGAGATGGACCTGATTCTGGATGCCGATATCTTGTCAGAGCAGTAGAAGGAGCTTTTTGTGCGGTTTATGCTTTGACCAGATGCTCTCCGGTAATCTTCCATTAATGCCATGATTTTTCTCAGTGAGGTAATGCCTCCATTAAGAAAAAGCAAGGTGTCGTATGCATCGAGGAGGTGGGAAACAGTAGGACAGCTTCTCCTGACGTTGTACGGTAAACAGATTCCTTGTGATACTAACTGATTAAGACCTCTACTTAGGACATCCGCACAAATAATAAAAAGGCTTGAAGAGAGTGGATCCCCTTGCCTCAGTCCTCTTGAGGGCTTAAAAAATCTGCAGCTTCATCGTTGACCAGCACGGACATCCAACTGTTGTCCCAACAGTTCTCAACAATCCCAATCCACTTAGAGGAGAACCCAAAGTAAATTAGAACTTGCTTAAGAAAAGCCCAATCCACCTTATCATACGCTTTCTCCATGTCCAGCTTCAGGGCTACATTCCCTCTTCTATTCTTCCTATTAATATCCCTGAACAATTCCTACGAGAGTGCTATGTTTTTTGATATCGACTTGCCCTTTATAAATGCTCCCTGCTCTGGGGAAATCAGGTGAGGAAGAACTTGATTGAGCCTGACTGCAATGATCTTTGAGAAAACTTTGTATATACAATTACAGAGACTAATGGGGTGATAATCTAACCATCTCTTAGGAGCAACCCCTTTGGGGATCAGACAAATCAAAGTGGAAGAAATGGCACGAGGAATTTTTCCTCCCTGGAAGAAATAGGAGACGGCCTTGTGAATATCTTGTCCAATAATATGCCAGCAAGACGAGAAAAAGATCCCCGAAAAACCGTCAGGGCCAGGTGCACTGTTGGCCGGAATGGACTGTACTTCCTGATGAACCTCAAGAATGGAAAGAGCATATCATTCATATCTTGCGTCACTGAAGGGGGAACCGAGTCCAACAAGACTGTAACTATCTCTCCTGAGCTTCATAAAAACAACGTCTGGAAGTGCCGCACTGCATCCTGTTTTATGTCCTCCAGATCGGTTACTATCTCTCCTGATTCGAGCTCTATCCTCTTTATCAACGCTCTTCGCTGCCTCTCCGTAGTTACCGCATGGAAGAATTTTGTGCTTTTATCACCCTCTCCTAGCCAGCTTATCCTAGACTTCTGTTTCCAGAATATTTCATGCTTGACCTCTAACTGGATCCGCTTCATTCTTTGTCTCATGCCCTAAAATGATCTCTCCAAATGGATGGATGGTATGGATACAATATATATATATATATATAGATATATATATATATATATAGAGAGAGAGAGAGAGAGAGAGAGAGAGAGAGAGAGAGAGAGAGAGAGAGAGAGAGGGAGGGTTTGATAGGGTCAAAGTAGATAGCGACTCCTAGGCAGTGGTGACCTTATTTTCCTTGGAGGGTCAAGCCCCGTGAATCGCCTATTACTGGAAAAAAGAGTTTCGATAAGATCCGGGCTAGGATCAACGTCGCGATGAAGCACATTCTTTGAGAGGCCAATAAAGTGGCAGACGGGCTGGCTCGTATCGGCAGCACCACTCAAATTGATAGGATCTTCACAGTCGCCTTAGATCTTGTGCCCCTTATTAGAGGGGAATTAGTTTTGGACCAGATAGGCCTAGGCTCGGTTAGGGGAAGCTTGTAGAAATTTCTTTTCTTGTTGGTCTGGTGGAGGCCATTACGATGGGCTGGCCCCCTTTTTTGTTGAGGAGGTCCGGCCCGAATGTGTAGATGGTTGTAAAAAATTTTCATTCTGAAATACAATTCAAAAAAAAAAAAAAAAAAGAATTTTGCTACTGAACATCTCAGTAGCTAATTTGCATCGAATCCTCCAAGGCCCATCCTGTCTCCACTGAATCTGTTCCCAAGAGTATTTTAAAAAGATCCTTTCCTCTCTTCAGCATTATGCATTTTGGTTAAGAGGATGTTACAACATGTTCACGTGGTGTTTGGTTGTAGGGTAAGGACATAGGTGACAAAGAAGGAACCGGTTAAGTACCATTATCTACTCACACTCATGTGTGGTCTTTACAAGATTTTATGAATATTTAGAGATTTTTGGAGTTCTAGGTAATCTTATTAGCTAATTGGTTGTGAGCAACACATGAAGTTGATTAGAGGTCTAGAACTCTATTCAAGGTGTTATTGAGAGACTGTAATGCGTCAAACTCAATAAGAACTTGAATATATAGTAACATGATATAATTACAAATAAAAAAGGATTAAATAACTCTTAATTCTTTATACACTAGAATCCAAACATTTAGAAAGATGCAGAGCATAAACTCAGGAATCATTAAAAAAAAATAAAAATAGGGCAAGGGGTGTATGACAGGGGAGATGTGCAATAAAGAAGGAAAAAGTCACTGCACATGCACAAGGGAATTTGAGAAAAATAAAAGGGTAAGGAGTTTATGTCAGGGGAGATGTGCAATAAAGAAAGGAAAAGCCACTGCACATGTACATGGAAATTTGAGAAAAAGAAAAAGCTATGACACTCTCTTCAGGGAAAGGATTGGCTACTCCCCCTGACAGCAGCCATTGGCTGGTGGTCGGTGCTCTCTGGGGCCCACCATGGTGTATGTGTGTCATCCATGCCGTCCATCTATTTTTATATATCATTTTATGATATGAGAATAAAAATAAAGTATATCTCAATCTCAAATGGACCACATGACAGGAAACAGTGCTGAATGAATTTTGACCATTAAAAACGTTTTGGGGGAGATTAAAGTCTTGGATCAATCTGATATTTATTTGTTCTCTTCAACTGGGTCTTTATGACCAAATAAACAGATTGGATTTAAAATAAACAGTAAAGTGGGCCTTAGGAGGATTTTAATGGTGAATATCCATTCATTTTTTTTTTCCTTTGGTGTGGCCCAGATAAGATTTTTATCCCTATAATTTTTTGTACCAAAACATAAAATGATCTGTAAAAATGGATGAACGGAATGGATGAAACACGTACATCATGGTGGGGCCCACAGAGCACCGACCATCAGCCACGGGGCTGGTGTCAGGGGGAGTAGCCAATCCGTCTCCCTCTCTTCAAGAAGAGATGATCGCAGACTTCAAATTCCGACCCTACTCCAATGTACCATACAGGTGGGGCTTGTGGCGTAGGTATCTAGCATTTCGATATTGAAGGAGCCCATCAGGGATGAATGGTACATAAAACTTTTCCACATTAGAAAACCAAAAGAAATGTTTAAGGAAAAACTCAATATAGGTATTTAGAAAAAAAAAAAAAAAACAAGCAGAAATTATTTACTAATTAGATGAATGGAATCACAAAAGTCATCATATCAACAGTTAGCTAGACTACTACGGAGCTGATGGCTGTATAAGCCAGATTTTTTTCTTTGCTTCAAGATAACATATTTTTCTTGACTTTACAAAGCCTCTGCATAACTCGGAAAAATCTGATTTTGTAGGAAGGGAAAGAGAAAAAAAATAAAAAATTTATTTTCTTAAACTGTTTTGCTGCTGCTACAATGCTGCAAACTTGCTTATTCACTTAATGATTTTTCTTGCTACAACCATATACACAATGTGCCTATTTATAGGCTTTTGAAAAAATGTGAAAAGACAAAAATGCCCCTACTAGGAGCCTTCGACATTAAGTATTCCTAGAAACTTACAGATGCTTTCCATCTTCCAAAAACAACTTCATGGGAAGTGTTGTTGTGTATTGGAAGTCCAACAGCCATAGGCAATTGCTGTGTTTTAGTTTGCAACTCTAAAACTCCCCTTCAAGCATCGATCTAAATTTCTTGAATGTATCAATCAGCAATACTTTGGCGAAGATGTCCGCCACTTGTTCAGTGGTATGACAGTATTCTAGCTTCACTAATTTCTGCTTCACTTGATCTCTCAGGAAATGATACCTTGTATCAATGTGCTTGCTCCTTTCATGTTACACTGGGTTTTTGGGAAGCTCAATTGCTAACTTGTTGTCCACATGCATGTATGTATATATATATATATATATATAAATTTTTTTTAGAAACACTATATTTCATTGATGAGGTAAAATTTACAAAGAGGAAATTCGGGTGAAGACCAGTGACAAAAGGTTAGCCCACTTATCATATCCTGTACATAGCAGATTTTTTTAGCTTCCTAATTGAGCCCAGCCCTGTTTTATCTAGAAAATAAGAACCTATAGCTAGAGCTGGGAGATCAGTAGGGACCGAGTAATGCTGGGTGTCTTGGGATGCACTACTCTGCTTAGCCAAGCAGCCAGCCGAACCGTTGACCTCTCTAAGGATGAGGGCAAGGGAAAATGATTCCCTGAGAAGGAGCTTCTTGATTCTTTCCGTTTAATATTTCCATTTTCAAGCAATAGAGGACTTCCCAAGAATACAATCAACAATCCATCTAGAGTCTGATTCAATGGGGACATTCGAGAGACCGTGAAGGACGCACAACTCCACCCCATCGTGAAGAGCCCGGACTTCCACCCTGTCGTTGTCCACGTATATGACAGTGCATTTTTCCTGCAAATGCTTCAGCTCTTTTAGCATATTTCTTAGCCATATCGCCTCACATATAGTGGACAAAGCTGCTACATACTCGGCTTCACATGTGGATAGTGCTACCGTACTTTGCGTCTTTGAGTTCCATGTGAATGTTGTTGATCCAAGATAGAAAGCATAGCCTGTGATAGTCTTTCTTTCATCTTGGTCACCACCCTAATCATCATCAGAATATCTATATAGAATTGCTTCATCATCATACTGATAAAAGAGACCGAATTCAATAGTCTCTTTGATATACCTTAGAATTCTTTTCGCAACTAGCTAGTGTGACTCTTTTAGCGCTTCCATATACCGGCTTAGAAGCTCAATACTATAGACTATATCTGGCCTAGTGATTGTGAGATACCTTAAGCTTTCGATTAAGCTCTTGAATAAAGTTGAGTTAAGATTTCTTCCTTCGCCATCTTTTGTAAGCTTTAGGCTTGTTGCAATAGGTGTATTCACGGCTTTACAATCGATCATCCAAAACTTCTTAAGAAGTTCTTTTGCGTACTTCTTCTATGATATATATATGCTGCCAACTTATTGTTTCACTTCGATGCCCAAGAAGAAGGACATCAATCCTCCATCAGTCATCTCAAACTCATTGAACATAGCTTACATGAATTCTTTAAACATCGCCTGATTATTTCTAGTGAACAACAGACATCAATATATAAACAAGTTATAAGCATATCGCCATGTGCATTCTTCTTTATGTAGACGACATGCTCATACGGACATTTGACGAAACCATTCTCTTGAAGATAGCCGTTGATCCGTGCATTCCAAGCACGAGGGGCTAGCTTCAACTCATATAGGGCTTTCTTCAGCCGATACCCATTGTGTTCTTCCCCTTGTATGAAAAAGCCTTCAGGCTGGTCAACATAGACTTCTTCTTCGAGTATTCTATTTAAGAATGCGGATTTCACATCTAGTTGGTAGATCATTAAACTGTGATGAGCTGCAAGGGAGATAATCATCCTCACAATAACTAGGGTGAAAACTTCTTCATAGTCTACCCTGTATTTCTGTTTGTAGCCCTTTACTACGAGCCATGCCTTATATCATTCGATCTTACCATCGGCATTTCGTTTGATTTTATACACCCATTTGATACCAATGGTTTCTAACCTTTAGGGAGTGAGATCAGTTCCCACATATGATTCTTCTCAATGGCATAAATCTCTTCTTCTATAGCTTTTCTCCAACATTCTTCATTCACGGCCTCCTCGAATGTGAGAGGCTCATGGTCCACATACAGGCAAAGAAAATTCACTTCCTCAGTTTCTATGTAAATCTCGTTAAGGCTTCTCATTTTGATAGGAGCCAAGGGTGAATTAAAATTGGATAAAGATGTGCTGACTGAATTTTGATTTGATAAAGTACTTCTAGGGGAGATGGAACATACTCTTAGACTTCTGCGATCTGAAGGGGGTGATATAAGTGTCTGTTCCTGATTCACATGCCTCTCTTCTTCATTTTCTTCAGCCTCAACCTGATTTGCTTTAGCCGAATTTTCCTGGTTCCACTTCCAAGCTTCTTCCTCACAAAACACTACATCTCTACTTACCACTACCTTATTAGTTAGTGGGTTATAGAGCTTGTACGCATTCGATTCTTCACTTAGCCCGATGAAGATGCACTTCTTGTCACGATCATCAAGCTTTTTTCTTCTCACCTCTGGAATTTGAGCGTAGGCGACACACCCAAAGATCTTAAAGTGTGTCATGCTCGGCTTGTATCCACTCCATGCTTCCTGTGGTGTCATGAACCTAACAATATTAGTCGGACACCTATTGAGCAGATAGGCAGTATATGCAACTGCCTCTGCCCATAAATTCTTTAGCAGACTTTTCTCCTTTAGTATGATCCTCGTCATGTGAAGGATGGTGCGATTCTTCCGTTCTGTTATTTCATTTTGTTGTGATGTGTACACTGCAGTGTGTTGTTGCTTAATGCTTTGTTTCCCGCAATATTCTCGAAAAACATTTAAGGTGTACTCCCCACCTCTGTTAGATCTAAGAGTTTTGATTTTAAGACCACTTTCTTTTTCAACAAGGGCCTTAAAATTTTTAAAAATAGTAAGAGCTGAAGACTTCTCTTTCATTACATACACCCACAATTTTCTACTGAAATCGTCAATGAAGGTAATAAAGTATTCATTACCTCCAAGAGAGATTGGGTCCAATGGTCCACAGATGTCAGAGTGAACCAACTGCAACGGTTCTCTTGCTCTTCAGGATACTCTACTCGAAAAGGAGTTCCTTTATTTTTCCCAAGTGTGCATGCCTCACACACTTATTTTGAAGCTTTAATGGTAGGCAAGCCATGCACTGTGCTTGATGATGATAGAAGTTTCAGGCCACTGAAATTTAGATGGCAAAAGCGAAGATGCCACATCCAAAAATTATTCTTTGTTTTTCCATAAAAACACTTCTCGAGCATTGTGTTTATATGAAGCGGAAACATACAATTCTTTGCTATCTAGACTTTCACAATCAAACATCGATGCATATCTCTTATGGAAAGAGAGGAGTTCTCCATGTGTATGACATACCCCTTTTCAAGGAGTTGTCCGAGACTCAGTATATTACTATTCATGTTAGGCACGTAGTACACATTAAAGAAGTAGTTTAGAATACATTCTTCTGAAAGATTTTGATTTTGCCTTTACCTTTTGCCGGCGTCTTTGACGAGTCACCGAATGTCACATTACCATGAACTTCTTCTGTGAGTTTCTCACATAGGCTTTTGTTCTCGCACATGTGATTGCTTGCACCTGTGTTGAGATACCTTACATTTGGTCGATCATAACCTTTCTCTTGTGCAAGGAGCACTGTGGCGTCTTCCTGGTCATGACTTGATGCTTCAACATAGTTGGATCATTCATTGTGATCCACCGGCTTGCTCCAACAATTCGAGGCATAATGGCCGAATTTGTTGCAATTCCGGCATTAGATATTTCTCATATTTCTGCGACCACGTGCGGATCAGCCTCTACCATTTCTTCTACTATGGAAATTGGTAAATTTTTGTTGATTTTGTGGATTACTTGGATTATATCTACGCATTCTTCCTCTTGCATGATTGTTAGTGCCACGGCTCCCATGATATGTATGGCCACCTCTTTGTTCATTTAAAGTCGGCTTAAACTCTAAGGCATGTTCAAGCATCATTCTTACATTTTTTTGCATTCATTGCTCATGCACTTGCAACAATCCCATCAACTCTTCAATGGACAGTTTTTTCAAGTCATTTGATTCTTCGATCACGACAACCACATGCTCAAACTTGGTTGTGAGAGATCACAGTGCTTTTTCCATGACACGTATGTCTTCAACTTTTTTCACCATTTCTTTTTAAATTGTTAATAATAACAAGTAGACATGAGAAGTAGTTAGCGATACTTTCACCTTCCTTCATGTGCACCGCTTCGAACTCGGTTCTTAGTGTTTGAAGGAGAATCCACTTCACTCGATCAACACTTTTGAAGATGGTACTAAGGTTATCCCAAGCTTGCTTGCTTGATGTTGCTTCGACAATCTTTTTAAAGTTTAATTCATCCAAATAGATGAGGAGCAAGGCTTTGTTGTCTCTTTTCCTTTGATTATTGAGAGCGATCTTTTCCTCATTAGTGAAGGTGGCTTCTTCCTCCATAGTATGTTCTACATACCCATCGGTGACGATTTCTCATAGTTCTTGCGACCTGAACAACGCCTTCATTTGGATGCACCAATTTTCATAGTTGTCCTTTGACAAGTTAGGAACTTTTTTTTTGTTAGCTTGTTAGTACACCCCACTGTCAGTTCACACATCACTGTTAGCCACCCCCACTAGGGAATTCGATACCAAGACCTCAGTGTTGAAACGAGGTATCTTTCACTCAGTCTACCACTTGAACTATGGATCAGGGTGTGACAACTTAGGAACCTGCGGTAGGATTGTGGTGGCCATCTTTACACCAACAAGCTTTATGGGTTAGACAAATTGACTTTACTAGGCCTCAAGATGATCCAAACAATCTGATTTTTTTGAAAAAAAATGGCTGATTTTTATTTATTTATTTATTTATTTATTTTTGGAGAAGGAAGAGAGAAAGGGATAGATTAAAAGTCTGATTTTTTTTAAAACAGATTTTTTTTTTTTTTGGCTGAAAAAAAATGCTGAAGTCTGATTTTTTTTTTTTAACAGATTTTTTATTGGCTGAAAAAACAATAAAAATAAATAAATGCTAGAAACTTCTTCTAGAAAGAAGAACTAGGCTCTGATACCAGTTTGTTGGCTGTATAAGCTAGATTTTTTTCTTTGCTTCAAGATAATAGATTTTTCTTGGCTTTATAAATCCTTAGCACAACTCAGAAAAATCTGATTTGTAAGAAGGAGGAGAGACAAAAAAAACAGAAATTTTGTTTTCTTAAACTGTCTTGCTGCTGCACTGCTGCAAGCTTGCTTCTTCACTTGATGCTTTTTCTTGCTATGGCTTTTGAATGAAATGTGAAAAGACAAAAATGCCCCTACTAGGAGCTTCCAACATTAAGTATTCCTAGAAACTTACAGATGCATTCCATCTTCCAAAAACAACTTCATGGGAACTGTTGCTGTGCATTGGAAGTCCAACAGCCGCAGGCAGTTGCTGTGTTTTGGTTTGTAACTCCAGCAGGAGCACTTAGCACCACTTATTAAAAATGAACACACCAAGTGTTCCCATGCATTAGGACCTTGTAATTCTTGCTCATTGTTTTTTCCATATGATTTCTTCATCCGTTTATGTATTTCTTTCTTTCTTCTCCTCTTCTTCTTCTTTTTAACTTTATGAGTTGACTACCTTATCACCCACTCTGCACACCAAAGAACATCGGTCCACGTCAAAACTAATAAAGACGTGCACTTTCAATCATCAGGATATATTTATCGCAGGAACTGACACAAGCTCGACCGCTGTAGAATGGGCCATGGCAGAGTTGATTCGCAACCCAAATGCCATGGCAAAGGCTCGATTTGAACTCAAGGAGACCATTTGCTCGGGACAACAGGTGGAAGAATCAGACATCATCCGTCTCCCATATTTACAAGCCATCGTGAAGGAGACCTTGCGTTTGCATCCACCGGCTCCGCTAATTCCTCGCCGAGCCATAGCTGATGTTGAAGTCCATGGTTTTTCCATACCCAAGAACACTTGGATTACAATGAATGTGTGGGCCATAGGAAGAGATCCCGACGTTTGGGCTGAACCGTCATCCTTCTTGCCCGAGAGGTTCTTGGACAGTAACATTGACTTCAAAGGTCAAGATTTCGAACTCATACCATTTGGATCAGGCCGGAGGATTTGCCTAGGCTTACCACTTGCATTTAGGATGGTCCACCTATTATTGGCATCTTTTCTCCATTCATTCGACTGGAAACTTCCCAATGGGATGATGCCTCAAGATATGGACATGAGCTCTAAGTTCGGTTTAACCCTGCAATTGGCAACCCCTCTACGTGCTATCCCTACACTAGATGACTAGCATTGCATAAATGAATATGTCTTGTTTAGTTTCCAGTTGTCACCTCATATATATGTGAGTTGATCCATTATGAAATTTGGAGCAAGAATCTTGGGGCTATAGCATGGATATCCCTTGGTGCAAAAACTGCTATGTATGTATGATTCTAGACATCTCATCCATAAAATTATATTTTCATTTGAATGTGCACCATTGATTTAGTCTATACTTTCTTGCAGGCAATGATTGTAAAGCCTGATAGGTAATAGGAAGTTAGTTAAGAAAGTCCATGCGCCATGCATGGTTTTATATATAATGCATCCAATTCAATGAGTTTTTATTTTTTATTTTTTTGGGATCGGTTCTTCTTTGAATTTATCTGAATGATAGCCAGTAAAATTCGAATTTAAACTCCATAATTTTCCCTTACATCCTCTCTGTCCCGAGTACCTTAGTAGGCTTTCATTGTCTTGCATGGCCATGATTGATGGAATGCACCTGACAACCTCTTCTTAAACCCTGCTTCCTTCTGGGGTAAAAAGCGATTTGTAGTATCTAATTGCCTCCTCTTCGATGTCAGATTGGGTATTTAAGGTTGTTCCTATGTTTGATTTAATGAGCTTGATAGAGGATGTTACGTCTTCTCTCTAGGACCAAATCATGGAATGATTTTGTGTTTCGATCTCCCAGCGCTAGCCATTGATTATGGGATTATTGGTTCCTGAAGATTTCCTCTTGAAGGAGAGTTTACACTACCTTTGACTTGGCCTCTTCAAGATTAACATACCCTTCCCTAGAATTTGATAAAGTAAGACCATTCTCCACTTTCAACAAGTTCCCGAGCACATCCCCAAAACTATCTTATTTTAGTCTTAAATAGTAGACTTTTTTCTTTTTGGATGATGATAGTGTATCCCTGCTCTTTTTTAAAGTGAGATTATTCCCTTTGGATGTATGCAACTACTTACAAACCATGTCCATCGGATAAAGCATGGAGAGGAGAATCGAACTCGCATCTATGGGAAGCAAGCCGGCATTAGCCATTTGTCCATACCACGAGTGGGTCCCAAAGAGAAAACTTTAATTTTTCTCATTTTTAAATATACAGTAAGCATCGGTACGGCATCACACCCCATCTCCCAATTACTCTTAACAAGTTGCAGAAATACTTCATGGGTGGTCCACATTGTTCAAAATTTGAAGGGCTTGGGAGCTTTATTTTAGCTTTCCTTTAAGGTGATGACGAGAGGATCAAATGATCTGAGAAGAGGCGTGGCAAGTGCCTAACTCATGAAGGAAATTCACATATCCATCCTATGTTAATCAATACCCTGTCCAAATTCATCTACATTGAGATAATTCCTATAGCATAGTGTCGAGCGCGTAGATGTTGTGATACTTAAACCACTTTTCATGTGGAGGGCAGCTGCAGTGATACATGCTGTGTTGGGCTCTGAAAACCCTTACTGATTGGCGATGGTCAACTCTATTTCCATGAGGAGTCTTAATTTCATAACCATGATTAGGGGTAGCAATGGGCCAGTCTGGGCCTGACATGTAAAGACCAGGGTCTGAGCTTGGGCCAAGCCCATCAACAACCTAGCATAAAAATGCCTAAGTCTGAGCCAAAAATGGTTGGGCCTCAGCCCAATTTGATCCAGCTTAAAAATTAATAAAATCTCAAGTCCGCTAAGGGAACATTTGAATACCACCAAATAAGTTATTTTTTCTACTTACAGCAAAGATAAGTAACTTATTTGAAATAAGTAAGTTAGGTTTATGGTTAATTATAAGTAACTTTTTTACTTAAAGTTAATTAATCACTTTAGCTTAATAAGTAAAAATCAAGATAAGTTACCTACGGCAGAAGTAGCTTATTTTAAGTAACTTACTATCCAAACAGCCCTACACAAATGTACCACATTTTTATTTTATTTTATTTTATTTTATTTTTTAGTTAGCTTGTCAGTACACCTACTGTCAGTTCACACTTCACTGTTAGCCACCCCACCAGGGAATCGATACCAAGACCACAAATGTACCACATGTGCATTCTTGGCACATGTGTTTTCGTGGTCTAAACGGTGAGTGTTACTTTTCCTAAAAAATCAAGATAGTTCATTCATGGGGTTAGCATCTAGTATAGGAAGAAATGGACGGCTAGAAAAAAAAATTGTCGGCTGTCCACACCCAACGTTCACGTGTTTCTCACCGACATCTGAATTATTTCCGAAAACTCTTGCGTGACTTGGGTAGACATTGCGTGGCGCCACTTTAGGTGTCGTGGATGAAATGGCTTCCGTTGATGAGATCCAATCCGTCCATCAGGTGTGTCACCTGTTTTTGGACGCAGGCTAAAAAATCAGACTCAGATGGGTACACACACCATTAGAATCGACCAAACTGGGTGGGTCTACCATTGTTTATAAATGCCATCCAATCTATTCACCCGATGCACCCTGGCAGGATGAAGTTACGTCCCGAAAAGCAGGACATTCCAACACTAACATTGGCCATGCCACGTGAAGTTAAAGGTTTCAGTAATGATTTTACACTGATCCTTATGGTGTGGCCCAAAAATAGTTTGAATTGAAATGATTTTTAGAATCAATATTGAAAATACAACTGTACACCTGATGGACGGGATAGATCTAATGTACTTTCATCCCACGTACCGATCCTTCGGCACAAGCCACACCCTCTTTATGACTACAACTCCACGAAGGACGCGGATTACCTACTGACTCTGCCAGTAGCGGGGTGGTCACTGGACGGAGATCTGTGGGCCCCACCATGATGTAAGTGTTTCATTCATTCCGTGCATATATTTGGATATTTATTTTAGGCCGTGATCCCAAAAATTATGAAGATCCAAAACTCAGGTGGAGCAGGAGGAGACAATGGCGATTGAAAGCATTTTGACTCGGTTTCAATGATTCGAGTCATAATTTTTGAGTTTTTCATTGTTTCATTGAATTTAAGGATTGATCACTCATATAGATTAGATTTAAACAGTCCACTGACTTCAAAAAAATTGATTTAGGAATTAGCTAATAGATCGTTTAAATATGAACCATCCAAGAGATATATTCAATTCATGATATATTTTTATAATAATTCTTCTTTTAATTAGCATGGCCCATCAGATGATCAGATCCATCCAATATTCTGGATGTCGTTGTAGTTTAATTCCAAAATTAATATACATGGTATAGATGGGATCCAATGTGTTCGATGATCCAACATAGAATATAATGTATAATTTAACATGCATGATTAAATCCAATCGATGTGGCTAATCAAATGGATAGATCGATTTGAAAATTGGGGCCCTAATATGTTTCGGTCTCATGGATTACATGATCCGTATAGATCAAAACCTAATACATCCAGATGTTCTCAAACCATTCTTTACGACAAAGAAATTTCACATAATATTGACGCGATGAATGTGGGGCCAATCTACCTCGTTCATTGCTAGAGGTGGGCATCGAGTCGAGTCAGACCGGATTGGGTCCAACTCAACTCCATCCGATTTTTCAAGAACCTGACCCGAACTTGATCCAATCCGAGACTGAGTCCAGCAGGGCTGAGTCGATCCGATCCGAATCCTTGCTGGCCTGACCCAAACCGAATCCGACTCGGTCTGGAAAACCGAATCAAGTCGGATTGAGTTGAGTCTAGGGAGAGAGGAAGAGAAAGGAGGAGATAAAAAAGGAGATGTGGTAAACTAGGAGAGAAAGGAGGAGAGAAAGAAGGAGAGTAGGGAAATTGGGAGAGAAAGGAGGAGAGATGGGTGGGTGTGGCGCCTCATTTGGGTAGAGAAAGAGTGGTTAGGGTTCGTTCGGTTCAGGATGGGTAGAGAGATGGGTAGTAAAAAGTAAAAAAAATAAAAAACTTATATATAGGACCCGACCGGATCGGGTCGAATCGGATCTATTTGGATCGGATTTCGGATCGGATCGGTCTGGACTGACCACGATCTGAACTCAATCCGATGTACGATCGGATCTGAGTGCTCCTACCCGATCCGCACTGGCCGATCTAGGCCTTCGGTTCGGTTCAAATCGAGTCAGATTCGCTGGATCAGGTCGGATTCTGCCCAGCTCTATTCATTGCATAGATTCAATGAAATTAGTTTAAATACGTTAAAAAAATAATAAAAAGGGTTCATAGAACCTACCGATTAAAGCTTTTCTCCAAAGCCTTTCTTAATAATTAAGATTCTCTCTCAAGTCTCCTTCCTTAAGAAGGAGAACTCGTTGGGGAAGAGAAAGATTTGAAGGAGAGATAAAGTTATCATTGTTTATCCTCATTATTGCCACTCCTTGCGAGAACCAATCAAGGAGAGTTACGTATAATTTGCACGGATCTGCATGGTATATTCAAAAATTTACAGATATGTATGGAGAATATTTCTTGATAATAGGAGCCGGAGCGTATCTGATGGTGCCATATATTGTTCAAGCGACCGATGAATAAACAACCGTGTGAAAGTGGTTATAGGACATTTGGTGAGAGGAGAAGCAAAGGAGTTCAAGTAATGACAAACGATTATGATAACTGTTAGGACATGAGAATGATCTAGATGGCCGGATCAAAGCTATAAATAGAAGATGAATGCAAGAATAAAAATGTTCTCATACCAACCCAAATAAATCAAATCTACCTTTCAATTATCCTATCAATTTACCAGTCAAATTACATTCCATAGTGCAATACTTTACTTTCTCCATCAAGTGAATTATATTCCATAGTGTAATCTTTACTTTTCAGCTTGCTGTCTTATATTCTGTAGTATAATCAGTAGCGATAACCAAGTAACTAGTAATTTTTAGCTGTAATTGGAGTTTAGGCTCGTGCGCTGGATTCAGTTCATTAATCAAAAAGGCGTTCCATAGTTGTTTTTTGCGACCAACTATAAGAATCTATTTCTTATTTCTATTTATATATATCGAAAAGTCCTTTTGTACAAAAGGCAAAGGTGCAACCCATCATCATGTGACGAACCCTACCCTTTAAATATCACCTGATCCAATTTTACACTTTGAGCAAATGGCTGAATAGGTGACCAATCTCCTTAGATCTCGGTCATACACCATGTGTC
Source organism: Magnolia sinica (assembly GCF_029962835.1). Taxonomy (NCBI): domain Eukaryota; kingdom Viridiplantae; phylum Streptophyta; class Magnoliopsida; order Magnoliales; family Magnoliaceae; genus Magnolia; species Magnolia sinica. The sequence goes on from NC_080579.1 coordinate 8,467,945, forward strand.
TGCTTATCTTGGTGCTTAGGGTCATTGTTGTTCGATTTGAATTGAAACCGCAATTTCAATTCTGACACACTCGTACAACTAGTGTTGAAAACAACAGCAACAATCATCTCTCTCTCAAATTCGAATTTAATAAAAAAAAAATTTCAAATTATAAATCAACGAGTCTACCCCTTTCAAGAAGTTATCGTCCTTTTCTTTTCGTGAGAGAACTTTGATACTCCAAATGAGTATCATGGATGATATGCCTGCAATTAAAAATTAGTTACAAATTGTATACATGGCGTAGAAGTAGCTTTTATTAAACTATCCAAATTATGGGTCTCAATCAATATGCATCGCATATTCAATATTCTGACTACAAGTGAGGTGGACATTCATCGGATAGCTAAAATTTTAGATATGCACATTTAATAATATGATTACAGGGTAGGTGGACATTTATTTGACGATTAAAATTTTAAATATCTATTGACTTTATTTCGATAAAAAGGGTGTCTATCAATCAGAGGTCAAATCGTTCAACCAATCTGATTTGGACTATGGCTCACCAATAATGGGGCTCTACAATTCGCCTGTTTAACTTGAGCTAACCGTACGCTACCTGACTATCATGCAACTCCCCTTTTCTATGGTCCATCTCTATTTATTCTCTACTGTGTGGATATGGATAGAGAGAGATATGGATTACTCCACTGTGTTCCTATGGACTTTGATAGTGTTGTCATGCATTCGTGTTCTCTCACTTGCAAGAAAGAGATCATCTTATAATGGCAAGCTCCCACCAGGCCTCATCCCACTTCCCATTGTAGGAAACCTCCTCAAACTCAGCAGCAAACCCAACGAGTCATTTTGCTCAGCTCGCTAAGACATATGGCCCACTAATGACACTTAAGCTTGGCTCCATAACCACGATCGTCGTTTCATCATCGATCAGGGCCAAAGAGGTCCTTCAAAAGAATGATCAATCCTTCGCTGGTCGAGTCGTTGTTGCTGCCCTTGGTGGAGTTAGATTCTATGATTCATCATCTATAGTAAGGTCACAGCCAACCACATATTGGAGAAAGCTACGGACGATATGTAACACCCAAATGTTCACAATGGCATTTGTAGGGTGAGAGAACTCCTATACTTGTAAGGGCTTGAAAAGAAATTTTTTAAGGGTTCGGGTTTTCCTAGGGTGCGCATTGCAAGGTGAGATCTGATTACTTCTCTAATCAGACAAGGTAATCGGTATAACTCTAAGGTTATTATTATTATTATTATTGTTATAGTAGCTATCTCTGTTGCTTCCTACCGTAGTTTTTTTCTAATAAAAAAATATACATAAAATTTTATAGTTCTGTTTTTTTTTTTTTTTGGAAAAACGAGTTCTGTTTTAGTTGATTAATTGTTTCTATTTTAATTAATAAACGTGATTCCGCAAAGCTGAGATTTTCAATGAACGTGATTCGGCAAAGCTGAGATTAACCGTGGTATTAGATCCAGTTGAATTCCGCAAAGCTCAGATTCACCGTGGTATTAGATCGAGTTGAATTACAAGTCCTAACACGATTGGGCAGAAATAATGAACGGCATGGATGTCACATATGTACACATCAACGTCAAGGTGACCTAATAGAACTTTTCATTGGACACGCTCCCTGGCACATGCACAGAGAAGCAACGAGTAGGATTCCCGTGTTTGTAATTATGAACTCTTTATAAATGGTGTTGACTGTTCAAACATACACATGGCACAACTGTATGCCAATCAAGACCATGTAAATAAGTGACCATATTTACCATCCATCCACATACGACCCACAATTTGAACGGTCTAGATAGTTGTAAATCAGCTACACATAATTTTTTTATAAAAAAAAATAGCGACACATATTGCAAGGTGATGAAACACCAACTTCTTCTTCTGTTTGTTTTTTTTTTTTTTTTTTTTTTTTTTTTAAATAATTGTGTAGATTAACATATATTAACGTA